>NC_134589.1:1022500-1357500 GCF_037038515.1 Microtus pennsylvanicus
GACTAGAATTGAGAGAGGAGAGGGAATGGCCAAGATTAATGGCAGTGCTCTGAGGAAGAGGGGCAATTGCCTGGGAATGTCACTGCTTGCCCTGGAGCTGTGGGGGTTAGTTAGCCATAGATGTGTTGGAGAACCAAGGAAGTGGATAGAGGGGTACAGGGAGGGAGCGGTTGGAGAGGTTTCCAGGGCTTTTTCTGATTTGGAAGTGTGGAGAGGCGGGGTCATCTGCTCTTTCCTCCATTGCTCTTTGGATCTGTCAGGTTTTTAACCCCAGTATCTGACTCCCAAGTTTTATTTAGTGATAGGACAATATAAGTAATTGCTTCATCTGGTGCCCGATGTTGAATGCCATCTGTAATCAGACTTTTTTGGCTGCCAACCCCAAATAAAAATACAGAGACTTATTAATTATGAAAGTTTGACCTAGCTTAGACTTGTCCCACTGGTTCTTATAACTTAAGTTAACCTATTTTTATTCTGCATTCTGCCATGTAGCTGTACGTATGTCTGACTTCTTAAGTGTCTTACTGGTGTCTCTAGTGCCCCTAGATTCATCCCAAGTTCCCCTCTCCTGCCTGTCTTTTAGCCATTTAGCTCTTTATTAAACCAGTCACAGTGACACATCTTCATACAGTGTAAACAAATATTCTGCAACAGTTGAGTCCCCTGCTCCTGAATATAGCCGTGTTTCTCTCCAAAGAATATTGCAGCTAAGAAGTGCCGCTGATTGCTTTGTGTAGATATGGATCTCACTTGGTCATATCTTTGTGTAGATATGGATCTCACTCTTCAGGAAGGAGCTTTTATGCAGGACTACTGGGGATGGAGCACCATTTGTTCGGGCAGTTTGTTGTGCACTAATGTAGTTGCCTTCATGATTCTTACACCTGACTTCTTTGAACTGAGTCTGGATTTGTTTTCAGATGTCTGACCGCTTCAGCTGGGCCTGCTGCACGGTCTGTATAAACTAACTCTTACATCTTAAATTAACCCATTTCTGTTCATGTATATATCACCACAAGGCTGTGGACTACCAGCTTTGTCTTTCTCCTTTGGCAGCTACATGGCGTCTCCTTAATTCTGCCTACACTCGTATATCTCTTCCAACCTGACTATATTCTGCCCTGCTGTAGGCCAAAGCAGCCTTATTCATTAACCAATAAAAGTAACACATACAAAGAAGGACTACATTTTTTCTTCTGCATTACTGGGCTTTGATCTCAGAGTCCCTCACGTGCCAAGCAGGCACTCCACTTTTTGTTTTTGTATTGACACAGGATCTCAGTAAGTTACGCAGACTGGCCTAGAACTCTCTCTAGCTCTGACAAGTCTTGAACTTGTAATTGTGATCTTCTTGTCTCCGTTTCCTAAGCAGCTGGAATTGCAGTCCCTTGGCATGCTTTAGTTTTTAATGCCCTTCTCTACCAGTTCTAATTTGTGGACCCACATGCCCTGATACGTCTCATAACTTGAATGTTAGACATTGAGAATCTCATCCCCTGTGTTCAGTGTTTCTGTCGTGCACATTCTTCCACCTCGTCTTTGTTTGGGTTTTTGGGACAAGGTTTCTCTGTGTAGCTGTAGAACTCACTCTGTAGACCAGGCTGGCTTCAAACTCAGAGAGATGCTCCTGCCTCTGCCTCCCAAGAGCTGAGATTAAAGGTGTGGACCACTACCGCCCAGCTTGGTTCTGTCTTTTATGGTGACACTTGGGCATGTGATGGGGGTCTTTCAGGCTTCAACATTGTCTTCCTGAGGTTCATGCTTTTTATCTTACCTCTCCTTAGTTATTTCAGTACAGAGGTCATTTGGGTCTCTTTATCACTGCTAGAAGCAAAAGTGATTTCTGCACATAAGCATTTGTTATTATTAAGACAAGGTCTCAATATGTAGCATTGCACTTTGGCACTTTTACAAGGTGATAATAGGATCTCTTTATGACTCTGGGGTCAGGACTAATTTCATAGACAAAAAAATACTGAGAGCAGGCTGGGCAGGCATGATGCCGTGTCCCTGTAATCCTAGCACTTGAGAGGTAGCAGAAAAACCTGGAACTCAAGCCCAGGCTGGGGTACATAGTGAGACCCTATTTCAGAAACAAAACAAAAACCTGAAAGCATTGCTCACTGTAAGAGACTTGTCTCACGTAAAACCGTTAAATCTCTCTTTCTCTTTTTTGCCACAAAGTATGCTTGAGTGTGTCAGAAAAGAGAAACAGATGTAATAGTTGTGTTCATAAAAGACACAGTGGTCAGAGAGATTGATTTCACACCCTCGGTACATGTAGGGAATAGACAGTGCTGGGCAGTAGATGACGTCCAGCATCTCGTGGGTCTGTGAGTATACGTTCAGAGATAAAAGGAATTCCATGTGTTAGAGTGGGCATACATAAGAAATAATTCACAGTGCCATTTATAATAGGAAAAGCAAACCTAAACTATCTGTTCTAGGGTTTCTGTTGCTGTGAAGAGACAAGAGGTGGCAATCTTACAAGGGAAAGCGTTTAATTTGGCTGGCTTACGGTTGTCGTGATGGGGAGCAAGGGGGCACATGAGCAGAGGCAGACAGGGTGCTGAGAGGTCCCCATCTAGGATTGGCAGGCAGCAGGAAAAGGGGGAGACACTGGGCCTGGAATCATCTAGGACCTCAAAGCCCACCACCCCTAGGGGCAGATTTCCTCCAGCAAGGCCTTACCTAATAGTGCCATTCCCTGTGGGCCTGTGAGAGCCATTTTCATTGAAACCACCATCCAGATGACAGGTAAGGTAGGTAGAGATTGTGGGGACCTGGTGTGAGATGTTACACAGCACCTGTGAGGGAGGGCTGAGCCGTGATCGCCTGCAGAGCACGGGTGACAAAAGGTGGCAGGGTTACAGGAGCTGCTGCTGGGAATAACTAGGTCTGTCTCAGGTCCAAGTCTGTTAGTTTTATACTTATTTTTGTTTTTCTTTTTGGTTTTTCGAGACAGGGTTTCTCTGTGGCTTTGGAGCCTGTCCTGGAACTAGCTCTTGTAGACCAGGCTGGTGTCAAACTTACAGTGATCCGCCTGCCTCTGCCTCCCGAGTGCTAGGATTAAAGGCGTGCGCCACCGTCGCCCAGCATTAGTTTTATATTTAGTTATTTGTTGTATGGGTTCTCAAGTAAGATGTGAAATACTTTGAGAAGCTTTTTTTCCCCCCAAATGGTAGGATCTCCCTGCAAACATCTAAACTCACAATGAAGCTCCACTAAATGGTTCTTCACATGGAAGGAAAGAGAGGCCTTCGGTTCATGGCAGAGACCAGTGAGTGTGTGCAGCTCCCTAGACCACATGCTCTGGTAGGCAGAGGGGAGTATGGGCATCTGGTAAAGCTCGCCTCTCTGCAGTGCTTGCTCTTTGACCTGAGCAAAGCAGTCTTCATGAGCAAGAGCCCTCAGCTTTTTCTGAGCATCTTTATCAGTCATGTTTTTAGGTGAGATACTTGGTCTTTAACCCATTTCTCAAAGGTAGAGAGTCTGCTTTAGTGTTAACTTCTGTTTTCAGATCTGGCATCTTGGAGGCATCATTAAGTTCCTTCCCCCTTTGGCATTCTAGATTGTTTAGTTTTGTAGTTGTTGTTTTCTTTAGACAGGGTCTCATTGTGTAGTGCAAGGTGCAAAACTCCTGACTCTATAGCTCCATCACACAAGGACCTCACCCTACTGGTTTCTTTATGTTGAGGTTGTCCTGTTCTTATTCTCTCTTCTGCTGGTTGATGTGTTTAAAGTCTATGTGAATCTCTAAGAAGTTTTCATTGTGTTTGCTTTTCTCTTATCAGTATTATAAAAAACGGAAACTTTTTTCTTTCTTCTACAACCGGCGGTAGTCTGTTCTCATCTAGTCTCTCACTGGTGCAGCTGTGACTTCCAGCTGGCTATCTGGACCTGTCTGCTTCACTTGCTTTTTCTTTCCATGGATGCTGACTGCTGTTATGAGATCGTCTCGTTTGCTTCTACTGCTTGCTTGACTTAGCAGAGTTTGTTCCATGTCATGTGTTACTACTATATGTGACTTAAGCACAAGTGAGCATATGTGAAGGAGACATTGCCAGGATCATCTGAACTGGAACACCCACAGGCTCAGTCCACTGAACGCCTGTCGTGTTGAAAGAGGTGATCTGATGACCTGATGCAGTACCCAGGCTGAAGGGCTGTGTCTGGTTTCTCTTCCAGTGGGCATCCCCACCATCAGATGGTGTGGGGCTGAGGGGGACTACAATGTCATGGTGATGGAGCTACTGGGACCGAGCCTAGAAGACCTCTTCAACTTCTGTTCAAGGAAGTTTAGTCTGAAAACTGTCCTGTTGCTTGCTGACCAAATGGTAAGCACCCTTTTCCTGAGCTGCATAGGCAGTGTAGGTACTTGGCATGTGCTTCCTGGCTTGACAGAATAAATTAGTGGGTTATGATGGGCATGGTGGTACATGATTTAATCCCAGTACTCGAGTCAGAGAGACAGGCAGATCTTTGTGAGTCCCAGGCCAGCAGGGGCTACATAGTAAAACCCTGTCTCAAAAAAATAGTTATTTGGTTGCCAGTTCTCCATTATTATACCCATTTGTGCATAGAAAGGGGAATTTATTTAACCCTGGCCTCAAGATTAGAGACCAGTTTTTAGCTTTCCAAGTGTGTCCATGTTGAATGGACTTCCCAGTTCTTTCAGGGAGCCCACATTTTACTGGTAGCAACTTTGGGGTGGTTTCCATGAAAACGCTTGGTTATAGCTCATGCAGAGTTCAGCTGATGCAGACCATCGTTAGTGGTGCGTGGTCTCTTCAGCCTGCTCTCGTTTCTATTTCATGGGAACCAAGGATAAGAGATGTCTGGGCCAGTGTGTTGGGGGGGGGGGGGGGGGCTGAAGATACCTTGAGGGATGACCGCCCTATTGTGATCTCCAGAAAGCAGAGGCTGTGTGCTTTCCCAGCATATGGAAAAAAAGGGGTTCATATCACCTTTTTCTCTGTTTCTAGATAAGTCGTATTGAGTACATTCATTCGAAGAATTTCATTCATCGAGATGTAAAGCCAGATAACTTCCTCATGGGGCTGGGAAAGAAAGGCAACCTGGTCTACATCATTGACTTTGGTCTGGCCAAGAAGTACCGGGATGCCCGCACCCACCAGCATATCCCCTATCGAGAGAACAAGAACCTCACAGGGACGGCACGCTATGCCTCCATCAACACACATCTTGGCATTGGTGAGCCCTGACATAGGGGTGGAACCCTTGACTTAGTGTGCCTTTAACATGCCCGTCCTTAGCTTAGGGAGAGTCCAACTTGTTCAGCAGCCTGGGGTTATGAGCCAGTTTGGTGATGAGAGAAGCCTGGAGTCTGTCAGCCAACTTCCATAGCAGACAAGCAGGTTTGCACAGCCGCTGGGAGTCTTTAGGTTGCCAGGTGCAGTGGGGTAGGCAGAAGCTGGCTTCTCCAGCACTTCTCCAAGGTTATTACATATTACACGCCTGAAGTGTTGGGGAGGTTTCTTTAATATCATGTTAGGGACAACTTCTGGTGACATAATTCTGCAGGTATATTTTTACATTATTCTTGAAGTTGTATTTCCATTTTCTTGTTTGCCGGGTGTTGCTTTTTGCACACACAGATAGATGTGCCATCCTTGACATAGTTCCCTTTTCTTTCCAGAACAATCTCGAAGGGATGACTTGGAGTCTCTGGGGTACGTGCTGATGTACTTCAACCTGGGCTCTCTCCCCTGGCAGGGGCTGAAGGCCGCCACCAAGAGGCAGAAGTATGAGAGGATCAGTGAGAAGAAGATGTCCACCCCCATTGAAGTGCTGTGCAAGGGCTATCCTTGTGAGTCCCCTCCCACCCTTACTGCGCCCCCCACCCCAGTGTTAACAGACTCCTGTGTCGGGCGCTCTGGCTGTGCTTTCAGAGGAGTTGTGTGAAAGGGGCACTTTCTCACACAAGAAGGTGGACCTGGTTTGTTTTTCCATCCCTGAGCTCTTTTATCTAAAAGATGTTCTTTGAGGCCCAGGAGAGACTGAAATGATGTAAGACTGAGCTTTGAGAGGTGACCTCCATGGATAGGAAAGGAGGAAAGTAGGGGAGACCTAACTACTCCTTAAACTGACCACCCTTTACCCTGTTTGGTGACGTTGCTCTCTAGTGTTGACCTCTGGGATGTGTAGAGGGGGCTGATGTGGAACCCAAGGCCTCACACTGCTAGCTCTGCGAGCTTTCTACCACTGTTCTCCAGTTTCTAGATGGTGATTTTTTTTTTCAAGCAGTCTCCCAAGGCCTGGTTTCTTAAATAATATGACTAGTTTTCAAATGTCATCTTTGATGTCTTTGGTATGTAGCACTGTAGACGGTGAGCTGGGTGAATGAATACCAGTCTGGGCCACCGTTGGTAGATCCTTGCTAGCTTTGAGTTTTTCGTTTTTTGTTTTTAGCTGAATTTGCCACGTACCTGAATTTCTGCCGTTCCTTACGTTTTGATGACAAACCTGACTACTCCTACCTGAGACAGCTCTTCCGAAATCTGTTCCATCGCCAGGGCTTCTCCTACGACTATGTGTTCGACTGGAACATGCTCAAATTTGTAAGTGGAATTGCTAGAGCGTTGGATGACAGTAGCCTGGTCCTTAGGAGGCTGGGTTGGGCTTCTTTATGAAAGCTATGCTGTCTGCAAGGCACAGTGGTAAGGCATGGTGGAAATGGTGAAAGCCAAACCCACCTGGTAGAACTGGGGGCCTAGAGACCACTTTGCCTGTGGGTTCAGAGTACTGAGGGGGGAGATGCTGAGTAAGGCAAAAACCTCTCTAGCATATGGTGCTGGAGAGATTGATTGTACAGTGGTTTAGAGAGCACTTGCTGCTTTTTCTACAGTTTTTAGGACCATCTAGAACTCCAGTTCCCCTTATGCCCTCTTCTGACTGCTGTGGGTACTGCATGCACATGGTTCATTTACTTACATGCAGACACTAAATAAAAACCTCGGGCACTTACAAATATGTATAATAAACCCAGTAAGCTGTGCACAGAGTCAGCTTCTTATGGATTGGTAAGTCTTCCTTAGTTGAAAGGCCTGTCTGCTGTCCTTCTTATTTCCCTCCCCTCCCTTCCTTTCTCTTTTTCCTTAAATTTTAGGGAGTAAAGCTACTTCTGAGAGAATATGTTTTTTAAGGTAGGTGTGTGTGTGTATATGTGTGTACGTACATGCACACCTGTACATGCATCATGTGTGTCCCTGGTGCTCAGAAGAGGTGGGCGCAGGAGTTAGAAGCTAATGTAAGCTTCTGTGTGGATGCTGGGAGCCAAACGCAGGTCCTCAAGAGCAGCAAGTGCTCTGAATCCCTGAACCATTGCTCCAACCCTGAGGATTTTATTTTTGAAGTTTGTTGTTGCCTAGGCCAGTCTTGAACCACAGTTAAGCTGTCCTCATGTTTTGTTTGTCTTTCCGAGTGCTGTGTGTACTGCTGCCCCATCCCATTGTGAACATCATTTTATTATGATTTCTATCACCAGTTCTATGAGCTGTGGTTTCAGCTGCCTGTGGTGGCATGGCATGATAGTCTGGACTGCTAGAAAGCCTGGTGGTCTCCTTAAACCCTGCCTCTCCCTGTCATCCAGTCCTCCTCTTCCTCCTCTGTCTCTAATCCAGTGTGCATCTCACAGGCCTCAGAAGAGCCTCTTGGGTTACAGTGCCTGGTATTCAGTCTGAATTTGATGCAGGCATTTGCTGCTACCATTCAAGGCTTTGTGAAACTTTTATGTCTATTTTCATTGAGAGTTTGTTCATACTTTTAAGCATTCAGAGGACAAAGGTCTCTTGTTGAGTTTGAGACCAGCCCAGAATACATAGTTCCAAGCCACCCAGGTCTACAAAGTGAGACAGAATAAACAGACAAAAATAAAATAAAAATGGGAATTTATTCCTTGAGCCAAGCATGGTTGTTCACCTTTGTCATTACCTCCAGCACTTGGGAGGCTGGTGATGAGCTTGAAGCCAGCCTTGGGCTACAAAGCAAGACCCTGTCTTAAACAATCAAGAAATTTTTTGTAATTTGAACTAGAAATTAGAACCTTTATAGGTAATGTATCTAGTGAAAGAAGTAGCAAGAACAGCTTCTTAGGGTGTATATCAAGAACTTTGCCGGTTGCCCTGTCCCAACTCATGGGGAGTGCTGTTAACTAGAACTACCTGCCCGGGCCTAGCACTGTTTATGTCTCTGTAGACCAGCCAGGGCCAGAAGGAGACTTACCCTACGGGGTGAGCTGGCTCAGGAGAGGCCTGGTCCTGCTGGGGACCAGTAGTTTCATGAAGTTGCCTAAGCTTGCAGACTCCTGCTGACAGTGATTAGAATGACTTGGACTCTGATTTCTGATCCAGCAGAAACCCGACTCCCATTCTCGTTGGCGACGCCAGTCCTATTCACAGGCCAACGACTGGCGTTGCTATGGCACAGAATTGTCACGGAGTCTGGACTCTGCTTAGGCCCTCCCTTCTGACTCAATGCTTGCTTAGGCCTCTACTTTGTTCTTCCTGTCTCAGGCAGTCTCTCTTTCCTTCCCTAATATGCCAGCACAACATTGATAGGTAGGGATTAAGATGACAGGTTGTACTTGTGACTTCCAATATGGAGGGGTGTGAAGAGAGACTGACCTTTGTGGATACTCTGCAGGCGTCATCTTTCTGATTTCGCTATCGGTGTGGGTGGTTTCAAGGGGTAGGTTTGTCCCAAGTGCCCTTTGGTGTTTTTTCAAGGGGCAAAACCAAGTCAAAAGCCTTGGGGGATTTTGCTTTTTTATTTTTTTTTTTAAAGCCGAGGCCACTTCCTCCCATTTATCCTGCTCTTTCCCCTCAGGGTGCCAGCCGAGCTGCAGACGACGCTGAGCGGGAACGCCGGGACCGAGAGGAGCGGTTAAGACACTCCCGGAATCAAGCCACCCGCGGCCTCCCTTCTACAGCTTCCGGCCGTCTGCGGGGAACCCAGGAAGTGGCTCCCCCAACGCCCCTTACCCCTACCTCACACACGGGTGAGCACACCTCTTAGCTTGCTCCACCAGGCTGGGGCCTCTGTTTTATGTTCTATGACTTGACGGGCCACCCCAGTATGTGGCCTCTCAAGGATTTGGGGCCAGTCAGTTGAGGGTTGTGTCCCCATTTCAGTCAGTCCTCATTCTGAAGTGTAGATAGGACTGGGGCACAACCTATGATGTCACCTTAGAAACGGCACGGTGATGGTGACAGACGCCTTTAACCCCAGAACTTAGGGAGCAAGAGGCAAGGTGACTTTGTGAGTTTAAAGCCGGTTCAGTCTACATAGTGAGATCTTCTCCTAAAGAAAGAAAGAAATCTCCCTCTCACAAGATCTAATCTAAAGATTGAGTTCCCTGAAATTGTTGCTAGTGTTGGCTGTTTCCTGTGTAAAGTTTTATTTACTCTGATGGGGCTGGAGAAATGGCTCAGTGGTTAAGAGCCCTGTTTGGTGTTCAGAGGACTTGTTTCATTTCCCAGCACCCACATAGCAGCTTTTACACTGTCTAACTAGTTCCAAGGGAACAGGCACCATCTTCCTGTCTCCTTGGGCACTGTGTGCACATGGTACACAGACGTGATTAGGCAAAACACACACACACATATATACGAGTTTTTAAAAACTTTTTGCTGTGCTGGGTATAACAGGATACACCTTTAATCCTAGACCTTGGGAGGCAGAGGCAGTCAGATCTCTGAGTTCGAGGCCAGCATGGTCTACAAAACGAGTTCCAGTACAGCCAGTACAGAAAAGCCCTGTCTCAAAAAAAAAATTTATTTTGCTTTTATAAGACAGATTGTCTCAAATCCTTAACTACGCAGGTCTGACGTGTATTGCTGAGGTCTTAGAATGCATTCCCACTACCAGCAGGGATCTTGGGGTTGCTGAGCATTTGAGTTGGTTGTGTGTGTAGCCTGAGCCAGTTAGTTGATGAGTTCTTGTTCCGCTCTGAAAACCTCCACCCAGAGCCTTAACTGGGGCCTTTACTTATTTACTTATTAGATTGTATGTGTGTGAATGCTCTGCATGTGTGTGTATGTACTGCATATGTACCTAGTGCCTGTGAAGGGAGAAGGCGTCAGATCTGGAACTAGAGTCGTGGATGATTGTGAGCTGCCGCGCGGGCGCTGGAACCCAAATTGGGTCCTTTGTAAAAGCGAGTGCTCTTGACCTCGGAGCAGTCTCTCCAGCTTCAGCTACGGAGATGTTAAGGAGCTCAGGGTACTCAGTGGTTGTGGCTTCTCTTCCTCTCTTCCAGCCAACACCTCTCCTAGGCCCGTCTCTGGCATGGAACGAGAACGGAAAGTGAGCATGCGGCTGCACCGTGGGGCACCAGTCAATGTTTCCTCGTCTGATCTCACGGGCCGACAAGATACCTCTCGCATGTCCACCTCACAGGTATGCATGTAGAGCTCACTGAGGCCTGGTTGCGCCAGACCCCAGGGTGGGGATGCGTGTCCTTGTCACTGTGTATAGGCACTGGCTCTCTCCCTTACCTTTCCTTAAAGCCTGACTTTACGGTTCACAGTCAGGAGTGGGTGGCACTTGTGAAGAGTGTCTTCCTTCCTTCTCCTCTCTTCCTCATTTTTGAGGGTATTTAACCAGCTAGGCTTCTAGTTATGTTTTGCTTCTTGGTCGGAGCCTCTGACTAGCTGGATTTCTAAAGGGTTTATTTCCTGGTTGGGACTATAATGGGCTGTGAACTATGTGTAAAACTTTTTCACTTCTGCTGGATTTCAAAGGGACATCCCTATTCCTACCCCGCTGCCTTCCCCACCAGGGGAAGCACCATATGCCTGCTTGCTCATTCCTCCTGTTGGGGAGAGGTCTGTTATAGGCACACCCAGTCTTTTTACAACTCCACTGTGTTTGCTAGCAAGGATCTCCTTAGCAAAAAAACCAGGAAAGGCAGTGGCTGCATAAGAAGGGTCCCTGGGGGGAATCCTTGGAGGTGCCAGACTGTAAGGTGTTCTCTTCTGTCGTCCTGTCTGTCCCTACTAAGGGAGGTGCTCAGGGAAGGCAGTGTAGTTTGGACTAGTTTCCAGGCCCTTCCTCATAGCTACTCCCTCATCCGCATCCAGGTTCTCCTTCTTAATGTGCTTTTGCTTCTGTTTTGCATTCAAAACTGCTTTATTCAACAGATTAGAATAACTTCGGTCTACATTAGGCTTCTTTTTCTGACGTGAGTTTTAGAGTTTCCCTCTTAGAGTGGGTAGGGCCAAGGTTGTGTTTGAGGAGGCTCTTACCAGCCAGTGCCACTGTTCACCAAGAGCTCATTTTAACCTCTCTCTGGTTACAGTAGGGCCTAGCATGGTGTCTGAATGGGTAAGGACTAAATGTGTGTTGAGTCAGTACTAAGTCCCTGGGGCTTCCTGGGCTGGGGCCACCCTAGGACTGGTCTAATGGAAATCAAGACTGTTGAAACATGTTCCTGTGTGAAATGACTGCTTTTGTTTGTATGATAATTTTCTCCTGAAGAGACAACAGATGTAGGGAGTTTGACAAGGGATAACTTAAGTTGTAGGCCTTGAGGTTTGACATCATGAGGAGATTGAGTCCCTGGGTTTGTATACTCTGAGCTCAGCTCCCTCATGGAAGATGTTTTGGTTTTTTTGTTTTGTTTTGTTTTTTGAGGGGGAGGAGGGAATGCATTTCTACATAAAACATTGTGTTGACGCCTAGGAAGTGGCCCGTGCCTGTTGCCTCTACAACCCATGATGTGGTGGACCCTGGCTGAGTTTGGACATTTTCATGCCAGTAGCTGGGCAGAGACAAATGAAGGGATGGCAAAGTGGTCTTTTTTGTTTTGTGTTTGATTTAGTTCAATACAAAAACGAAGCATCTGGTAGTTTTGGATCCAGGAAGGAAATGAAAGAGTCAGGAAGTTCTATGGCTACCAAGAGGACACGGGGTACAGCCCAGCTGCTTCTTTCCAAAGCTGTGGTAGAGAATAGCATTTTTCTCCATTTGGTGATTTGGGCCTCAGCCGGTCTCTGGTTGCTTGGTCTCTCTTGTTTCTGCATGGAAAACTATTAACAGGCTTGAACATGGTTCAGAGGCTCCCTTCCTAATTTCCTTAGTTTTTCCTTGGGCTACCTTGGAGGTTTCCTAGATGCTGCCTGTGTTGTGGTTGTCTGTCTCCACAGCTGCAGCTTTGGGGGAGTTGTGCTCCTTAAGAGCCTCCATTCACTGCGTAGCAAGTACCACCAGCACCAGTGCGCTGTCCTTTGTGTGATGGCCTTCCCTCTCCAAGCTTGGCAGGACAGTAGTAACTTGTCCCTAGAGAGTTGGAGTCCAGGTAGGAGTGGTGGCATCTGCTTAGCATAGTGAGCTAGAGGGCACCATGCGTATGTGTAAGCTCTGGAGCAAGAGCATATGATCTTTTGCTGAGCTTCCTCATAACTGGTGCATCCTGTGAGGTACAGTGTGATACCCACAAGTCCTTGCACCCAGTTAAAGCCCTTGTTCACCTCTTCTGATGATAAGGTGTGGTGCAGGTCCCTGAGGCGGCCTGTTTTCTGCAGGACCTCAGCCTTGCTCCAGCTTTGCCCACAAGCAGCTGCTTCTTCCTCAGCATCTTTACTTCCCTAAAGGGCACTTGAACATGTCTTCTGGGGAGACCATGTTTCTTGGTATCTGTGCATTTGCTCTCATTAGCCAAAAGAACATAGGCTTTGCAGGGCATCTGATCTTTGGATCTCTATTTTTCCTTTGTTGAAAAGAAAGGTCTCCTGTCTAGCACAGTTCAAAATGTGTTAGTTATTGCTTTTGATACTTCACTTACTCCATGCCTGCATTAAAATAAAATCATTCTGCTGCTGTCATTAGTAGAGAGTTTGTCCCGTGGGTGTATCCTGGGAGGTGCTATCCCTTCCACCTACTGCATAGTGCTACAGAACCGATTTGTAGGGCTTCCTCAGCCCCGCCGTCCGCTAGATTTCAGTTTCTCCAGAGCATGAAAGTAGAAGGTTCCTGCTGGAACAGCAGTGGCCACTTTTATCAAGGGTCGTGAGAGACTGATGAGCTCGTGCCCTGTACGAAGAGACTTGCCATTAGCTAGTGTCTCTTGGTGTCTTGACCTGGTGAAAGCAAGGGACACATCAAGACTCAGGCTCAACACAGGCAGCCAGGGGACCAGGATCTCATGTGCTGGTCTGACCAGCATGACACTTACCAACAGCTGTCTTTTCCCCACCTCAGAATAGCATTCCTTTCGAACACCACGGCAAGTAGCTGCTCGTCTCCATCGGAAGGCAGCACTGGGTGAGTGTGCTCACGGTGGGCTCTGCAGGTAGCAGGTGCCAGGCAAGGTGGGAGCCACTCCCCACCCGTCGTCTGGGCTCGCTGGTGGGCTGGGCTTGCATGCCAAGTGCTGGAGGTAGAGTGAGATGACTTCTGCTTGGTTTTCTTCACGTGTGGGCTATGGAGTAGCTGTGGTGAGCTGCCCAGTCTGGGGGGTTAGTGGCATTCTTAGCATCTCTGGACCAAGTGATCTTAGGGAGCCATCCTGCTGTGCCTTTGTCCTGCCTCCCTGTGACTGCATTTGGTGTGCTGAGCTGCCCTCAGGCCTGTGGCTCTGGGCATAGTGCTGGCACCTGTGTCTGTTGTACTCGGCTGAGTGGTGCCGCGCTTGGTGTTGGGCTTTCTTGAGCTCATGCAGACTCCGAGTGGTCTGCTGTGCCCATCCTGGCTTTTTCAGTCATTCCTCTTCCTCTCTCTCATTTATCGCTGTCCTCATTTTATGTTTCTTTCCAAACTTGGTACCTGCCGGCCATCTTGTCCATGCAGCTGTTGTCTGTATTAATCCAGCCACAGCCACCTGCTACCCTGCCGTCCGCATGGCTCGGTGTCCACGCTGAGCTCCTTTCTTGTTGGCCACATGGCACTTGGTGGTTCCTTCCATCAGAGGCTTGAGCTTTGGTGGGGTTGTGCTGCTGGGAGATCTGCTCTGTTTAACACGTATGTGCGTTCTTGAAGATGTGTTGGTAAGAATTGCTTTCCTGTCCTCCCTAAGGGACATGCGTTTCAGAGCTCCGAGTTCTTTCCAGGAAGGTCCACAGGAGCACAGCTCTGCAGTCTCCTTGCTTGCATGCCTCCTCTTCCCCATCTTCCTGTCCTGTGTTCTGCTCAGCGCCTGCCCTGGCTACAGAGGCCTTTCTGTGCAGCCAGGGGTGAACGTGTTTAGATTGAAGCCAGGTGGCATTGTGTCCCTTCCCTCCCAGGCTCTACTGTGTTATGTACGCCCAACTGCCTGGCTGGCCTGTTCCTCTGGCCCCATGCTGACCTTGTCCTGTGCTTTGGCTCCGACAGATTCCCGGTCGGGTGGCTTCCAGTGGTCTTCAGTCTGTCGTGCACCGATGAGAACTCTCCTTTTTGCTGTGAAGGGCAGACAATGCATGGCTGATCTACTCTGTTACCAATGGCTTTACTAGTGACACGCCCCCCGGTCTAAACCCGAAATGTTAACGCCGGGAGCTCTCCAGGCCACTCACCCAGCGACGCTCATGGGGAATCAAACACAAACTAAATGGACAGGCTCCAAGAGCTGCCATCACCAGGGGCTGCCACCACCAGGGGCTGCCACCACGGCCCCATGGAGCTCAGTTATCATGGGGCTGGAATGAAGAGCAGAGGCTGGGAGACCATTGCAGAGAGAACGACTCCCTGTGAAGAGCCTCTCCGCTCCCACCAGTGGTGGAGGACCTGCACTCCCTGACGATCCCACCGCAGCTACCAGTCTTCTATTGGTTAAGACAGTTTTGTATCATTTTGCTAAAAATTACTGGCTTAAATCTGTGTAAAGAAATCTGTCTTTTTATTGTTTCTTTCTTGTCTGTTTTTGCGGTCTTAAACAACAACAAAAAAGATGTTGACCTTAAAGAATCCTAAGACATGCTGGCTTGGAGCTTCTGTGTACAATGGAGGCAGGCAAAAGAGGGGCACATGTGAGTGTCGAGGGTGTGTGTTTTGTTTGTTTTGTTTTCTCGTGTTGTGCTGTTCACTTTAGGAAGGAATACTCATCAGTTGTGTGCGTGTGTCTTGTGGGCTCCCATCAGCCTCCTGTGGGCATCTTGCTGACCCCTCCCCACTGTAAGCTGATCCACCTGCAGTCATCAGAGCAGGGAGGGTGCAGAGCATACGCTCATCAGAGCACTGTGGCCGTGGCCTGACGCTCTTCCCAAAGGAGGCGAGAAGGAAGTCAAACTGAAGAACTCACGTGGAGAGACCTTGCTGGAGAATTCCGAGATTCAAAGCTGAGCTTGTGTTTCTGGTTTCTGGGAAGAGGACTGCGGTTTTGGTAGTGCTGGTTGCCTCTATGCCTTTGAACTTGAGAAGTTGAACAGACCGAGTCCTATCATGCAGATGCCACTTAGGTCTATCGTCGCCTCTGCTCGGAGCCCAGGATTTGCCCAGAAGAACCAGTGGCCAAAGGGAATCAACCCTGAAGTGCCAAGAAGCAGGCAACTGCCTACCTGAATCAAGACCCTTCGCCTCCAGAAAGGCGTGGTGCCACACGCTTGGTGGTCTTCAGCTGGACACATCTGAGGGCTGGGCTGCTCTGCCGCTGGCGGTCAGGATGCCAACATGTTTGTCCCCACCATGGGCACCAGATATGAAGAGACAGCAGGCCCTGAGCTCCCCATCTGAGGAATGGGGTGCAGTACGTGTGTCTGGATGTCAGCCTGTGGAGAGAGTTATGCTGGCTCTACCTGGTTCCCTGTTTGGGTTTGGGCTCTAACGGTGCCACCGTGGTTTCTTCCCAGAATTCCCTGGTACTGAGCACTGGTCTGAGATCAGGGAACACACTGATGATGTGCGATAGCCTCCCAGAATGCGGCTGTTAGTTGTGCCAGCCAGCCATCTGAGCCTGTGGGTGCTTCTTTCTGAGTCCTGAGCTGGTTACTCTGCAAGGATTTTAGGGTGCAGGGACTTGACGGGGTGGGAGACTGTGTCTGGGAGTGCAGAGGGAGGTTGGGGGGGTTGGGCAAGTTTGAGATTTTTGTTGCAAATCCTTTATTAGAGTTGGGCCTCCTCTCTCCAGCGGCAGGCCTGCCTGGCGAGTGTTCTTTGTAGATACCTGTGGTGCCGAAGGGGTATCGGGGTGGCCTTGAGACTGATCCAGGTTCAGCCAAGCCCATTGAAAGTCCTCCAGGGGGTGGCTCTGACGGTTCTTGCCTAATATTTAATCCCATCATCACTCGCAGGAAGCGTAGTTAGAATGTGTGTATCAACCTGTGTCTTGGTGACCAGTCTCTGAGCTGTGCGTTTGTACTACCACTGTATTTGTGTACTTTAACAATTGTGTAAATAATAAATTCATAATGACTTCTACCTTTCCTTCCTTCCCTTTGTGTGGTTTTTCTTTCAGCAACTGAGTTTTCAGAATGTGTAAGCCACATGAAAGTTAACTTGGTGTGGGTGACAGCTGAGATTAAGACAGTCTCTTTCTGTAGACCAGGCTGTCCTGGAACAGTCCTGCCTCAGCCTTCTATTGGTGTTAGAGACCCAGGAGAGCTAGGTCCAGGGTGATGTCCTCCTCGTTCTTTCTCAGCCTGTGGGTATTGGAAAACTAGTTGGAGTAGGTGTCAAAAAGATGGCTCCCACTTGGACTCTGGTGTGCAGTTCAGGGATACTGTGACAGTTCTGTGAGCCCTTCTCCTCTCACCTACCCTACATAGCCCTCTGAGTTGGTGCCCCTTTTGAGGGGCAGGGAAAAGCTGTCAGACTGCTATAAGTAGGTCTGTTCCTGCTGTGGAAACCTGTCCTCTTGGGAATTCTAATCTGTGTCCTACTTGGAGGCTGTTTTAACAATCAAATGCTACCAGGATTTATGGCCAAAACCCACTTGTATGTGACAGGTGTTGACTTGCTAGAGAGGGGAACTCCCCCAATCATGTTTCTCTGTATGTGACAGGTGTTGACTTGCTAGAGAGGGGAACTCCCCCAATCATGCCTGAGTTCTTGCTCCTCTAACCCCCATCCTCTTCCAAGTTGCTCTTCAGCCTTTCTGTCTGTACCCTGAGCATCCCAAATTGGCTTCTGGCCTGCTTGGTGGATCCCAGGACTGCTCGATTCTGTCCCTCATTAGCTAGGGCAGTGGCTCTCAACCTGTGGGTCATGACCCCACTGCCAACCCTCTCTCCAAAAATACATAACAGTGGCAAAATTAGTTATGAAGTAGCTGGGACATAGGAGCTATATTAAGGGGTTGTGGCATTAAGAGCCACTGAATGGGAGGTGAAGTATTAGTGCCAGCTCTGCCTAGCGCCCCCCCCCCCCCCCCCCGTTGCAGCCTGGCATGGGTCCCTATGAACATTCCACTGTTAGATACTTCTCGCCTCTCCTAGAAAGGTTTTGTGCTAGAAGTGAAGTCTGGGTAGACTGCACTGGAGACTGGGGTCCCACAAACGGCTGTGCATCTGGGCCCAGCCTAGCTTCCTCAGATGGCACAGGATCAGTAGCCACTGGCCATGAGGCTCCTACTGATTCACACCCTGACCTCTATTCTCTGCCAGGAGTAGGGGACGGGATTGAGGGGACGGGCCCAGTGAGGTTGGCAATGCTGGCCTATGAGCCTAGCTCATTTGGCTCTGAGTTGGGGGTGATGGGATATCCGTTTCCCTTACTGCAAGCCCAATTATGGGTGGGCCTGGATGGATCACGGGATACTAAATACAGCCTTCCCTTGGCACTCCACTCAGCCCCTGCAGGGCAGTCTGTGTCTTTTGGTGTCTCCAGCTGCATTCAGAGGCCTCACACATCACCTGCTTGGGCTGGGCACTGCTCTAGGTTCCCCAGCAGCAATACTTTGAGGACTGTGTTTCCTTCTGTCCAGTTGGAAAATATCTCCGTGCAGAAACACAGATAAAACTGCCTGCTCATTACAGGGCCCAAAGCTGCCATCCTAGGGTGCAAGTGGGGTCCCACTAGCACAGGCTTGGGAGGGCCCTCAGGGCTGGTCACCTAACATCTTCCTTACGAAGACGATCACTGGGATCTCTTCCCTATAAAGAAGTGTCTTTGTAAAAAAAAAAAAAATGGTCCCAACATTCTAACAGTGATTGCTTGTGTGCATGAAGCCGGACCATTTTGCCATTTCCTGACTGCTTATTCTCATAGACCACATGCCCTGGGCGCAGGTGTGGGAAGAACAAACGGGAGGGGCAGCATGACCTCTCCCCCAGGGTGATACAGCTTAGTGAGGGTCTGATCAGTGCAGATGGTTCTAGAAACAAGTCCTCCCTGTGCCCAGCCCCAAGAGCCACTCTGAGCCAGTGATTCCACCAGTGTAATTGCTGAGGTTCGCCCAGAGGCAGACTGAGAGTGGGCAGAGCAAGCTGTGTTCCCTGAGGCCCAGTGCCTCTGCCCCACCACTTTCTCTTTCCCTCTAGTTTCCAGGGGCAGCTGCTAATGGCCAGTCGGAGCTTAGCCTGTTTGGAAGCCTGAGGTCCTGCCATTCAAACTTGCTCTGGTGGTTGGCAAATCAGAGACTCCAGAATGCATGTGACCACAGCTGACCTCCTAGAGAGAACAGAAACACCAAATGGGAGAGGCACCCCAGAGTGTTGAGACTGGGTCAGAGCTGCAAGGCCTTGACCTCCATGTGGGGCTTAGCAGGACCAGACCCACCAGAGGGTATGGGAGGCAGGGCCCAGATATGAGCACTCGCCTCCTTTTCCTTGCAGAGGAGCAGGGACGTGTCATCTCTCCGGCTGCATGCGGCCCGCCAAGGTACCCGCTGCCGTCCCCAGCGCCCACGACGAACCACCTACTGAGGCGGCCCCAGCGGCCTCTGACCGGGCTTCCAGCCACGCAGGCCGCCACTGGCCACAGGGCAGGTGGGTGCGAGGTGCCCCGGGCGAACCCGAGTGCTGAGCATGGGCTGGACAGAAGAGGACGGGGAACAGATCAGCAGGCGCTGACCACAGAGAGAAATTTACCAGCCCTCCAGAGGGGCGAATAAACGGAAAGGCAGGAAACTCACGCTGGAAGCCCACAGTGAACGTAGCTTATGCCACATCTCAGCTCAGTCTCCTCAGCCCTGGGGGTTCCCCATGGCCTCCAAGTGCCACCCAGGCACCCCTCTCTAGCATGGGGCTCTCCCTCCCTCGGTATTCCCCTCACCCCTTTTCTTCCTGCCGTACGAATGCTGTGGCTGCTGAACAAACCCCAGAGGCAGCAGAGAAAGTGACAGCAGGCAAAACTGGGAGAGCTAATGAAGATGTCAGAACCACTTTTTAAGAATCAGCGATTTGTTATTTAACAAAGGTGGGACTTAGGGTGAACAGACCACTGCCCAGAAACAGACAGCTCCTGGAGACAAGCCCTCTGGCGCTCCTCCTGCACACAGGACTATTTCCACCATGTCAGACAGAAGGAGCTCTTTGCTAGACAACAGAGGGCTGGAGATGGGGATAGGATCAGGGAGGACCCTGCCGGCAGCACCCACCTGCCAGCACCCACCTGTCCCAGCCCTGCCATCTGATTAAAGTCGTGTTGTCTCCTAAGTGTGGGTTTCTAGGTCCTTGGCCACAGTGGGGGGCGGGGGAGGCACAGGCCGCTTGGGCTCAGCAGGCTGGGTCCCTCGTCCCTGGTGTAGGCGGCTGGTAACCGTGGGACTCCCTTGGCTTCACCGCAGATCCACTTTGGAATGACACGGTTCCCACCCGCCACCTCTCCCCGCAAAACACTGACCCGCTGACCAGGCAGCCAGAGCTGAGCCGATGGCCCCGCCTCAGCTGGTCCTGTTCGTGAAATAAATATGAGCGTTGCCAGTCTCTGGACCTCTTCCCTGCTCCCTGTCCGCCTGGCCAGGCCACTCACACGCTGGTTTCTGGGGTGTGAACCACCTCCCCATTTTTCTCAGGCTGTTCCTTCAGGAAGTGCTCCACCTCCCTCGAGTCCACCCCCACGTCCACAGGGGGCTTATGGAGCGTGTCCTCTGAGGCCGCCACCTCAGGCTGTGTCACCTCAGGCCTCTTCCTGATGCAGAAGAAATTGCCCAGCAGCAGCACAAGGGAGGAGGTGAGCACCTCAGCCCCGGCCAGGATGAACACATACTTGTAAACTTTGGTTGCATCCAGCAGCTTGCCTGCAAAGAAAACTCAGGTCACCAGAAGCTCCTGGGAGTACCCTGCTTCCACCCGGGGCCAGGGCTCCCTCTCCCGGCATTGAGGAAATGCCTCACACTCCTCCATCCCCAGCAGCATCTTCTCAGCCCTCT
This sequence comes from Microtus pennsylvanicus, assembly GCF_037038515.1. Taxonomy (NCBI): domain Eukaryota; kingdom Metazoa; phylum Chordata; class Mammalia; order Rodentia; family Cricetidae; genus Microtus; species Microtus pennsylvanicus. Next base: position 1,042,749 of record NC_134589.1, read on the forward strand.
CCAGCCTCCTCTTCCTTTTCCTCCTCCCCATGAGAGCAAAGAATAGATAGAAGTGGCCTTGAAGTCTCTACCCCTCTTCCCATTCACAGACCCCTTAGGAAGAAACATGCCTTAGCTGCCCAGTAACTGAGGACCCCAAGGCCATTCTTGGAGAAAGAAGGAGCCAGAGGCTATAAGAGGATCAGAAAGGGCTGTGGAGTAAGAGACCCAGGTCCAGGATGGCTAAGCTGTCCTTGCCAGCCAAAACCATTCTCAATTTCAATGGAGTGTTTTTCGGCTGGCCTTCAGAAAGTAAAAGGACCAAAGTAACAAATCTTGCCCCATTCCCTTGAAAGCTGCCCCCACGTGGCATGCAGACGCCTAAAGAAGCTGCCAGACCCTATGGGTCGGGCTGTCAAGTTTATGCCTGTCTTGGCTCAGAGCCAGCAGCTCACTGCTGACCTCTGCTGGCCCCAGTCCTAAAGCAGGGAGGACAGCCCTTGCCCGCTCTGTCCTGGTGTCCCCGCCAGCAGCACTCACCTCCTGACGGGGGTCCAATGAGCACAGCCACAGCCTCTAACAGCAACACGAGACCGATGGCACTGGAGAACTTGTGAGTGCCGACGATGGCCATTAGCACCTCAAACTGTAGAGCCCCCACCATGCCATACGAAATGCCAAAGAAGATGCAGAAGACCACCAGGCCACCGTAGTCGCTGGCCGTGGAGCCTGTGAGGTCTGTGAAGCCGTTGAAAAACATGGCAAAGCTGAAGAGGTAGACAGAGTAGGGCCGCACCTTCTTGAGGCCCGTGATGAAACCAGCCGTGGGCCTGGCGAAGATGTCGATGAAGCCCAGGATGGTGAGGAGGAAGGCGGCCTTCGTGTCGGGCACACCCAGATCCTTGGCATAGCTCACCACGAACACCGGAGGCACGAAGAGCCCCAGCACCATGATGGAGGCGGCCACAGCGTAGATGAGGAAGCCACGGTCTCGGAAGACACTCAAGTCCAGAAGGCGCCTGGATGGCCGCTGGGGTGCTTGGGACTCGGTCCCTCCACTCGCCTTGGGCGCCACCAGCGGCCGCATTAGCGCAGCACACACGCAGCAGTTGAGCAGCAGGCCCCCCAGGATGAGGAAGCCACCCCGCCAGCCATAGTGGTCCTGCAGCAGCTGCCCCAGTGGAGACAGCGCACAGAGGAACACCGGGCTGCCCGCTGCGGCCAGCCCGTTGGCTATAGGGCGCCGTTTGTTGAAGTACCGGTTGAGCATGATGAGGGAAGGCTGGAAGTTGAGAGCCAGACCTAGGCCTGTAAGAGAGGACAGTGGAAGACCTCAAACGCAGGACGTCCAAGGAGGGCGGTGTGGGGCCCCGTGCCTCCCCACACCTTCATCCATGCCCCCGCTTCCCTGGACACAGGCTCCATTGCAAATGGTGGTGAGCATTTAGTGGACCAGAGTAGAACTGGCCACTTATCTCAGCAAACTCTTAGGACGGGAGGAAAGGGTCCAGCCAAGACGTCCCACAGTGCTCAGATGAGCAGGTCTGCAGGTCCCCCGACCCCAGCTCACCTGTGATGACCCCTGTGGTGAGGTAGATCTGGATAATGCTTCTGCAGAAGGACGCGGCCACCATTCCCAGGGATGCAAAGAGGCCGCCCACAAGCATGACAGGCCGGCAGCCAAAGCGGTTCACACACACGCTGCAGAGGGGGCCTGTGTAGAGATGGGAGCTAAGGGAGCAGCCAGGCCTCCAGCTGGGCTCTGCCCTCTCCAGGCACCACCCCCTCAAGGATTCGCCCCCATCCCTCGGCGCTCCCTCACCTGTGCCATATAGCATAGCCAGCAGGATGGAGGAGATCCAGGCCGTGTCGCTGTAGCCAATCCCAAACTCATGCATGAGCTCCTTGAAAAACACGCTGACCGCTTTGGGGAAGGCGTAGGAGAAACCCGTGATGATGAAACAGCCAAAGAGGACGGCCCAGCCCCAGCCCCCATCGGGGGCCTTGATGCCAGTGGGGCCATCGTCCACCACAGCACCTCCCATAGCCTGGAGGGCTGGTTTCGCCTCGCCCTGAGAAAAAAGAAACAGAGCTGACTTAGGTTGCCAGGGTGATCATCTCAATGGCAGCCCAGCAGAGGAGGGTGGGGACACCTGGAGGGCCCCAGCATTGGCAGCGGGCCATGGACAGCCCGGTATTGCCGACTGGAGGCTCCCCCTCCCCGGCGGGTACTTTGGGAAGCTGTCTGGACCCCTCACTCAGCTGTCTGTTCCCACACAGGTGGCTATAAAGTACAATGACCTTTTTAGGGTTGGACCAGGAGTCACATTACCTCCTAGGAAGAGCAGACCCAAGAAATCAGCCTGGCTGGTGTTTTCTGAACTTGTGCCGGGCAGAGGCTGTGCCCATCCCTTTGAGGAGGCGCACTCTGGAGTCCTCCCCCAGGATATCTGGGGTGAGTACCCAGCCCTGTTCTCCTACCCCTGAGGAGCTATGCTTCTTCCTTTCCCCACTCTGGAGTCCCCTTTCTGACTGCCTGGGAGGACGTGGGTCTGGAACAGAGGCAGATGGAAACACAGGCCATGGTATCTGAGGGGGGCTTCCTACTTCCCCTGGGAAGAGCTCAGTCGTTGTAACTGCCTAGAACCATCCATGAAGGAGAGGCTGAAGATCCCGATGGGTTCCCCGAGGAAGGCCTGGGGGTTAAGGGGAAACATCAGCCATGGCAGCAGCTCATAACAAACTTATTGTAACAAGGACCAATCTTCTGGCCCCTAGCCGTAAGCAAGCAGGGAGTGCCCCAAAACCCACACCTACCACACACACACACACACACACTAACTTCCCTTTTCATGAATTTCAGGGGCTTAGCTGATGAGAGACAGAACAAGTCTAGGACCAGGTTTTTGTTTGGCTGTTGACCCCACAATCACTATTCCCCTAATCCCAGAGGTTGCTTGGCCTCATCCCCCATCTCACCAAGAACTGAGCTGCAGCAGGGTGGGGGCAGCCTCTGACCTGAGTTTTCAGTCCAGTCTCCTCAAATGCTGTGCTGCCAACCAGTACTCTGGGGAGAAAGATCAATCCATGGTGTTTAAGGGTAGCTTGCGCTGGAATGTAAACCCCCGACCAGGAGAGCTTCCCACCTTGGCTGCTCACCCTGGGTCTCTAGGCTCCAGCCCTGCCCCTTTGCTGCCGTCTTCCTATGAGCACAGTCCCATGATTGGGACACAGACGTGTTAAACTAGACTGTCCGAGGAAGTCCAAGCTTGGCGGGACTCTACCAAGGCTTTTCCTAAGGCTCAGAGTCAACACACAGCTCTGATAGGAAGGCACACCAACCTTCGAGGACTTCACCCTGCTTCTGACCTCTGGCCATGGCCCAGCCTGAGACCCTCCGCACTCCGACCCAAAGGAGAAGTATCGTGGCCACAATCAGGACATGCTCAGTGGGAGCCCCAGGTGCCAGGCACCTCTTATCCATCAGCCCTGAGTTTTAAAGGGAAACTTAGTACCGGGAGTGGGGGAGTACAGTTTAGGGCCGTACCATTTAGAGATGAAGCTAAGGCAGAAAGCATGAGGAGGATCCCAGGCCCAGTTTACCAGGTGCGTGCATGCGAGAGAGAGAGAGAGAGAGAGAGAGAGAGAGAGAGAGAGAGACTATCTCACGATGGAGCCCCCAGGATGGCAAACTCCCCTGCCTCTAACCCCTGAGTGCTGGGGTTACTGGCATGCATCACCATGCCAAGCTTTCTGTTGCACTTTTAAAAATAAATCCAGGGTGGCCAGGGTGGCTCAGTGGCTAAAGGCACCTGCCGCCTACACTGACAGCCTGGGCTTGATCCCCATGACTTACATGACGGAAGGAGAGAACCCGACTCCTACAGGTTGTCCTGACCTCCACAAGCAATGGCACACACAGGCACACAGATGCCTGTGCCCCCACCCCCGTGTTAACAAAATAAAATGTAAAAAAATAAATAAAACCCAGTTTCCATACAAAGCAAAGAGAACATGCCCAGAACCAGCAGTGAACACGAACCTAACTCTGGACACCTGAGCACCTGGGCAGTTTCGGGTCTGCCTAGCACTTGTCAAGGTACTAACAAGAATTCCAGCCTTTTGAAGCTTCTTCACTTTTGTTTATTATAAAGGCTGGGCCCTCACTGGAGCTCTCAGAGTCCAAGGAGGAGAGAAATGGGAACATAATTCCCAGCTGTAGACGAGGCACCCTCTAAACTGGGCAAGCAAGGTCAGAAGGGTCCATGTTCTGGAGCTTTTCGGGTCCATGGCCGCCATGTAAGGCTGATAATACAGGGAGGGCCACCTTCAGTGCCAAGGATTTGACAGCACCAAGACAAGCTCTCCGCCAAGGCCCCGCACCAGAGTCGTCCTTACCCAGTCTGGCACTAACCACCCTAATGGAGCCTCACCAGCGCCCACCCCAGCTGGTCACCAGAGACCCGGCAGAGAAAGACTTCTCAGGGAGATCAAATGTCCCAACAAGGGGCACAGTTTAAGCCTGCCCTTTAGACTGCATTTGGTCGCCCAGGCCTCAACACATCCCAATTGCGTAAAAGGTTAGGATTTCCAGCCTGCTTTGAGGTTGAGATCTGCAGGGTAACAGCACGGATGGGCCAAAATGCAGGCCAGTGCCCTAACCCTAGGGCTTCCCCACCTCCAACAGGATAGCCTCAGGCACACCCTAGCCATCTGGCCTTTCAGTGACATTTTACCCTCCCAGGGAAGCATTTGAAGCAGCCCAGAAATAACTCAGCCTCCAGGTCACAGAAAACCGATCTGGGGGTGGGGACTGGGTCAGGAAAGTCTCCAGGGTGCTCCCAAAAGTTGGTCCCTAGAGGCCCTTGGAAGGTCTAACACCACAGGCTGCTGCCTACGGCATAGGTACATGGGAGTCCCTTGCAACATCCCTCTGGGTTCAAGCGCCTGGACTATCAGTCCAAAGAAGGCGTACCGGGTACCCATGGTGGTCCAAGCCCCGAGTTCTGGTCTGTGGTCCGTTCAGGGCCCCTTAAGTGCCTATCATCCAAGGAGGGACCAGCCTTGGCCCTGCCTTTGTGGTCTAAGTAGGTGACAGGAACTAAGGCAACTATCTATCTTCCTTGGTTAACATTCCAGATTTCCTCCCAAAACAACTAAGCAGCTAGTTGAGGCTAGCACCCAGTACCATGGTGGTGGGGGGGGAAGAAGTTGCTGAAAGACCTCCTTCCAAGTTCGTTTCCTCACTCCCTTCCCCTACCATCATACAAACAGGGATAGCAGTGTGCTCTCCTTTCTGGGCCCTCAGCCCTGAGCCCACCAGCATGTAAAGAATGCCATGGGAAGAAAGGCTTTTTCTGAAGAGGCGGCTATGGTGCCGCAGAGGTTGGGCCACGGGCTTGCCTGGTCCTCCGCCCCATCTCAGCTGGCCTGCCCAGGCTCCAGGTTGTCCCGTCAGCTCACATCAACTCTACAGGGACCAGTAGGGCAGAAACACTGGTCTTGTTTGCCAATCACCACCCCATCCCACCCCAGGCCAGAGATCCCTGCAGGACTGTCCTAGGATAGTTGGGCTCAGAGTCCCACATCGTGTGAGGAACCTTCCACGCTTGACTGTCACAAAATGGGGCAGCCCTAGGGACCCGCTCCATCTTGCCGTGGGAGCCCCTTCTCTGCAAGGTTAGGGTCAGCGTGTGGGGCTCTCTCTAGGCCACTTTCCAACAGAGTTCCACCTAGGCCTGCTGGACATTGCAATGGCCACTCCTCCACAAAGCCAGGATTTAAGGCTAACGGGAGGCTCAGAAGTCATAAGTGCCCCCGAAACTCCCATCATTGTCTGGCAAGGAGGTCGGTGGGGGTGGGGCTTGGGTTAGTGGCGGCAACCGACCAGCCCAGCCTCACTCCATCTGCCGACTGGAGGTAAAGGTCCAGCAAACCTAGGCGGGGCTCAGTGGGTCGGGCTAGGGTCGGGAAGGGAAGGAAGCTCCGCCCAAGCGGCCTCGGGACGTGGGGGACGTGACCGCGCCAAGGGAGGAGCCGCCACCGTATTGCCTGGAGTAGGCGGTCCTTCTCCACTCCTACCGTACTTTCAGAGTGCGGCGCCACATGCCCTAAGGGGGGGGAGTCCTACGACTCACCCACAGATTCGCTTTCCAGGCGCGCCATTTCCCTCTGCCCTGTGCAAAAGCGAGCCGGGACGCGCGGCCGAGCCTCTGGGATGCTGACCGATGAACTTCGGTCTCGCAGATAGTTCATTAAGTGCATCTGCCTCTCATGGCCCATTCCGCTAATGGAAACTGAGGCCGGAGGCCTACTCTTGCCGCTAGGGCGGTCTCCATAACTGCCCTGCCCCTGTGCCAGTGCCAGGTGGACCAAGGCCTGGTCTAGAGGGGTCTCCATTTGCTAAGCACCACCATCCAGAAGGTCCGTCCGACTGGGGGGGGGGGGCAAGGTGCCCTCCTGCACGTGGCTCCTCACCAGCCACCCCGCCCCCCGCCCTTTCCTGGCCAGTTCACAGCAGAACTGGCCCTAGAGTCAGAAATCCTGGCACACCAGCATACTGTGGGGTCCCACAAACTGACCCCTTCCATATCGCTCCTTGATGGCTCTTATGTTCAACAATGCTTTCTCCTTGCTACCCCTCCAAATTTAGACTTCCAGGCAGGCCCTGCCCCAAGGTCACTGGTGGTGTGGGGAAGTCCATCTTGGAACCAAACTAATGGTTGTTCAGGGCTTTGTCGACACCACAACGTCCCTGCCAAGAAGGCGCCATACATACTTAGTGCCCCGGTGCCCCTTGAGAGGTAATAGACCCATCGTTTGCACCACATCCTAGCTGTGTGTTAGTCCCTGCCCATCCTGAGGGAGCCCCCACATTTTCGGGACTGTCCCCATTTCTCACAGACAGACCCAACATCCACTGGACACCAGCCAACTCTCAGGCCTGTGGAATGAAGCTGAGAGCCCCGGGAGATAACCTCCTGCCCCCTGCAGAATCCACCCCCAGGTCTGGACAAGCTATTGTGTAGTATGAGGGAGCCTTGCCATTATGGCTCTGACCATCACAGAAAGCGTTCCTGTCGGCCTGGACATGCAGCCCTGTACGTCGGGTAGAGCAGACTCGATTCTGCTACCGCCCTTACCCGCCACCCAAACTCCAAGGATCATCAGTACAGAGTTAGCGGCTTCCCTTGCACTTAAACCTGGACCAGCATCCAGAAAACCCACTTTTCAGGTAAGAAAGCCAAGGCTGTGCACCTGGTTTTCCCACGAAATGAGGATAGAGCAAATTACGCCATTATGAGGGGAAAACACATTTTCATGTGCCTAGTTTGGGCTAGTGGTGGTGGCTGGCTGAGGGTTAACGGCTTTAAGGTGAGAGTAAAATGTAAAGAGACGGGAGGAAGAAATCCGAGGGCATTCCTTTTCCCAACCATTCCGAAGCGCACGTGCTCCTCTCTCACTTGGCGGCCTGCTGATGCCCGCTGGAGGTTCAGGGTTCCAAGAAGTCTATATCATTCCCACCAAATATAGCCCAGGCTCTCCAGCCGCCCGGCCACCCTCCAAACCCTCTTGGGCCGAGCTATTTATACTGTGGACGTTTGGTCGTCCAGGGCAGCTGCCTCCTGGATGAAGCCCAGCCCCCGAGGGCTGCCGGATGGATAGGCTTCTGTGAAGGTAGGGAGGCAGGATGCAAACGCTCAACTGGCTGCTCCGGGCAATTTGGTGGAGCTGCAGTGGTGAGAGGATTCTCCAAGTCAGGAGAAACCCAGGGCTGGAGAACCAAGAACGGAGAGGACCAGGAGCCAGGAGCTCCAGGCCCGGATCCGGCACCTGATGAACGAAGGCCCAACCCCTAGGTGACTGGAGGGTCCTTGCCTGGCTCCGCGCGCCAAGCATCCCACCGCGCATCCCGCCGCGCCTACCTGCCACCACCACCGCCAGCTACAGCGTCCGCCTCTGCCCGCCTCGGCTGCTCGGCGCCGAGCCGGGGGCGACTTTAAGTGCTCTCATCCCTCGCGCGGCACGTCCCCCGCGCACGTCACCGCTGCCTGGCGCCGCCCCTGCCCTCCCCGTCCGGACCCCACGCTGCTGCCAGAGGGGGCGCCCCAGCCCCTGCGCCCCGACGGCTCGGTCACTGCCGTTCTCCACTTACCGCGGAGCCCGGGTCTGATCCCGTTCTATAGGCGACCCGGGCGCGGACCCCACCCAACACGGACCTTCTCACTGGTCTCTTCCGCGCCCTCAGACCCGGGCTGACCGCCTCACTTCCCCGTCGGCACCCCTTTCTGCCCCTCCATTTATTCCTTTCCAAGGCTGTGGGATCCTTCAATGATTCTGGCAAGAGAGTGGCTACCTCCGAAACCCGGACCTTTTTGCCCTCCATACTCAGGCCCGCGTCTTCTACCAGGTCGGCACACGCCCCACCACACCCCATTTACCATGGGCTCCCACCACTTGCCTCAGCTCTCAGTCTTTAGGGCTCCTTCCGATCTTCGCTCCGTCCAGACCTTCACATCCTGCCGGTGCCTAAGCCTGGGCTATCGCACGGCGGTGGCGGGGCTGTCTCCCCTGCTTGAGAAGCAAGACCCGCGCACCTTGAACTACAGGGGGATCTTGGGCAAGGCTGTCAGCCTCTCTGAACTTCCGCTTTCCCCTGTGGTTGGGGCCTTGCAAAGCCAGACACTGACACCACAGCCCTGCTCTGTCACCCAGCCTAGCCCAGTGCGGGTGATGAGAACCTTTCCATCCTACGCCACAAATGCCGTCTGCCTGGAAAGGATCAGGATTGGGAGAAAGCAGAGCCTCTGACCGGGTTCTTCCCAGTGCTCCGAGTGGGGCGGGCAACTTCAGCCCCTTTTTTTCTCTTCCATATGATGGAATAACTGACATTTTGGGTGCTAGGTTTGAGGAGGCACCAGGGAGCATGACCTTTGATGGACAGGGCCAGGGCAGCTATTCCCGGGCACCCAGCCTTGGCTAAAGAAGCACTCCATCCACTTCTAATGAGGCTCCTAAACAACCCCAGAGTCCCTGAGGCTAGAAGTTTAGAGCATACGTCCAGAATGGGAAAGGGTGACTCCCAAGTCCAGAAGGTCACAGCTGTCCACTCTTTTGGTCATGGTAACTGGAGGCATTAGCTTTGGCCCCATAGTCCACTATCCTGAGTCCTTACCTACCGAGATGCCCCCACTGCTCTGATGGACCCTTCGCGAAAAGGGTCATTCAGGGTCTGATCTCCGCCCTTGCCTAGAACCTGACTATTACTCCAAAGATGCTCCAGAGACCATGAGCTTTCATGGTAAGAGTCTCATGGCCACCAACAAGTGGCATATGGGACCTCGGTCCTAAGGAATGAAATGTATAATTATAGGCTACTAACTTTTGGGATGCAGGTTCGCCAAATTTCCAACCTCCGTCACTGAATACGTTACAGATACCCAGACACCGTCCCACAGATGTGGGGACTCGTCACGTACTCTTCTTGGGCTAACAGTTCAGTGTGGCAGGAGCTTGCCACACCTCACCCTTCCTTCAGCCCAAATAACGAAGGGCTGCCAGCAAGGAAACAGAAACCAAGCCAGTGCATCCAAGGTCTCGCTGTCTTCTCCTATCTCCCAAAGGCCAGGAGCTGCACCCTCCACAGCCAGATTTCTGCAGACTCTGAGACCTAAAGGACCCAATACTCCATTTTCTGGGTGAATCTAGGAGCATTTAGGGCCTAGAACCCAAGAGCAAAACTCCCACAGCACAGCCGCTACTGTTGTAGCAATGATGTGGGAGAGCCGTCTCTGTACCAGTGTCCAGTCTGCCCACCGTGGGCTGCACCAGCTCAGGATGCCCTGTTCTGAAGGGAAGGTACCTGGGAAGATGTAGCACTGCCCAGTGATCCAGCCAGATCCGGCCTTGCCCTCCACAGTCCTCCATGTCCCTCCAGGCGCCCTACCATCTGTCTCACCTCCTCCCATTCCAGTCTACAGCTTCAGGTCCTATCAGGCCCTGGAATGTGCTCTGAGGAGACTGAGTGGCTGGAAGCCTGGGGGACATGGACTTTCCCAAGATCCCTGCCCCTGGGAACCATGGGACGTGAAGGATTTATCACCAGTATTGAGCAAGCATCCAGTCGTCCAGTCTCCCAGACAGGTTGGAATCCAGGCTTCTCCCCTGTCTCCAAAATGATCTTAGAAACAGGGAAAGAGTTTTCTGAAGGTTCACCTGGCAGCTGCCCCATGGACAATGGGTGAAAGATCAAGTATGTCCACTGAGGAGTCGGGAATCGTCCAGGTTCTGCAGAGCTGTACAGACGTGGAGATTCTTCATGATCCTTCAGATTATAGCCTAGTCGCAGTGCCTAGCCAAGTCCACATAAACCACCCAGTGCCAGTTGCTACCCCATGATGGACTGAGGCCAGGACGAGATGGGTCAGGTGAAGAAGGCCAAGTTGCTGGAACATTCTGTCCCAACCACAGCTCCCATTCCTGGGGTCCCCAGCTGCCTGGCTCCTGCCCCTGCTCCCTGAGTGTTCCCTGTCCAGGGGATCTAGTGACACACTCCTGAAGCTGTTACCCCACACCTAGGGCCCTCTTCCTCCAGGCTCTGCCGGTGCAGTGGGATGCAGCCTTCCCAGGCCCAGACTGGAAAGGAGGATGGCCGTGTGAGGCTCACAGAAGCAGAGCTCTCACAGGACATAGCCTGGACCCAAGACCATGGGTTTGGGACCAACCCATTCCTTCATTCTACGCTTTCCCCAGGGTTTTTTCCTTCCCAAATCTTCTGGAGAAAATAAAAACAAAAAACAGATTAGCCTGGCGGTTGCCAAACTTTCCCCAGAGAGTGGGCAGTTGGAAGAAATGAAACCTCAGCCCACCCTGCCACACACACACACACACACCTGTGCTCTGTTGTTGTTGGGTGTTTGCTCTTAGGTGATGAGTGAGTGTGTTGTGTGTGTGTTGTGTGTGTGTGCATGCATGCATGCATGCATGGGAGGGTGTGTGTTTGGTAAGGAGTTTGGCACTGCACTGTAGATGGGTGTTGGTGCTGAATGAGTGTGTGTGTGCTATGTTGTGCATGAGTGTTGGGTTTGTGGTAGGGGTAGGAGCACTAACTGCAGAGGTGTTGGATATGTTTGTATAGGTGTGGGCATTGATGTATGAGTGTTGGCTGGGTATTGGGGGTGTTGGGTAGGTGTTATTCCTGGGCGTTGGAGGTATTGGTGTGTTTGTGTGCTGTGAGTAGGTATTTGCACGTGGGTGTGCCTGCGTGTGGGTATATGGTGTACGTTTGTTGTATGTGTTTGTATGGAGGTGGCAGTGGGTAAGCATGGGTCTTGGGTGTTTGTCCGTGTCTGTGTGGGTGTATGGGTGTTGGAGGTGTGAGATGGAGTGGTTGGGTGTTGGTGTGTTAATATGTGTGCATGTGATGTGCGGTGGGAGAGGATGCTGGGCATTGGATGTTGTGGTGTGTCTGTTTTATGCGTGTAATTTGGGTGGGAGTTGGGGTGAGAACTAGGGTGTTTATTTGTATGTACGTTCATGGTCCAGTGTGAATGTTGGGTTGTGGATGTGTGGGACGGTTGGATGTGTGTAGTCTAACAGAAACAACCAACTGCTGGTCAGACCTTCCCATCGGTAGCAAAAACAACCCCTATTCCACATCTTCTAGAGCCAGAACTGGACAAGAACAGCACTCCTGGAACTCATTAGGGCCATTAGGACCCCAGGCAGTGATTGCAGGGTCATGGTGACACGAAAGCAGAGCAGAGAAGACGGAAGAGCAAGGTCCCTCTGCTCCTCAGGCCCCTGGTCTGTGATGTGAACCTGGCAGAACCATCTGAAGCTCCTTAGGGGTTAACTTCCAGGGTCCCTTCACTTGACTGTCCCACAGGACCTCCACGGGCCTTCCTGCACCCTGTAGGAAAGTCTCCATTTCCTTCTTAGCCACCCCACTTCACCTTCATCTGACTCTATTCGGACCCAGGTGGGTAACCCTGATCTGGATTTCAAATACATCAGTTTTCCCCTCCTCCCACTTCTGCCCATCTGGGACTGACCGCTCCCCGGCCAGCTTCTGATGCTCTCCGGGGCTCTCCACGAACAGGCAGCAGCAAGGGTGAGGGAAGGAACAACAGTCGCACAGGCCGTGGCCTCAGGAAGCAGCTGGGTGTGGATCGTTTGAGATAGTCAAGCGTTTGAATGCATGAGCAGGATGTGCTCTGCAGCTGAGCAGGCCATCCAGGACAAAGCAAGATGCAGACTTGAGGGCAGAGGGAAGCCTTGTTTTCCTGTAAGAATTGCTCATGTAAGAAGGGTGTGATAGCACACATAGCAGTCTCAGAACCCAGGGGCTGAGGCAAGAGGATTGGGAGCGTGAGGCCAGTCTGGGCTATGTGTGTGTGCGCACACACACACACACACACACACACACACACACAAGTTCCTGTCTTGAAATAATCAGATCAAGAGAGATGGCTTTGTGGGTAAAATGCTTCCTGAGCAAGCACGAGTGTAAATGAAATATGCTACCTTCACTATTGAAGGGTTAAATGAGATCATGCAAGTTCCATCTGTAAAGAACTTAGATCAGGCCGGGCGGTGGTGGTGCACACCTCTAATCCCAGCACTTGGGAGGCAGAGGCAGGCGGATCTCTGTGAGTTCGAGGCCAGCCTGGTCTACAGAGCTAGTTCCAGGACAGGCTCCAAAGAACTTAGATCAGGAAAGATGGCCTGGGGGCTAAGAGCAGTTGCTCTTGCAGAGGACCCAGGTTAGATTCCCAGCAGCCATTTGTTAGCTCACACCCCAGTCCCTGGAGACCAATGACCTCCTCTGACCTCCAAGGGCACCGGGCACGCACTTGATGCACATAGTGCATGCTGGCAAAGCATTCACAGACATAAAATAATAAAATATAGTCTGTAAAAGGTTTAATTGGTTTGTTTTTATTTTGTGTGTGTTGGTACTTTGCCTGCAAGTATGTCTGTGTGAAGGTGTCAGATCCCCTAGAACTGTAGCTACAGACAGTTGTGAGCTGCCATGTAGGTTCATGGGAATTGAACTCAGGTCCTCTGGAAGGGCAGTCAGTGCTCTTAACCACTAAGCTGTCTCTCCAGCCCCTAAAAAGAGAGTTGTAAAGACACCATCTGGCCAGTCTCCCTCTCCAACTCAGCATCTTTCTAAGATAAAAATATATGCTCAGGGTTGCAGCTCACTGCCAAAGGTTACACTTTGCTTATCAGCTGTGCCATTTGAAGTGAGCCCACCCTTTAAAGAATGTGAGGCTGCCGGGCAGTGGTGGCGCAGCACTAGGGAGGCAGAGGCAGGCGGATTTCTGTGAGGCCAGTCTGGTCTACAAGAGCTAGTTCCTTCCAGGACAGGCTCCAAAGCTACAGAGAAACCCTGTCTCAAAAAACCAAAAATAAAAAAAGAAGAAGAATGTGGGGCTGAGCTGTGACCACTCAGAGTGAGGTGCACGGCCCCTTTGCATTGGGAATAAAAACCCAGTGGAAACTCCTAAGCACACTGCATTGCTGGATTCGCATGGCTTTGCATCCTTCTGCACAAGTAAAAATTTTTTGCATCGCTGAACTTCTTTGGATAGTTGGACATTTTCTTGGGAACTCTCACACCCTTTTTTCGCCCTGTGTAACAGCCCTAGCTGTCCTGGAACTAGCTCTGTAGACCAGTTGGCTTCAGACTCATAGAGATCCACCTGCCTCTGCCTCCCTAGTGCTGGGATTAAAGGCATGCACCGCCACTGCCCAGTTTGGGACCCATTTCTAACATCAGGATTCCCAGGACTGATGTAAAAGCTAGGGCTGGCAGCTTATGCCTATAACCCCAGCAAGGGAGTGGTGGCAGACAGAGACAGGTAGAGCCCTGGCTACATAGCCTATGCAAACCAGAATGCTCCATGTTCAGTGAGAGATCTCGTCCCAAAACACAAGGGAGAGGCTGGAGAGATGGCTCAGTGGGTAAAGGCGTGGTCTACACAAACCTGACCACCCCTGTTTCATCCCCACAACCCACACAAAAAGATGCCAAGGTGAGTACCTGCAATCCCAGCATTCCTGTGGAAGGGTGGGGCCTGACTGAAGAGTTACAGAAACCCTCAGGACAGTTAGCCTGAAGCGTGTGGTACTACAGCAGAAACAAGAGGAGACATTCCGTCTCAACGAAACAGAGCAGACGGTGGCTTCTAGGAGTTGTCCCTGACCTCTGTACATTTGTCATGGCACCCTCGAACTCCAAACTCTCTCTCCCACACACACAATAACTTGCTTTTTAAAAAGGCAGAGTGATTGAGGGAGACATCCTGGTGTTGACCATAACCCCATATACATCGGAATAGGGGAGCACATTCACGTAGCACATCCACATGCAAAGCCCAAGTGGCCAGAAGGACACCCCAGTGTGGCTCCTCTCACACGTCTTCCTTCCTACTTCCCCAGACCACCCTCTTCCCCAGCAGGATATTTTGCTACTCGTGTGTGGTTCACTCATGTTTAAAATCGAAATGAAATCCGTGTAACGTGCACTTATACAGAAACGTGGCGTCCAGTGTCCCCGAGTGTTATGTAAACCGCCAGTCTTCTCTGGTTTCAAAGTCTTTCCATCGCCATTACAGCACCCACTAGGTAGTCACTCTGCACCCACTGTATTTTCTGCCTCTTCCTCTGTGGACATTTGATGTTCATGGAAAGTGTGTGTGTGTGTGTGTGTGTGTGTGTGTGTGTGTGTGTGTGTGTGTCAAACGTAGGGCCTTGTACCAGGCAAGTGATCCGCCATTGGACCACACTTCCAGATATTTTTCTTCCTTTTTATTTTAAGACAATGTCTCACTAAGTTTCCTAGGCAGGCCTTGAACTTGCAATCCTCCTGCCTCAGCCTCCCAAAGCAGCTAGGATTGCAGGCCTGGCTCAGTAAGTGGCCTTATGTGACTGATTTCTTTCCCTGACCGTCAAGTACTTCCGCTCTTTTATACTGAATTCTACCCCGTTATTCAGACAGGACGTATTCTGTGCATCTGTTCGCCCGTTGATGGACATTTGGGCCATTACGATCTCTTGTACGTAAATGCCCATAAGAGTGTTAGTCACGATAGTCGAGTCTTTGTATAGACATATGTCTCCATCTCTCCCAGAGATACACGTAGGAGTGAAATTGCTGGCTCACACAGAACAGGAATTGCGTGTTTAGCTTCAGGAGGAACTACCAAGCAGCTTTCCACACCACCTGCCCATGTCACACTCCCACCCCAGAGCAGAAGACTTCCAACTTCTCCATGCTCTTGCCAACACCCATTTTCTCTGGTTGTAGGTTTTCTGTTTCAACTTTTATTAAAAATCATCCGTATGAGTATGGAGCAGCAGCTCACATAGTTTTGATTTGCACTTCTCAAGGGACTAGTAATCTGAACATCATGACTTTGCTTTATTTATTTATTTTTATTTGGGTGCTGAGAATCGAAACCAAGACTCTGCAAGAACAAGTGCTCATAACTCTGAACTATCTCTCCAGTCCCATTTGTTTGCTTTTCTGTCACGTAGTGTGTGTGTGTGTGTGTGTGTGTGTGTGTGTGTGTGTGTGTGTGTGTGTGGTATGTGTGGGGAGTGCTTAAGCACATATGTGCATGTGTCTGCGGAGGCCCAGCGTTGACAGATGTCAGATGTCTCTGTTGGTTGCTCTCCACCATATTCACTGAGGCAGAATTTCTCATTGAACCCAGAGCTCACCATTTGGCTAATCTGCCTACCTAGTTTGCTGGAGAGATCCCCTGTCTCCACTTCTGATGACGTAAG
The DNA here is from genome assembly GCF_037038515.1 of Microtus pennsylvanicus. Classification (NCBI taxonomy): domain Eukaryota; kingdom Metazoa; phylum Chordata; class Mammalia; order Rodentia; family Cricetidae; genus Microtus; species Microtus pennsylvanicus. The sequence goes on from NC_134589.1 coordinate 1,058,526, forward strand.
TCACAAAACAATTCCACACCAGTTCAGAATTATGAATAATAAATGGGTTATTTAAATAATATGTAAGGGGAAAACTTACAGATCACTGTCCTAGACAACAGCCCTCTGTGCAAACAGGAACAGAGTCTGGCAGCCGGAGCTTTTACAATATAAGAGACCATGCCCAAGTGGGCTGGTATCTTAAAGGCTATTGGCTGAAGGAACAGAATGAGCTCCCACAGCACCTCCCCCTTTTGTTTAAATAACAGAGTTCCAAACCCAATACAAAACTATGTACACTAGGACAGATATCAAGTATAATTAGTATTACAACCAGTATAAACAATATTAAGCAAGGAACAAATACTAAATGTTTTAATAAACATTCTATCCTATGGAGTCTAAGTCTTGTATAGGAAATGGCTTGGCTAGATCCTAAGAGTACAGTAACTATGACTATCCAATCTTCAATCCCATCGAAGGCCTGAGAAGGAAGATAATTGAGCAGGCAGGAAGTACAATCAAGCAGCTTCCAAAGTGAGTAGTATATGGCAGAGACAATTAGCTACCTGAGCAATCACCCAAAGTCTCATTTTGCAATGTTGAAGCAACCAACTTTGGCTAAGGCCTAGCATAACTGACAGACCATTTTCAGAGGCAGGAAAATTTTCAAAACCGTCTTACCCTGTCTTGGCAAGATTTGGCAGTCCTGCTTACCCATTTCTGGACAGCATGTACCTTGTCAGTAGTTGAGGCATTGTCAGTTCCTTGCCCAAAAGCCAGTTTTGCCAAGAAGAAAACAAGCTCCAAATGGAGTGTCTTCTGTGCTCAACATTCTCTAGAAGAGATTAGGAATAGATTGGTGCTGTCAGAAGCAGTCATGTCTCATGTCAACAGAACCCTAAGTCATTTAAATGCCATGTTCCACAGATCCTAGAAATGGTTGAAGATTACCTATCTAGACAGAATACAATCTCTATGAGTCTAAGGAAACTAATTGATCTGACTGTATGTACAACAAACATGAACAACTATTGACCTATAATAATCAATACCTGTATAACTTAAAGACTAAAACTTCATGTCAGAATATTAAATAATCTGTAAACAAATGTGCAACAAATGAGAACAATGACCTCAAATTGTAAACAATCTATAAGTATCTTGATCAGAGGTGGTAGAAGTAATATATAATGCAATATGAAAATATATCCTAGCCGGGCGGTGGTGGCGCACGCCTTTAATACCAGCACTCGGGAGGCAGAGGCAGGCAGATCTCTGTGAGTTCGAGGCCAGCCTGGTCTACAAGAGCTAGTTCCAGGAACCAAAAGCTACAGAGAAACCCTGTCTCGAAAATCCAAAAACAAAAAAAAAAAGAAAGAAAATATATCCTAAAAGTTGCATCAACATACAAAATGTCCTAAACAGAGATAAAAAACATACATCTATACAATCTGACAGAATAACTTTGCATAGGTGTACAAATAATGTACACAAAAATAACAAATATAATTTGAACTTGTATCAATATACAAAAACTATACCAATGTAAATTACCCATGAATAATAGCTCACAAGTATTCACTCTATTACCCACTATTATTAACCTTTTTTTTAACAAACATAGTTTTCACCCCAACCCTTTATCTAGTACAAGTAATAATCAACAACCCGTAAACAGTGTTCCCAACCCTAAGGACAAACGTTTTTGGGATAGGGGGCATCGTCCTTTAGAATCGCTTCCCACTGTCATGGGATGATGGTCTTTTAATGGGATCCTGCAAAAATTAAGTGGTGGTTAAGTTCCACAATTACTGTCTAGTATAATTGCGAACAATTTCCGAGCAGTCAATTGGGTTTTTGTTTGTTTGTTTTTTCAAAGTTCTTATTTGGAGTTCTGGTCAGAATGTCATGAGAAGGTGCACTATTTCAGCAGCTGGTACTCCCTTGTAGGGAACATGGCCAAATAGCTGCACCCACTGTCACCATGACAAAGGTCCAAGAAACAGGGGGCTTCCATCTCCTTCATTTCTCAGCTCACCTCCTGCCCTCTGGCAGATGGGGAAGTTGCCTCAGCAAGCTTGACACAGCCATTTCCTGAACCTAAGGGAAGTGGCTTGCTCAAGGCCATACAGGTCCGTGCCCAGGCAAGGCCCTACATTACTTCCGGTTCCGGATCTCTGTGCTATTGTGGCCCCCAAAAGGCCTAGAGTCCTAAGGCAGACAGCTCTGTGTGTGCATGCGTGTGTGTGTGTGTGTGTGTGTGTGTGTGTGTGTGTGTGTGTCGGGATAGGTGCCATGACAAGGTTGACCTACACCCAAAAGTCAAAGGAAGGGCTCCCAAGTTGCCAATGGCCACGACCAAGAGTCCTCGGGCAGCTCTGGTGCTGCTTTCGTCCCCAGGGTATTGTCCTAGGAGGCTGCCAGCTACCGAGTTAAGCTGCTCACTCAGTGGTCAGTAAGTGTCCAACAAGCCTGTGTTCTGGCATCCCAGAGTTCTGGCTCAACTCTAGCCTTTCAGCCTTCCTACCCGTCCTTATTCATACCACCCTGGAACCCACGCACCTACCACTCAGAGACGGTGCTGACATCTGCGCGGGACGGTGGCATTGATGCCAGGTGGTCTGAGAGGACAGCTGGCTTCTGTCCATACCTGGACAGGGGCTTGGTCTGTGCACAGGAGCACAGGCAGCGTGCGATTGCACTGCTCATGATGGCCCAAGGCAGTATTCCTTAGCCTAAGATACTCTCTGCATCTGCAGAATGGCCACTGGAGCCCAGCACAGGCCCAGTCACAACGGTCTGTATTGTGATACATGTTAGCTCCCCAAAAGACAGGCACTGGACACCTGTGCCTCAAAGTGGCTTTGCTTGGAAACAGGATCCCTGAAGATGCAATTGGTTAGGATGAGGTTACACTGTACCGAGTACATCCTGATCCAATGTGACTTCCATCCTAAGCAGAGCAGTCAGTGAAGAGAGTCATAGTGTAGAAAGTCACATGACCACCGCTGCACCTGCAGTCAAGGATGTCAAGGATGACTGCCACCTGTAGCAGCTAAAAGACCCTAGGAGGATGGTCCCTTTGAGCCTCTGGTGTGGGTGTGTCCCTGACGGCACCCTGGTTTGGTGAGAGGAAATCGTTTGCTGGGCGGTGGTGGAGCACGCCTTTAATCCTGGCACTTGGGAGACAGAGGCAGGTGGATCTCGATGAGTTTGAGGCCAGCCTGGTCTACAAAGTGTGTTCTAGGACAGCCAGAGCTGTCACATAGAGAAATTCTGTCTCGAAAAACAACAACAAAAAGTTTAGTATCGAGCCGGGCGGTGGTGGCGCACGCCTTTAATCGGGAGGCAGAGGCAGGCAGATCTCTGGGAGTTCAAGGCCAGCCTGGTCTACAAGAGCTAGTTCTGGGAGATGCACCAAAGCTACAGAGAAACCCTGTCTTGAAAAACAAAAACAAAAACAAAAACAAAAACAAAAAAAAAGGTTAGTATCAGGAGATGGAGAGATGGCTTAGAGGTTAAGAGCACTGGCTGCTCTTCCAGAGGTCCTGAGTTCAATTCCCAGCGACCACATGGTGGCTCATAACCATCTATGAGACCTGGTGCCCTCCTCTGGTGGGCAGGCATACATGCAGACAGAACATACTAAAAAAATGTTGAAAATTAAAGATACTGCAAAAAAAATTTTTAGGATCTTTTCATACATCTATCGGTCTGTCTTCCACCCATGAGCCCCAGCTGCATTGTCCTCCAAGGGAGTGGGGTAAATGTCATATCCTTAGCCATCTCCTGGATAGTGATGCTAAGAAGGGTTTGACGGGGAAAGTGATATGTGAAGTGCAAAAGGGCTCAGGGGACAACCTTCTTCAGCCTGGAGGTGTCAAGGGCTCCAGCACATCCTCTGCCTTGAAGGAAATGCCAAAACACTGGGATGTGGCCATCTGGCAGACTGCAGGGTGTGACAATATGAGCCAGGACCCTCACCAAGTATTGAAAGGAATTTCGGGGTGCAAGGAGTATCTGGTAGGGCAGAATTGTTGAAGGGGATACAGCCTTAGTCCGAGCCATTGGGGGAGTTATCAGCCAGGGAACCCCAGTTTAGAATGAAGGCTGTGGGTCATTACCACAGCTTCTAGACCTGGATGGCACCCCTGCTTCTGTTCTTAGGTACCAGGGCATGTGGCTGAGCTGCAAGAATGACCATAGTCACTATAACGTCTGGGTTACCCAGCCACTGTTCCAAGCACATTTCCTGTGATGTGGTGTTTTCGCTCTGGTTGCCAGAGTCATATGCCAAGGATTGGGGCCTCACAGACTCTCCTTTCTCTCATTTCTGGAGAGGAAAGTCTGAGGTCGGAAGCCAACAGGGCTGGTTTCTTCTGGCCTCTCTTCTCAGCCTGCAGATGGCCCCTTCTTCCTATGTCCTCACTTGGCCTTTCACTGTGTTCCTTGTGTCTCTTTCTCTTCTTATAAGGGATGGCTGTCCTATGGGATGGGGGTCCTACCCTGATGACCTCATTTTTCAGTAATTATCTCCTTGAAGCCCTAACTTCCAAATGTAGTCAGTTTGGGGAATAGGAATTTAAAATATGGATTCCAGGGAACCCGCTTCCATCCATAACATGAAGGCCTTTACAGACCCCCACTTCACAGATAAGGGAACTAAGGCTCAGAGAACTCAAATGCTACATGTTCTGGCTCCCCTGTGGGTAGTCTAGCCCTGCTTTGAGCACCCAGCTTAGGCTGGGTCCTCCCAGCCTTCTCTGGACATTTGTATGTACGTGGGGACCCAGTTCCCCCATCACCTTGGGAAGCTCCCAGGAATATGACCGGGTGAGGCAGAGACAAGGGTGTGAGCATATTTGTGGATACGTCTGGCTTGAGGTTGACTCTTGGGCTCCTTAGTGAAGGCTCTGCATTAGATACCAAAGAACTGACAGCTGGGCCTGTGTCACATTCGCATAGAACAAAAGGCCCTTAGGGATCCAGGAGATCCAGATGTGACCGAGAAGACAGCAGCAGGACTAAGGCTAGACAAGCTGTCTGGGTGAGGGGTCAGGTCAAGCACCAAGAGTATGCTGTCAGGAAGTAGGAACAGAAAGTACAAGGCAAAGACTGACGGGGTGGAGGGAGACGACAGAATGTAGGGCAGGGACGCAGGAATGATGCTAGACCTCTGGGTGCTGCCCTCCTGGAGCAGGGGATTCCCATTCACTCCCCATGCCCTAGGAATTGTGCTGGTTGAGGTGTGTGAGCCAATGCTGGCTTCTGACCCAGGGCCAGACCACAGTTCACCTCTTTAGGAAAAGGAGATCAGAATTCCATTCTATTTGTTATTTGTTTATTTCGTGTGTTTGTGATTGTGTGAACATGCATACCACAATATGTGGGGGTCGGAGGAAAAACTCATGGGAGTTGGATCTTTCCTTCCACTATGTGGGTCACTCACCCACTGAACCATCTTCCTGGCCCTCAGATACACTGAAGATTTAAATGACTAGGTAAGAAAGAGACAGAGGTGAGTCTGACGTGGGGCCCATGCAGGCTCTTCCCAGTAACCAGCCTCTCTCCATCCAACACTTCTTAGTACAACCGGACAAGCTCCATGAAAGCTGGGGTTCTTGGGGAAACATTTGCCCTTTGATGCCTGAAATATAAGGGGAAACCCTGGGGAGGATTTCTTGTGGTCCCTCCTCACCAGGGCTCTGAAGTAGGACCAACTTAGCCTCCTCTGCCTGGCGACTGGCCCCGGTTGCAACCTCCCTCCAACCTTCCCATGTGCAGTCCAGTGCATCCTTGCTACAGTCCCATGTGCAGTCTACACCAGTTTAATGCAGGAAAGATCAGCATCCCCGGAATAACCCTCCACGCCCGACTTTCAGGCTCTCCACCTAAGCTCCTAGTCACTCTGCCACTCTTTGAGGCTACAAGATGGGCACCTTGGGAACTCTCAGGCCACCTGTGGGGAGAGCACAGGACACCATAGGTGCGGACCTTGATCACTGGCTTTTGCACTAGTCAGGGAGTCCCACAGGTCACCAAACGGAACAAACTGAAGGAATCTCTTCCTTCAGTGCCAGCATGTACAGAGTCGGAACTCTGTATTGGGGTTCCTGTTTCTGCCCGGAGGGACCGGAGCGCCGCTCAGAGTGCACCCGGACCCAGGCCGCGGACTCCAGTCGCTATGGCAACGTGGCCCGCGCTCTAGGTGTGGCGGGCGAATATCGGCGCTTGGAATCCGGGGGACCCCAGTGCTAGCTGGCCGGGTTCTCGGTCGCGCGCCGGGAGGCGAAGCGGGTTTCCCTGGGTCCTGCCGGGTGGCGCACGCGGTAAGTGGCACGGCCTTCGCATCAGGTTCCTGCTCCCAGGTCGCTTCGCCCCAGGCGACCGTCGAGAGGCAGCGGCCGGCAGCGGCAGCGCGTGCAGGGTTCCCTCAAATCAGCACAGAACCGCAGCCAGGAACAGAGCCTCGGTCCCTCGTTGACTTCATGAGTCCGTTATTTTGTAGATTGCATCTCATCCTGGGCTGGCCCGATATTTAACGTGATTAAGTTACTCGTTTTTAGCATTACGCCCTGTGCCTCCCAGAAGACAGTGATGTCTGCCAAGTGCCGACATCACTAAAGTTACTATTTTCTGCTGGGCATGGTGGCCCACGCCTTTAATCCCCGGCAAGGCAGGCAGATTTCTGAGTTCGAGGTCAATCTGGTCTGCATAGTTCCTGAATAGCCAAGTCTAAGTAGAGACGCTGTTTCAAAAACAAAACAAAAACGAACAAGCAAACCTAAATAAATAAAGTTATGCCAATATTTTCCCATTGTAAATGATAAATACCTTGTGGATGAGTGCTTGACTGTGTAAATGTCTTGCTTCTAACCATATTTTCAGTTATTAATTTTAGGATACATTAGCAAAAACGTCCTGATTTCGTGCTTTATTTTTGCTTGTTTTTTGGGGTTTTCTTTTTTTCTTTCTTTTTTTGCCTTTCGAGACAGGGTTTCTCTGTGTAATAGTCCTGGCTGTCCTAGAACTCACTTTGTAGACCAGATTACTGGCTTCAAACTCACAGAGATCCTCGTGCCTCTGCCTCCCAAGTGTTGGGATTAAAGGCATGTGCCACCATCACTCGGCTGTTTTTTGGTTTTTCAAGACAGATTTGTGTGTGTGTGTGTGTGTGTGTGTGTGTGTGTGTGTGTGTGTGTGTAGCCCTGGCTGTCCTGGAACTCACACTGTGGACCGGACTGGCCTCGAACTCAGAGATCTGCCTGCCTCTGCCTCCTGACTGTTGGGTTTAAAGGAGTGTGCCACCACCATCCAGCCACGTTTTATTCTTGCTGTGTTGGGTGGAGAACAGGAATCACAAGTTAGCTGAGTCAAACCATCCAGACCTTTCAGACTAACCTGGGATCCAGTTTCCAAGTCTTTATTTAGAATCTGGACCAGAGTAGGTTTCAAGTACTGCTCTGGCAGCTGCGGCCCTAGGAGAGCTGCAGAAAACAGGCTGCTTCTGGGGACAGGCCAGTCCTCCATGAGGAGACGCAGCAGCTCCTCAAGGGGTTGGGGATGGCCCAGGCCTGAGGCTGTTCATGAAGAGATGGAGATTGTTGATGTCCCCACAGGTCAGACCTCAAAGGTCCCTGTCCTTCCACCTGTATCCTAGAATCTGTCATGAAACTCCTCCATGAGGATCAGGCAGGGATTTATTCCTTGGCTTCTGGAATAGTCCAACGTAAACCCATTGTCTTAGTCACTGCTCTCTTGCTGTGAAGAGACACCATATAAAAGAAAGCATGTAACTGGGGACTTGTTTACAGTTTCAGAGGCTTAAGGTCATTACCATCACGGCAGCAAGCATGATGCTGGAGCAATAGCTGAGAGTTACTTCCCGATCCACACAGAGAGAAACAGACAAAGCAAGCCAGGCTGGTAGTGACACACTGCCTCCAATAAGGCCACACCTCCTAGTCCTTGTAAACCTTCCAAACAGCCCCACTCCCGGTGCCGGTGCCGACTAAGCCTTCGGATAAGTGCACCTCTGGAGGCCATTCTTATTCAGACCACCACGCATGTGTAGCAGCTTTTGGAAATAGTTTTGCTTTTCTCTGTGATCTTGGCTTGCAGAGGCTGGTTTGTGCTGTTTTTCTTTCTCACTTTGATATACTTTACCTTCAAGACTTCCAATTTCGCCGGGCGGTGGTGGCGCACGCCTTTAATCCCAGCACTTGGGAGGCAGAGGCAGGTGGATCTCTGTGAGTTCGAGACCAGCCTGGTCTACAAGAGCTACTTCCAGGACAGGCTCCAAAACCACAGAGAAACCCTGTCTCGAAAAACCAGAAAAAAAAAAAAAAGACTTCCAATTTCTTTCTAGGACAGGCTCCAAAGCTACACAGAGAAACTCTGTCTGGAGGGAGGGGAAGAATTCTACTTTCTGCAGAAAGCTGCAGATTTCCCAGCCACATTTCTAAATAATTGTATTTATTTATTTGTTTGTTTATTTTACATCCTGGCTGCAGTTTCTCCTCCCACCTCCCCTCCCAATCCCTCACCCCAACGTCCCCCCTATTCCCATTTTACTATCTACTCCCCCTCTATTTCTGTTTAGGAAGTGTCAGGTCTCCCATGAGTATCAATAAAACACAGCCTATCAAGTTGCAGTAAGACTAAGCACCTCCCTGTGTATTGGGGCTGGGCATGCAACCCAATAGGAAGAGTAGGGTCCCAAAAGCCAATAAAAGAGTTGGAGACAGCCCTTGTTCCCACTGTTAGGAGTCCCACAAGAGGACCAAGCTACACAACTGTAGCATATGCAGAGGGCCTAGCTCAGTCCCATGCAGACTCCCTGGTTGTCGGTTCAGTCTCTTGGAGCTTCTGTGAGCCCTGGTGAGTTGATTCTGTGGGTTTTCTTGTGGTGTCCTTGACCCCTCTGGCTCCTATAACCCTTTCTCCCTCTCTTCTGTGGGGATTTCTCAAGTTCCACCTAATATTCGGCTGTGGGTGAGTCTGTATCTGTTTCTGTCAGTTACAGGATGAAGCCTCTCTGATGACGATTGGGCTAGGCAGCAGTCTAATTAAGTGATCCGGTGGCTTTTCTGTGTCTCTTATCCCTCCTTAGGCACTCTGGTATTTCTAGTTATTTCACTTAGGATTCTTTTTTCTGAAGCCACAAGGCCTGGTTTGAAACTGATAGAGAGTTGGCACTTACATTGACCTCCAGTGGAGTCAGAGCGCCTGCGTGCTAAGACATGGTGACTTCTGCCCCTGGCAGCCTCAGACCTGAAATAATTTTGTGATATTTGCCAAATATTTTTCTCTTTCCATTACTCCTGCATTTCTTAGCTGGGGGTTACATCATTTTGTTCTCTGCTTACTGTGTTGCTGTCTATGCAGGGAGACCCCATTTTACTGTAGAGCACAGGGCACCACACTATCTACCTGGTTAGGAGAACAAAGAAGAAATGACAGGGATAAATACCACCTACCTGGCTTGGTGGACAGAAGCTTCATAGACGGTGACCTGCTGAGTTTTGAAGACCTAGCAGTAAGAAAATCCTCAGCAAAGAATAGCATGTACACCCAGAGACAAAAGGATCAGCCCTCTGGCCTTCTGGAAGCAGCTAGAAGTCCAGAGAGTGCTGCAGCAGGCCGTCAGAGAGCGCTGCAACAGGCCCTCAGAGAGCGCTGCAGCAGGCCATCAGAGAGCGCTGCAGCAGGCCGTCAGAGAGTGCTGCAGCAGGCCCTCAGAGAGTGCTGCAGCAGGCCGTCAGAGAGTGCTGCAGCAGGCCGTCAGAGAGTGCTGCAGCATCAGAGAGTGCTGCAGCAGGCCATCAGAGAGCGCTGCAGCAGGCCATCATCAGAGAGCGCTGCAGCAGGCCATCATCAGAGAGCGCTGCAGCAGGCCATCAGAGAGCGCTGCAGCAGGCCCTCAGAGAGCGCTGCAGCAGACCGTCAGAGAGCGCTGCAGCAGGCCGTCAGAGAGCGCTGCAGCAGGCCGTCAGAGAGCGCTGCAGCAGGCCATCATCAGAGAGCGCTGCAGCAGGCCGTCAGAGAGCGCTGCAGCAGGCCATCATCAGAGAGCGCTGCAGCAGGCTATCATCAGAGAGCGCTGCAGCAGGCCGTCAGAGTGCTGCAGCAGGCCGTCAGAGAGCGCTGCAGCAGGCCATCATCAGAGAGCGCTGCAGCAGGCCGTCAGAGAGCGCTGCAGCAGGCCATCAGAGAGTGCTGCAGCAGGCCGTCAGAGAGCGCTGCAGCAGGCCGTCAGAGAGCGCTGCAGCAGGCCATCAGAGAGCGCTGCAGCAGGCCGTCAGATAGCGCTGCAGCAGGCCATTAGAGAGCGCTGCAGCAGGCCGTCAGAGAGTGCTGCAGCAGGCCGTCAGAGAGTGCTGCAGCAGGCCGTCAGAGAGTGCTGCAGCAGGCCATCAGAGAGCGCTGCAGCAGGCCATCATCAGAGAGCGCTGCAGCAGGCCGTGCCAACCGGCTCCAACCCACAGGTCTCTGTGTGCAGCCCCAAGAACTGAAACTTATTTTTTGAGAATGTCCAGGGGCCACAGCAGATGTTAAATAGAATAGTATCACACAATCAGGTTCCCATGTTGGAAGAGTAGCAACCTGAAGTTCTGTAGCCCGTGACCGAAGAGGCAAACGGTAGCTGGTTGCCGTGGGGCACCCTGTGCTCTAGTGGAGCAAGCAACCCTACTTAGGCATTTTAAAGTGATTTTCTGGTGTCCAAAGGTGCATGTTGGTTGCTTTTCTCATTACTCTGGCATAAGCAGTTTAAGGAAAGAGGGGTTGTTTGGCTCACAGTTTGAAGGTGCAGTATGTTGTGGCTGGGACGGCATGGTGGCCGGACCGTGAGGCAGCTGAGGTGAGGAGTCAGGCCTGTTGGTGAGAGGGCTGCAGGAGCCAGCAGAGCTGTGGAGTGGATAGCACTCAGCCAGGCAGAGGGATCTCCTGAGCTCTGGAGAAGGATGCTGCGTGGCAGCTCCGAGAGGCCAGGCTGCTGTGATCTGATGGGAAGCTGGGTCTCGTGCCAGCTGTGCACTTGGGTGAGTAAGGCTGCCTGTTTGTCATCTGCTCCAAAAACCCCAGTCCAGACACTTGGAGCTCTGGGACCTACAGTAACAGTCACCTGGGGAGCACTAGGACCAGGGACTTTGTACAGCCAGTGTACAGCTCATGCTTGGACCCCTAAAGAGTTGGGGTTCCCCATGACCAGCCTTGAGAGGCTTTGCCATGCTTGTCACCTAGGCGCTGATAGGAGCCTCTGTGTGGAGCAGCAGGATGGGGCTGGAGTTGTAGAGTTGCTGTGTGGCCAAAGCTCCTGGCAGGTACTGCCTGGTTCACTACCTGCCAGGCCCTGCTCTAGGTGTTTGGAACTTACAGGAAGACCTGCCACAAAGCTGCGGCCACCAGCCAGTGAAACACTGTTGGCTCTTTAGTCCAGATGATTGTGACCACACTTGAAATCTGTATTTAATTTTATGTCTGTGTGTGTGCTTGTGGACATGGATAACAAAGGAGCCTGTAGACCCCAGAGGAAAACATCAAAGCCCCTGGACCTGGAGTTACAGCTTGTGAGCTGCCCTGTGGGTGCTGGGAAAGGAATCAAGCCCTCCGCAAGAGCAGCAAATCCTCTTCACCACTGAACCCTCTCTCCAGCCCAACTGTAACTAGTTTTTGCTATCAGTAACTTTATGAATGAAATTTTCTCCAAGTAGTATTCTTGCTTAAATAAAGAGCAGCTGCTGGCTTAGGGGCTCTCGGGAGTTGATGTAAACAGGTAACACAGCACACCGTGACACACGAACTCACTCACCCACATTATACCACACACAACACACACACCTTCACAGCACCACACCCTCCACACATACCCCATGCCCTTCCCTCCACCACACACACAGCACAACACAAAAGCAAACCCCTGTGGTCCTCCTGTCCCTGTTTTTTGAGTTTTATGTCTGTGGTTTCTTGCTTGTTGTTGATTTGAGTAGAAGTGAAGCAACCTACATGTTCTTCACTTTGGGCTCTCTCTCAGTGTGTTGACTGTCATTTTTCACCTTCTGTGTAAATATATATAAGACAGTGAGTTGAGGTGACCTGGGGCAGCGTGTTTTCTCCTCCTAAAGAAGACCCACTTGCAGAGAGTCAGACAGCTGCCTTCTTTGAGGTGACAGCGATACACAAATATAACTGCTAGGCGCCTCCATGCGCCCCGGGAAAGCACCACTGGAAGAGGGCGACAGTCGGACATCTTTGCCTCCCAAAGGTGACAAGGCCTCTCCTGCCGCTGCTTTCACACCCTTGGACGTGGGGCCAAGGTGATGACGCCCGGCGTTGTTGGCCTTAGTACTTCCCTGTGAGTAACCTCAGACTGACTGTGTCCAGAGAAGAACCCTCCTCTGCTGAGTGCTGACGGCAGGGCATTAGACCAGGAACAGTCTGCACTGTGCCTCAATAAGAAACAGGCTTTTCCGGTGTTTGCGGTCACTGCGGTCCCTGCCCTCTGGGGCCAGTCCCTGGTCCTCAGTCCTCAGTCCCCAGCAAGAGGTGTTTAAAGACGTACCAGCTATTTGAAAAAGTAGTTTTATAGTGTTGGATCTAATGTTTTTAAAAATTCAGGCTTTATCTAGGCACGGTGGCACTCACCCTTGCTGTTTAGGAGGCTAACGCAAAGGATTGAGAGTTCAAAGCCAATGTGGGCAATCTAGTAAAACTCCATCTCAAAGTCCATGGGACTTATATATTGTATTTTGTTTTCTAATTTTTATTTTTATAACATTTATTTCTGATTTCTGTTATTTATAAAAATAACAGTTCATGATAGCTTGGCAGTAAAAGAATGAACTTCTCATGAGGTAACTCTTCCAGGAGGCTGAGTCCTGGCTGCAGGGGTAAAATGGTGCAAAGAATCAGGTGCCAGTCTCAGGCCTGGCTTGGCTACTTACCCATTTCAATTTGTTTTTTTAATTTTATTGATTTTTATTGAGCTCTACATTTTTCTCTGCTCCCCTCCCTGCCTCTCCCCTTTCCTTCAACCCTCCCACAAGGTCCCCATGCTCCCAATTTACTCAGGAGATCTTGTCTTTTTCTACTTTCCATGTAGATTGTATCTATTTAAGTCTCTCTTGGTGTCCTCATTGTTGTCTAGGTTCTCTGGGATTGTGAATTGTAGGATGGTTTTCTTTGCTCTATGTTTAAAAACCACCTATGAGTGAGTACATGTGATAATTGTCTTTCTGTGTCTGGGTTACCTCACTCAAAGTGATGTTTTCTAGCTCCCCCCATTTTCCTGCAAAATTCAAGATGTCGTTATTTTTTTTCTGCTGTGTAGTATTCCATTGTGTAAATGTACCACATTTTCCTTAACCATTCTTCAGCTGAGGGGCATTTAGGTTGTTTCCAGGTTCTGGCTATGACAAACAAAGCTGCCATGAACATAGTTGAGCACATGTCCTTGTGGCACAATTGAGCATCCTTTGGGTATATACCCAAAAGTGGTATTACTGGGTCTTGAGGAAGGTTGTTTCTTTCTTTTTTTTTTTTCAAGACAGGGTTTCTCTGTGGTTTTGGAGCCTGTCCTGGAACTAGCTCTTGTAGACCAGGCTGGTCTCGAACTCACAGAGATCCGCCTGCCTCTGCCTCCCAAGTGCTGGGATTAAAGGCATGAGCCACCACTGCCCGGCTAGGAAGGTTGTTTCTTAATTTTCTGAGAAATCGCCACACTGACATCCAAAGGGGTTGTACCAACTTGCAGTCCCACCAGCAATGCATAAGTCTTCCCTTTTCCCCACAACCTCTCTAGCGTAAGTTGTCATCATTGTTTTTGATTCTGGCCATTCTTACAGGTGTAAGATGGAATCTCAGAGTTGTTTTGATTTGCATTTCTCTGATGACTAAGGATGTTGAGCATTTCCTTAAGTGTCTTTCAGCCATTTTAGATTTCTCTGTTGAGAGTTCTCTGTTTAGGTCTGTACCCCATTTTTTATTGAATCATTTGTTCTTTTGATGACCAATTTCTTGAGTTCTTTGTGTATTTTGGATATCAGACCTCTGTCTGATGTGGTGTTGGTAAAGATCTTTTTCCATTCTGTAGGCTGTCGTTTTTGTCTTGTTGACCATGTCCTTGGCTTTATAGAAGCTTTTCACTTTCAGGAGGTCCCATTTATTGTTTCTCTGTGTCTGTGCTACTGGGGTTAAATTTAGGAAATGGTCTCCTGTGCCAATTTTCTCTTCTATGAAATTCAGTGTGGCTGGCTTTATGTTGAGGTCTTTGATCCATTTGGACTTGAGTTTTGTGCATGGTGATAGATATGGATCTATTTTCATTCTTCTACATGTTGATATTCAATTATGCCAGCACCATTTGTTAAATATGCTTTCTTTTTTTCCATTTTATATGTTTTGCTTCTTTGTCAAAAATCAGGTGTTCATAGGTGTCAGGACTAATATTCAGGTCTTCTATTCGGTTCCATTGGTCCTCCTGTCTGTTCTCATGCCAGTACCAGGCTGTTTTCAGTACTGTAGCTCTGTAGTAGAGTTTGAAGTCAGGGATTGTGATGCCTCCTAAGTTCTTTTATTGTACAGGATTGCTTTGGCTATCTTGGGTTTTTTGCTTTTCCATATGAAGTTGAGTACTGTTCTTTCAAGGTCTGTGAAAAATTTTGCTGGGATTTTGATGGGCATTGCATTGAATCTGTAGATTGCTTTTGGTAAGATTGCCATTTTTACTATGTTATTTCTACCTAACCAAGAGCATGGGAGATTTTTTTTTTGATTTATTTCTTTATTATGTATACAGTATTTTCAGTACTCTGTCTGCAGGCCAGAAGAGGGCACCAGATCTCATTACAGACAGTTGTGAGCCACCATGTGGTTGCTGGGAATTGAACTCAGGACCTTTGGAAGAGCAGGCAATGTTCTTAACCGCTGAGCCATCTCTCCAGCCTGAGCATGGGAGATCTTTCCATTTCCTGGTGCCTTTTTCAATTTTTTCTTCAAAGATTTAAAGTTCTTGTCACACAGGTCTTCCACTTGTTTGGTTAGAGTTACTCCGAGATATTTTATACTATTCGTGTGTAGCAGCAGCTGCTTGTTCGTCCCGGCTGCCCAGAACTGAAATAACCACACAGAAACTGCATTAATTAAATCACGCTTGGCCCATTAGCTCTAACTTCTTATTGGCTAACTCTTACATCTTAGTATAACCCATGTCCATTAATCTGTGTATCGACACATGGCAGTGGCTTACCGGCAAAGTTTCAGCATGTCTCGGCTCCATGGCATCTCTCTGACTCAGCCCTTCTTCCTCCCAGCATTTAGCTTAGTCCCCCCTCCCGCCCCACTAGTTCTCTTCTTCCCTGCCATAGGCTCAAATCAGTTCTTTATTCATTAGCCAATAAAAGCAACACATAGAGGACCTCCCACAGCATTTGTGGCTATTGTGAAGGGTGATATTTCTCTGATTTCTTTCTCAGCCCATTTATTATCTGTGTACAGGAGGGCTCTTGATTTTTTTTGAGTTAATCTTGTATCCTGCTACATTACTGAAAGTGTTTATGAGTTGTATAAGTTCCTTGGTAGAATTTTTGGGTTCGCTTATGTAAACTATCATATCATCACCAAATAGTGAGAGTTTGACTTCTTCTTTCCCTATTTGTATCCCCTTGATATCCCTTTGGTGTCTTATTGCTCTAGCTAGGACCTCAAGAACTATATTGAATAGATATGGAGAGAGTGGACAACCTTGTCTTGTTCCTGAGTTCACTGGGATCATTGGGAGTTTCTCTCTATTTAGTTTGATGTTGGCTGTTGGCTTGCTGTATATTGCCTTTATTATGTTAGGTTTGTTCCTTGTATCCCTGCTCTCTCCAAGACCTTTTTGCTTATATGGCCACCTCAATGTCTAATGTGCAGATGGAGTAAGAGCTACACAAAGCTGCTTGACAGAACATAACTCCTGGAGGTGTTCAAGTCATGGTTCCCCTTTTCCCTTCTTCTGCCTTCCCTGGTTCTCCTGCTGTAGAGTGAGCTTCAGAAAGGAGCAGCCCATGATGAGGGACATGTGAACCCTGGAGGCCTCAGGCTTGGTGCTGCCTCATGGTTCTGAACCTCCCTGACATTAAAGCTGGGGGTGACCATGCCCCCCATGGTAGAGAGCCTGAGGTGGCACCGGGGAAGGAAGTTACAGCCCCTGACGGTGGCTCCTTGTTGCCGTCTCTGCTGTAGCCACCGCCATGCTGCCACCGTGTTCAGATCGGGAACTGAGTGAGCTGCTGGCTCGCAAGGAGGAGGAGTGGCGAGCTCTGCAGGCCCATCGCGCCCAGCTGCAGGAGACAGCTCTACAGATGACGCAGAAACATCTGGAGGAGACACGAGGGCAGCTGCAGCGCCTGCAGGAGGATTTCGTGTACAACCTTCAAGTGCTGGAGGAGCGGGACCGTGAGCTGGAGCGCTACGACATTGAATTCACCCAGGCCCGCAGGCGGGAGGAGGCCCAGCAAGCAGAGGCCAGTGAGCTGAAGATAGAGGTGGCCAAGCTGAAGCAGGCACTCTCCAGGGAGGCCAGGCACGTGGAGGAGTTGCAGCGTCAGCATGAGCGGACGTTGCAGGAGCATCACTTGGAGCTGGAGCGTGTCCGCAGGTGAGCATCACATGTCAGGGTCCTGGAGTCTTCTCCTGACAGGCTGGCAGCCACCCACTCCCACTGTGCCCTCACCCTGGGCCTCCTGTTCAGTAAAAGGAAATGTCCCTGTGGTCCATGAAGCAGTTTTCCAAGATTATGTGGGGACAAATAAGATACTTTGAATATAATTTTTGAGCTACTATTGGGGAGTTTTGCTATTGTTATTTTTGAAAAAAGAAAACAAACTATCTTTTTCATTTTACACACCAATCTCAGTTCCCACTCCCTCCCCTCCTCCCATCCCCACCCACATCCACTCCTCAGAGAGGGTAAGGCACATGCTTTGAGGAAGGCCCAAGGCCCTCCCTACTACTTCTAGGCTGAATAAGGTGTGTTGCATGGCTAGGGCAGACTGCAGGGCCACTGGCAGTGGCACCAGGATTTATCCCTACTGCTTGTATGGAAGTGGTTTTTAAAACTAGTTTACCCCTACGATGATTTTTTCTGGTGCCCAGTGAGTGATGCATGTTCCACTCGACACTTGGTAATATTATGATTTTTTTTCCCTTAGATCTCAGTCCAAGATTTCTTTGTATTTTAGACAAGATCTCACTGGCTGTCCTGGAACTCACTCTGTAGACCAAGGTGGCCACAAACTCACAACGATCCACCTGCCTCTGCCTCCAGAGTGCTGGGATTGAAGGCATGCATCACTGCCCCAGCATGTCAGGTGCTATCCGTGGCATTCTTACCTTTAGAGTTGGTGGAGGCTCCTGGTCTGCTAAATTTCCGCAATACATTCCTCGAGTTCCACCTACTAGTGGCAGAGATGTTGTGTCAGACCTGGAGGCCGGCAGCACCTGCCATCTGCAGTCAGGAAGGGCTCCTGAGGATGTCACCGACCTCTGCCCACAGTTTAAAGCTACTTTGTGTCTTTTTGTGACTCTGTCTTTTCCCTTCTTCTACAAACCTGAAACCTTTCAGTCATATGCAGATACTTTGTCAGGCCCCTGCCCTTGCCTCCTGTCCTGAAACCCGGGGGCTCAACAAGTATCAGTTGTCACTACTCCTCAAATCCTTGGGGCTCCCTTTGTTGTTTTTAGTTTATTTTCTCTGTGTTCAGTTGTGTAGTGTCTAATGTCTGTACCAGTTCACCATTCCCTCCTTTGTCAAATTATTGTGATATCATGCCCAGAATTTGAGCCTTTTGTTTAGGTTATTGGACTTCTTAAATCTTTTTTGTTGTTTTGAAATGGGGCCTCACTACATAGACCAGGCTGGCCTTGAAATCACAAAGGCTCCTTCCTCTGCCTCTGGAATGCTGGGATCCTGATTAAAGGCTCGAGGGGCGGTGACCTGAGAGTCATTGTACTTTTTAATTATCAAGTTTCTATTTGATTCTTTGTTGCTTCTTTCTTTGCTGAGATTTTCTGTTTCTATTTGATTTTCTAAATGTGGTGCAGTTTGATGCTGAACTCTCGCCCTCCCCTCAGAGTCTCACTACTTAGCTCTGGCTGTCCTGGAATTCACTTTGTGACCAGGGTTGGCCTTGAACTCAGAGCTCTGCCTGACCTTCCTCCTGAGGGTTAGGATTAAAGGTGTGTTCCTGGCCCTTTCCTGGTTCTTGTTAGTCCATCAGTTTGGGGTTCTGTGTTGTGTTTTCTGCTGCACAATTGGACACTCCATTTAGGGGCGGCAGCAGATTCAGGTCAGGAAAAGTTCTACTTCTTGGAGGCCTGTTACAAGCCCCTGCTGCAGGCAGCTCCATGTGTAGCGCACCCAGCAGGGTATACATTCAGAGTATAAGCGTGCATGCGTATGAACACTCAGTATGGCTCTCTGAATACCATGTCTGATCGCCACAGTGGCAGGAGGAATGAAATCGACCAGCAGCAGGAGCAGTATGAGAATCTGAAGTGGAAGCTGGAGAGAAAACTGAGGGAACTCGACGGTGAACTTGCTCTTCAAAGACAGGTAGAACCTTGTTGGGGGTTGGTTCTTCCTTAGCGGCATGCCTTGCCAGCTAGTGTGAAATCGGGTGCTGAGGTGTTCATTGAGGGTATTATCTTAGGAGACATAGAAGCATAGGGGTCTGCTGGATGCTGTGAGCTGTGTCTGAATTCCCTGGAAGTCACTGCCGTGTACTCTTCTCTCACGCACCAGTCAGAAGTCTCCAGGGAAATGGAGATACATAAACATTTATTATGTGACTTGACCTTGGAGGTCTTGGAGGCCACCCCGCAATTTACCACGTAGGCTAGAGAACCTGGAACTTGAACCCAGAGGCCTAAGAAACTGGGGCCACACCCTGTAAGGGCAGGAGAAGATGAAGTTAGGACTCAGAAAGAAAGAGCATTCCTGTTTTTTGGGTTTTCATCGGATTGGCTGACACCACCTGCACTGGGGAGACTTGAGTCTTCTTTAGTTGGTCTGGTGATTCAGATGCCCTGCTTGTTTGGAAATTGCTCACAGACATACCCAGGAATAATGTTTACCAACTAGCTGGAAAGCCTTTAGGCCAGTAAAGTTGACCCATAAAGCTGACCGTCACAAACCCACCCTCGTCATTGTAGCCCAGTATACATCCCCCCATTACTCTAAAGCACCAAAGATGTCAGGAAGGTCAGTGTAACAACAGCTGTGCCCCTCTTCCCAAGTACGAAAGGACACAAATGTTGATCTGTTTTCAAGACAAGACCTTGCAGTCGAGTGGGAGGCAGAGGCAGGCGGATCTCTGTGAGTCTGAGACCAGCCTGGTCTACAGAGTGAGTTCTAGGCTGTTACACAGAGAAACCCTGTCTGAAGAAAAACAAAAACCAAACGAGAAGACAAGGCCTCGTTCTGCAGCCCACTCTTACCTCAAATTTGCAACTGCGATTCTGCCCCAGCCTTCCCAGTGCCTGCACCACCTCGCCCAGGTGACATTTTAATTGGTGCTCATTCTTCTGATGTCCATAACTTTAGCACTTTAATCTGGATTTGGTGATACATAGCCAATGTTATGTTATCTGACAGAAGAGTAGAAGACAAAATAAGGTGCCTTTTCTTTTTTTCTTTCTGTTTGTTTGTTTGTTTTGGGGTTTTGGTTTTTTGCTCAGGGTTTCTCTGGAGCTTTGGAGTCCTGGAACTTGCTCTTGTAGACCAGGCTGGCTCAAACTCACAGAGATTCATCTACCTCTGCATCCCGAGTGCTGGGATTAAAGGCGTGTGCCGTCGCCACCTGGCTTCTTTTTTCTTTTTTAAAAATCTTATGTGTATGAGTGTTTTGGACCACCTGTGTGCCCACAGAGGCCAGAAGAGGGCACGGGCCTTCAACCGCCATTACAGATGTTTGTGAACCACTGCGTGGTTGCAGGGAATCAAACCCTGGTCCCCTGGAAGAGCAGCCAGGGCTCGCAATCACTGAGCCTTCTCTGAAGCTCAAGGTGCCTTATTTCAACACTTCTGTTTATGTAGAAAACAAAGGACAAATGGAAAAAACTCTGATTTCTTTTTCAGTTAAATTGTTAGAAAACTTAAAGATAGCTTACTTTTTAAAAATGACAGCAGTTTTGTATAGACCCCTAAAATTTGGTGCCACTGCAGAGATTTCCGTCTTATTCTCCATGTGAGAAAGGCCCTGCTAGAGGCAGTGGCAGGTGGAGTCCAGGAAGAGCAGGGGAGGTAAAGTGGTGGCTTTGGAGGGAGAAGAGGAAGTAGTGACTTTAGAAACAACAATGACAGACTTCTGCTTTAACTGCGACAGCTCGATAGCTCTCCCTCGGTTAGAAATCTTTGTTTTGAGCAACCTTGAAGATGTCATTCCTCAGTTTCCTGCGAAAACAAGTGGAGGCCAGGGCAACCCCAGCACTCCGGAGGCAGAAACAGGAGGATCTCTGTGAGTTAGAGGCCAGCCTGGTCTACAGAATGAATTCCAGGACAGCCAGGGCTACACAATGAGACTTTGTCTCGAAAAATCAAAACCAAAACCCAAAACAAGTGGAGAACAGCAGTAGATTCTGCTCTAGAAGAGCATAAACAATTTTTCGAGGCAGTTTCTCAGTTTAGTTCTAGCTGTCTGAGAACTTGCTTTGTAGACCAGGCTGGCCTCAAATTTATAGAGATCCGCCTGCTTCTGCCTCCTGAGTGCTGGGATTAAAGGTGTGCACCACCACCTCCTGGCTAAACTTTTGTCATTTTATACAGAACATAAGAGTCTGTAAGTGCTCAGTAAAGGGACATGTGTTTTCACTAAAAATATATTTGAATTTAAAAATAAAATGTCATTTCTTGTATTTTTTAAAAAAGGAAATTAATACTTAATATTCTACCATATCTGGCTCCACTGACTGTAATCAGAGAATGTTACTAGAGATGTCCCTAGATCTTCCTAACCTCCATTGTGGTTAGAGATGCCCCCGGATCTTCCTAACCTCCACTGTGGCTTGATCATCCAGTCCTCCTTGGTAGTGTAGGGTGCTCACCTCAGTCAACACCATAGCTTCTTCCCTAACCTGCTGACCTACAGGCTTGAGGGCCCCAAATGACAGACAGTATCTGAGCTGCCCAGTGGGGCCATTGTAGTGGTCCTGATGGAAGAGTTCCCCTCCCCGAAATCAAGGCTTCTAGGACAGCAGAGCAGAGTGTCCTGGAAACTAGATGTGATAGTAATGCAATTCTTAATTCCACCCCTCAATTCCTGGGCCCATGACTGGTCTCCATGGTTTTCGAATTCCAATTCAGAGTAGACTCAACTTTCTAGACAACCTTGTTTCAGCCCAGAAACCTAATGCCACCCACCTGGTACTGTGATTTAATCTCAAAAGGCCATTTCACTGCTTAGTCAAGCCAGCTCTCATGATGATGAGACCATGGTAAGACCCATTAATCTAACAGTCATAAGCCTACTGAGTGAGTCCTTGCTCAAAAGCCATGCTCTGTGGAATACCCTTCCTGTGGATGAGGCATGCTCTGGTCCATACAGCGCAGTACTGATGGACGCATTCCATGCTGTGGTCCATACAGCGCAGTACTGATGGACGCATTCCATGCTGTGGTCCATACAGCGCAGTACTGATGGACACAGTCCATGCTCTGGTCCATACAGCGCAGTACTGATGGACACAGTCCATGCTCTGGTCCATACAGCGCAGTACTGATGGACGCATTCCATGCTGTGGTCCATACAGCGCAGTACTGATGGACACAGTCCATGCTCTGGTCCATACAGCGCAGTACTGATGGACACAGTCCATGCTCTGGTCCATACAGCGCAGTACTGATGGACGCAGTCCATGCTCTGGTCCATACAGCGCAGTACTGATGGACACAGTCCATGCTGTGGTCCATACAGCGCAGTACTGATGGACGCATTCCATGCTGTGGTCCATACAGCGCAGTACTGATGGACACAGTCCATGCTCTGGTCCATACAGCGCAGTACTGATGGACGCATTCCATGCTGTGGTCCATACAGCGCAGTACTGATGGACACAGTCCATGCTCTGGTCCATACAGCGCAGTACTGATGGACACAGTCCATGCTCTGGTCCATACAGCGCAGTACTGATGGACACAGTCCATGCTCTGGTCCATACAGCGCAGTACTGATGGACGCATTCCATGCTGTGGTCCATACAGCGCAGTACTGATGGACACATTCCATGCTCTGGTCCATACAGCGCAGTACTGATGGACACATTCCATCCTGTGGTCCATACAGCGCAGTACTGATGGACACAGTCCATCCTGTGGTCCATACAGCGCAGTACTGATGGACGCATTCCATGCTGTGGTCCATACAGCGCAGTACTGATGGACGCATTCCATGCTGTGGTCCATACAGCGCAGTACTGATGGACACAGTCCATGCTGTGGTCCATACAGCGCAGTACTGATGGACGCATTCCGTCCTGTGGTCCATACAGCGCAGTACTGATGGACACATTCCATGCTGTGGTCCATACAGCGCAGTACTGATGGACGCATTCCGTCCTGTGGTCCATACAGCGCAGTACTGATTAGACGCATTCCATGCTGGGAAAGCCACACTCAGAACAAGTGTCTGTTCCCATAAGGATGTGATGATGCAGCAATTCGGTGTCCCCAACCTGCCCCCAGGCCTCAGGCTGGTCATCCAGGGACTGCTGCCATATTGTAGCTCAGTCTTGGGTTTGTTGCTGGCAGATGGGCACTTAGCAGGAGCAGCAGCCAGATCAGCCTTGCTAAGTGAGAAGTCTGTGTTACTGAAGCCTTGCATAACCTCCATCCCTGCCACCATGGCCACATTGTTCATGAATCCATTGGGCAATTACAGGGGTAACTGAGGAAGGAGGACGAGAAGAAGGAGATTGGGGTTGTTGACTGTCTGCAGAGCAGATCACTGAAACCCTCTGCTGAGGTCACAGAGAGCCGTCCACATACTTCCTCGGTTGTCTTTCTCTCCAGTATTCAAGTCCTTCCAAGGAGCCAACCGTCCAGACAAGCCATTGGCTACAGCACAGGAATCAGTATATAATTGCATATTTGTCCATTTTTGTTTCTTTCAAAATAAATGTATCATTGGGTTCATTGCCCAAAGTTCTGCCTGCTAAGAAGAGCGATTGTCCTTCAGGAATGTTCTAGGGCGGGCCTGTGTGTCACAGCCTTGCACCCTCAGGTGGTGCCTGTCTTATCTTCCCGTGTGAACTGCTTGTTCAGGGCCCCAGGCCATGGAGGCTGGGAGGAGAAGGCCCAGCTGCAGGAGTGAGAGCAGGAGCCTTTGTGATCTTGGGTCTGCTTACGTCCAGTCCTGCAGATTACAGTTTTCCTTGTTTTCCTTATGGTGTATTGCAGCAAATACCAAACGATAGCTTAGTGGATCAGATGATGAACCAGCTGGAGTCACATGGTAAATTGAGGGCTTATGGCCAAGGTGTTCAGTTTATACCAAGACCCAGTGGCTGACCAAAAATTTTCTCACAAAAAGGATCTAGAAGCCAGGCTTAGTGGTGCACAACTTTAATGTCAGCAGAGGTAGGCGAATTTCTGTGATTCCAGGCCAGCCTGTACCACCCAGAGCCTCAGCAAGCTGGGATGAGGGAGAGCATAGCCTGAGGATTTACACACAGAGTCCACGTTCAGTGGTGCTGCTACTGTGTCCATGATGGTGGACAGGGTCTCCTCCACTTCTGTTAGAAGCTGGGCCTTTCACATAATAGCATCGTCCACAGTGTACAGAACACAGACTCGGGTGTGCTCCCCTAGAATTGTGTTTAAGACACTGGAGAAGTGAAGCCAGAAGTCAGCCTTGCTGCCTCCACATCCGCCCTTTCCCAGAGTGTGGGACTGTGAAAGCCGTTTTGATCTGTTTGTTTCTGGCCTTTGTTACATTTCTGTTGTGAAAAGACACTGACCAAGGCAACTTACAAAAGAAAGCATTTCATTGGGGCCCTGCTTACATTTTCAGAGGGTGAGACCATGATCATCATGGTGGGAAGCACGGTAGCAAGCAGGCTTGGTGCTGGAGCAGTGGCTGAGAGCTCACATTTAATCCACAAGCACTAGGCAGAGAAGGAAAGACTGGGATCAAAACCCACCCCCAGTGACACCTCCTCCAACAAGGCCACACCTCCTAATCCTTCCCAAACAGTTGCATCAACTAGGTAAGAACTAAATACTCAAATATAAGAGCCTATGGGGGTCATTTTCATTCAAACCACCACATTTCTTAACCCCTGGCTAAGGGTGCCTTTGGCAAGATATGTAGAGGTATATGGGCACCTGCAGAGAATCAGCTGTGTCCTGGGCACTGAAAAGAGCAATTCTCGAGACCTTCAACCTGGAAGTGGAGTCCACTGTCGCTCTTCACTGCCTCTGGGGGTGAATACTCAGGATGCGCCAAGACTCAGGACTTCCTTGTCATCTACTAGGAATGGCCCCCAGTGCACTTCTTTTAGGGACCAAGAACTTTGTCCATTGTGGGAGGGTTTGACTTCCGAAACAGCCAGGAGTCTTACACATTAAGTCAGAGCCAGAAATATGTGTCCAAGTAAAGACTAATTGGCTGGGTGGTGGTGGTACATGCCTGTAATCCCTGCACTCGGGAAGCAGAGGCAGGAGGATCTCTGTGAGCTCAAAGCCAGCCTAGTCTACAGAGTGAGTTCTAGGACAGCCAGGGATACACAGAGAAACTGTCTGAAAAAACTAACAAGAAAAAAAAGAAAAGACTAATTGTGCCAGATGTGATGGTTCGAGCTGGCAGTCTTAATTCTTGGGAGACAGGCAGGAGGGTCACCATGAGTTCCTGGGCCAACTTGGGCTACAGAATGAGACTCAGACTCAGAAAGTCAACAACCACCAAAAATAGCTAAACAGCCATGATGTGCAAGAAATGACCCATTTTTTGATGGTACCAGAGCCACAAAAGTAGTATGAGAGGGGCTTTAGTCAAGAAGGGCTTCAGCAGGAAGGTCTGGTAAGTAGTTGGTTTGCACAGACTCAGCAGAATGTACGCGTGGTCCTTTCGACATCGGGGAGCATGGGTTCTGTTGTCTCCAGTGGCATCCCTATCTCAGGAAGAAGAAACCGGCATATCTGCTGCAAGAGAATTGGGATTGTCTGCCCAGTGTGGGCTGGAATAGTCGGCCCAGCCTGGTGTGGCCTGGAGCAGTCTTGGCACTGGAGGTAGCTGTGAGGAGAGGTCAGGCCACAGTCTCACGTGTTGGGCAGCCTTGTCAGTTGAACTGATTCAGTAAAACAGTGGTTTTCCTCTGCTGGCGTAACTGGATATCAACATGTAGAAGAATGAAAATAGACCCATATCTATCACCATGCACGAAACTCAAGTCCAAATGGATCAAAGACCTCAACATAAAGCCAGCCACACTGAACCTTATAGAAGAGAAAGTGGGAAGTACACTTGAACACATTGGCACAGGGAACCACTTCCTAAGTATAACCCCAGCAGCATAGATACTGAGAGAAACAATTAGTAAATGGGACCTCCAGAAACTGAAAAGCTTCTGTAAAGCAAAGGACACAGTCAACAAGACAAAACTACAGCCTACAGAATGGGAAAAGATCTTCACTAACCCCACATCAGACATAGGTCTGATCTCCAAAATATACAAAGAACTCAAGAAATTGGACACCAAAAGAACACATAATCCAATTAAAAAAATGGAGTACAGACCTAAAACAGAGAACTGTCAACAGAGAAATCTAAATGGCTGAAAGACACTTAAGGAAATATTCAACATCCTTAGTCATCAGAGAAATGCAAATCAAAACAACTCTGAGATTCCATCTTACACCTGTAAGAATAGCCAAGATCAAAAACACTGATGACAACTTATGCTGGAGAGGTTGTGGGGAAAAGGGAACACTTCTGCATTGCTGGCGGGAGTGCAAGCTAGTACAACTCCTTTGGATGTCAATGTGGCGATTTTTCAGAAAATTAGGAAATAGCCTTCCTCAAGACCCAGTAATACCACTTTTGGGTATATACCCAAAGGATGCTCAATTGTGCCACAAGGACATGTGCTCAGCTATGTTCATAGCAGCTTTGTTTGTCATAGCCAGAACCTGGAAACAACCTAAATGCCCCTTGACCAAAGAATGGTTAAGGAAAATGTGGTGGTGTATTT
Source organism: Microtus pennsylvanicus (assembly GCF_037038515.1). Classification (NCBI taxonomy): domain Eukaryota; kingdom Metazoa; phylum Chordata; class Mammalia; order Rodentia; family Cricetidae; genus Microtus; species Microtus pennsylvanicus. The sequence continues at coordinate 1,084,734 of NC_134589.1, forward strand.
ATACAATGGAGTACTACACAGCAGAAAAAAATAATGACATCTTGAATTTTGCAGGAAAATGGATGAAGCTAGAAAACATTTTTTGAGTGAGGTAACCCAGACACAGAAAGACAATTATCACATGTACTCACTCATAGGTGTTATTTATTTATTTTTATTTTTTTTAATATTTATTTATTATGTATACACTATTCTGTCTGTGTGTATGCCTGCAGGCCAGAAGAGGGCACCAGAACCCATTACAGATGGTTGTGAGCCACCATGTGGTTGCTGGGAATTGAACTCAGGACCTTTGGAAGAGCAGGCAATGCTCTTAACCTCTGAGCCATCTCTCCAGCCCCTCATAGGTGTTTTTTAAACATAAAGCAAAGAAAGCCAGCTTACAAACCACAATTCCAGAAAACTTAGACAACAATGCGAACACTAAGAGAGACTTACATAGATCTAATCCACATGGGAGATAGAAAGTAGAAAAAGACAAGATCTCCTGAGTAAATTGGGAGCATGGGGACCTTGGGGGAGGATTGAAGTAGGGAGGGCTCAATAAATATCAATTAAAAAATTGAGATTAAAAACAATGGTTTTTCTCTTATAAAATGAAACAAACTGATGGCTGGGAACTGGCCTGCTCACCTTCATCACATACTGTGCGCAAAGAAAATCTTCCTTCTTGTCGGTTAGTCACAGGGTCACAAGACATTGGAGGAAATTTACCCATTCATTGCTGAAATGTTTTTGAATGCATGCTACATGCTGGTAGCTCTCTAGACTCTGGGTCAGGCATGAATACCTGGCATACCTAGATTGCCTGCCCTCACAGAGCAAAGAACATCCTTGGAGCAGTTAACCTGAGCAAGATCCTAGCCTTCCCAGCGTGGATGTGGTGAAACAGGAGGGTCAGGTGTGGGGTTTGGTTGGATTCGCTTTCAGGTAGAGTGAGCGGTCAAGAAGGGCCATTAAGCATTGGGGGCGGGGTGGGGGAATCATCAGGAGGAGGACAAGCACCTGCCTGTGTGCACAGGGATACCTAAAAACTAGAGTTCATGTTCATGTGAGGAATGAATGTTGGCCTGCAGGGCCTTGCAGGAACGGGAGCAGCATGGGGAGCCCTGGGCTTCTGTGCAGAGCACTGACAAGATTGAGGATCTCTGGTCCAGAAGTGGGAGAAGTCGTCAGCAGGCTGATGGGACATGCCTGGACAGTAGGCCCTAGCGGATGAGAACAGGCCAGCTTTTGATATGCTTAGAGAGGAGCCTGTGGGACTTCTGACGTGGCTGATGAAGAGGCGGTTGCCAGGGACGCCTCGGTTTGGTCTGAGCACACAGGGTGACCGCTAGTTGTTGAGACAAGGGCACCAGGAGGACAGTGACTTGTCATGTTGGCTGACCAGCAGGACCAGAAGGTGGCAGCACTGGCTCGTGTAGTAGTGTGGATCCCTGTTCTCTGGTAGCCACAGCCTGCAGAACTTCCCTTGTGGGCTTTGTTCAGAAAAAAAAAAAACAACAATGTTTCATGATTTGTGGATTTGCTGCCATTGATTAGTTGGCTGGTTTTGGTGTGGATCTTTTGAGAGAGGTTCCTACCGTGTAGCCCAGGCTGACTAGAACTTGTCTGTCTTTGCCTCCCAAGTTCGGGGGTTACGGGTATATTCCACCAACTCACCTCCCACCTTTCCCTCCCTCTTTCCCTCCACCCCCTCTCTCACCCCCTTTCTCTCCCTTCTTCCTTCTTTCCTTTCTTCCTTCCTTCCTTCTTTCCTTCCTTCCTTCCTTCCTTTTTTGTTTGTTTCTATGCTTGGAACAGAATCCAGGGCATCATACATGACAGGCAAGCATCCTACCACTAAGCTATAACCCCATGATTCTGTAATTTATAATAATGATTGTAGTATTCTGATTCCAGTAAGGTTGCTCATGTGACCGTTCATATTTCATATTTACCTTTCAAGGGACTGAAAACCTGAAATGTGATTTTTCAGTCATGCTTTCTACAGCTTCCTAAACAGGTACGTGAGCAGCAGGGGCAGAATTCATGGTGCACACATTTGTATGGGGCCTGTCTGCCCGGGCTGGACGGTGTGCTCCACAGGACTGGGAGGGGGGCAGCTCCCTCACAGCTGCGTCTGTGCCCCCTCAGCCCTGCTTTCAGGGCCAGTCTGGTGGTGGGCAGGGCAGGGCCCAGGTCCAAAGGGGCTCACACATTCCTGAGCACTCAGTCCTCCCAAGGGCTCCAAGAATGAGGTGAAGGATGACTGACACTAGGTAGTAGAGAGATTAGGCCAGTGAACACCCTCATCAGCCAAGGACCCCATGGCTGCCCTCTCCATGTCAGAGAAACGAGAAGATGTGCGTAATGTGTGTGCTACCCTGACGGCGGTGACTGTACAGTCCGCATGTGTGTGCTACCCTGACGGCGGTGACTGTGCAGTCCGCATGTGTGTGCTGCCCTGACGGCGGTGACTGTACAGTCCGCATATGTGTGCTGCCCTGACGGCGGTGACTGTGCAGTCCGCATGTGTGTGCTACCCTGACGGCGGTGACTGTACAGTCCGCATGTGTGTGCTACCCTGACGGCGGTGACGGCGGTGACGGCGGTGACTGTGCAGCCCGCATGTGTGTGCTACCCTGACGGCGGTGACTGTGCAGTCCGCATATGTGTGCTACCCTGACGGCGGTGACTGTGCAGTCCACATGTGTGTGCTACCCTGACGGCGGTGACTGTGCAGTCCGCATGTGTGTGCTGCCCTGACGGCGGTGACTGTGCAGTCCGCATGTGTGTGCTGCCCTGACGGCGGTGACTGTGCAGCCCGCATGTGTGTGCTACCCTGACGGCGGTGACTGTGGAGCCCGCATGTGTGCGCTGCCCTGATTGCGGTGACTGTGCAGTCCGCATGTGTGTGCTGCCCTGACGGCGGTGACTGTGCAGTCCGCATGTGTGTGCTGCCCTGACGGCGGTGACTGTACAGTCCTCATGTGTGTGCTGCCCTGACGGCGGTGACTGTGCAATCCGCATGTGTGTGCTACCCACACGGCGGTGACTGTGCAGTCCGCATGTGTGTGCTACCATGACGGCGGTGACTGTACAGCCCGCATGTGTGTGCTACCCTGACGGCGGTGACTGTACAGTCCGCATGTGTGTGCTGCCCTGACGGCGGTGACTGTACAGTCCGCATGTGTGTGCTGCCCTGACGGCGGTGACTGTACAGTCCGCATGTGTGTGCTGCCCTGACGGCGGTGACGGCGGTGACTGTGCAGCCCGCATGTGTGTGCTGCCCTGACGGCGGTGACTGTGGAGCCCGCATGTGTGCGCTGCCCTGATTGCGGTGACTGTGCAGTCCGCATGTGTGTGCTACCCTGACGGCGGTGACTGTGCAGTCCGCATGTGTGTGCTGCCCTGACGGCGGTGACTGTGCAGTCCGCATGTGTGTGCTGCCCTGACGGCGGTGACTGTGCAGTCCGCATGTGTGTGCTGCCCTGACGGCGGTGACTATACAGTCCGCATGTGTGTGCTGCCCTGACGGCGGTGACTGTGCAGCCCACATGTGTGTGCTGCCCTGATTGCGGTGACTGTGGAGCCCGCATGTGTGCGCTGCCCTGATTGCGGTGACTGTGCAGTCCGCATGTGTGTGCTACCCTGACGGCGGTGACTGTGCAGTCCGCATGTGTGTGCTGCCCTGACGGCGGTGACTGTGCAGTCCGCATGTGTGTGCTGCCCTGACGGCGGTGACTGTGCAGTCCGCATGTGTGTGCTGCCCTGACGGCGGTGACGGCGGTGACTGTGCAGTCCGCATGTGTGGGCTGCCCTGACGGCGGTGACTGTACAGCCTGCATGTGTGTGCTGCCCTGACGGCGGTCACGGCGGTGACTGTGCAGCCCGCATGTGTGTGCTGCCCTGACGGCGGTGACTGTGCAGTCTGCATGTGTGTGCTGCCCTGACGGCGGTGACGGCGGTGACGGCGGTGACTGTGCAGCCCACATGTGTGTGCTGCCCTGATTGCGGTGACTGTGCAGCCCGCATGTGTATGCTACCCTGATGGCGGTGACTGTACAGTCCGCATGTGTGTGCTGCCCTGACGGCGGTGACTGTACAGCCCGCATGTGTGTGCTACCCTGACGGCGGTGACGGCAGTGACTGTGCAGTCCGTATGTGTGTGCTGCCCTGATTGCGGTGACTGTGCAGTCCGCATGTGTGTGCTACCCTGACAGCGGTGACTGTGCAGTCCGCATATGTGTGCTGCCCTGATTGCGGTGACTGTGCAGTCCGCATGTGTGTGCTGCCCTGACGGCGGTGACTGTACAGTCCGCATGTGTGTGCTGCCCTGATTGCGGTGACTGTGCAGTCCGCATGTGTATGCTGCCCTGACGGCGGTGACTGTACAGTCCGCATGTGTGTGCTGCCCTGACGGCGGTGACTGTGCAGTCCACATGTGTGTGCTGCCCTGACGGCGGTGACGGCGGTGACTGTGCAGTCCGCATGTGTGTGCTGCCCTGACGGCGGTGACTGTACAGTCCGCATGTGTGTGCTGCCCTGACGGCGGTGACTGTACAGCCCGCATGTGTGTGCTACCCTGACGGCGGTGACTGTGCAGTCCGCATGTGTGTGCTGCCCTGATTGCGGTGACTGTGGAGCCCGCATGTGTGTGCAACCCTGATTGCGGTGACTGTGCAGCCCGCATGTGTGTGCTGCCCTGACGGCGGTGACTGTGCAGCCCGCATGTGTGTGCTGCCCTGGTTGCGGTGACTGTGCAGCCCGCATGTGTGTGCTGCCCTGGTTGCGGTGACTGTGCAGCCCGCATGTGTGTGCTGCCCTGGTTGCGGTGACTGTGCAGCCCGCATGTGTGTGCTGCCCTGGTTGCGGTGACTGTACAGCCCGCATGTGTGTGCTACCCTGACGGCGGTGATGGCAGTGACTGTACAGTCCGCATGTGTGTGCTGCCCTGACGGCGGTGACTGTGCAGTCCGCATGTGTGTGCTGCCCTGATTGCGGTGACTGTGCAGCCCGCATGTGTGTGCTGCCCTGACGGCGGTGACTGTGCAGTCCGCATGTGTGTGCTGCCCTGACGGCGGTGACTGTGCAGCCCGCATGTGTGTGCTGCCCTGGTTGCGGTGACTGTACAGCCCGCATGTGTGTGCTACCCTGACGGCGGTGATGGCAGTGACTGTACAGTCCGCATGTGTGTGCTGCCCTGACGGCGGTGACTGTGCAGTCCGCATGTGTGTGCTGCCCTGATTGCGGTGACTGTGCAGCCCGCTTGTGTGTGCTGCCCTGATTGAGGTGACTGTGCAGCCCGCTTGTGTGTGCTGCCCTGATTGAGGTGACTGTGCAGCCCGCATGTGTGTGCTGCCCTGATTGCGGTGACTGTGCAGCCCGCTTGTGTGTGCTGCCCTGATTGAGGTGACTGTGCAGCCCGCTTGTGTGTGCTGCCCTGATTGAGGTGACTGTGCAGCCCGCTTGTGTGTGCTGCCCTGATTGAGGTGACTGTGCAGCCCGCATGTGTGTGCTGCCCTGATTGCGGTGACTGTGCAGCCCGCTTGTGTGTGCTGCCCTGATTGAGGTGACTGTGCAGCCCGCTTGTGTGTGCTGCCCTGACGGCGGTGACTGTGCAGCCCGCATGTGTGTGCTGCCCTGGTTGCGGTGACTGTGCAGCCCGCATGTGTGTGCTGCCCTGGTTGCGGTGACTGTACAGCCCGCATGTGTGTGCTACCCTGACGGCGGTGATGGCAGTGACTGTACAGTCCGCATGTGTGTGCTGCCCTGACGGCGGTGACTGTGCAGTCCGCATGTGTGTGCTGCCCTGATTGCGGTGACTGTGCAGCCCGCTTGTGTGTGCTGCCCTGATTGAGGTGACTGTGCAGCCCGCTTGTGTGTGCTGCCCTGATTGAGGTGACTGTGCAGCCCGCTTGTGTGTGCTGCCCTGATTGAGGTGACTGTGCAGCCCGCATGTGTGTGCTGCCCTGATTGCGGTGACTGTGCAGCCCGCTTGTGTGTGCTGCCCTGATTGCGGTGACTGTGCAGCCCGCTTGTGTGTGCTGCCCTGATTGCGGTGACTGTGCAGCCCGCTTGTGTGTGCTGCCCTGATTGAGGTGACTGTGCAGCCCGCATTCTGACCCAACTGAGGGAGCTACACCAGCCCCTTTGAGGGTGGCACCCATGAGCCGCTTCTCCCTTAGAAGAGAGAGGTTCCTTTTTTCTGTTTTGTTTTTTGAGATGGGTTTAGAGCCTGTACTGGAACTAGCTCTTGTAGACCAGGCTGGCCTCGAAATCAGAGATCTGTCTGTCTCTGCCTCTCAAGTGCTGGGATTAAAAGGTGTGCACCACCACTGCCCCACTTACCTGAGAAATTTTTATGTAGCTTGATATATATTAGTATATGTATATAAAATAGAAATGTAAATCACACAGTTACTGGTAATAAATCATAGATAAAGTTAATTTAAAATCTTTCTTGGCTGGCAAGATGGTTCATTGAGTAAAAGCACTTGCTGCCAAGCCTGCCAACCTGATTTCTGTCCCTAGAACTCACGTGGTAGAAGCAGAGAGCCGACTCCAGCAAGTTGTCCTCTGACCTCCCCACAGTGTGCACACATGCAGACACACACATTTAAGTGGATAAATGTGGAGAAATAAAACAGTCTTTGGGCGCCAGGCATGGTGGTGCCAGGCATGGTGGTGCGCACCTTTAGCCCTAGCACCTGAGAGCACAGGCAGGTGGATCTCTGAATCCAAGGCCAGTCTGGTCTAAACAGCAAGTTACTGGGGCTGGAGAGATGGCTCAGCGATGAAGAGCTCTGGCTGCTCTTCCAGAGGAGCTGGGTCCAATTCTCAGCACCCACGTGGGGGCTAAAAACTGTAACTCCAGTTCCATTGGATCTGATGCAAGCAAGCCCTAGACACTCATGCAGTGTGCAGACATACATGCAGGCAAAACACTCGCACATATTTAAAAAATTTTAATTACATAGTAAGTTCCAGGCCAGGCAGTGCTACACAGTAAGACCCTATCAAAAACAAAGACAAAGAAAACTTTAGTTTACATTTAATTTGACCATTTATTAACAAAGAAAGCAAATTTGCCTACTAATAAATTGGATGTGCTTGTTTATTTTTACAAAAATGGTGAAATCTTGGCTGACTACTTGATACTTAGAACATCAAGCATCTTCAAGTTTTTTTCAGAGCTGGTTGATATTTTGATATCAATGATGAGAAGATTGCTTTACTTAAATATAGTACAAAGTGATAGAAGTTTGTCTGTGGTCTGGAGAAATGTTTTGGTGGTTTAGAGCAGAAGTCCCAGGTTCAATTCCCAGCATCCATGTGGCAGCTCACAACCAACTGTAACTCCAGTTCTAGGGAATCTAATGCCATCTTCTGGCCTCCAAGGGCACCAGGCACACTTGTAGTGCAGACATACATGCAGGCAAATGACATACACACAAGCAAAATGTGTGTGTGAGAAACAGCTCTGACTGTCCTGGCCTCAAACTCACAGAGATCCGCCTGCCTCAGGCGTGCGCCACTACTTCCCGGACAGACAGAAACTTTTAAAATTAAGCATTCTTACGTAATAAAAACCAAAGGTCTATAAGGATACATATTGAAGAATGGTGGTACGAAGCCTTTGTTTTCTGTAGGTAACTATCATGCGTGCAGAACAAACTTTGTATGTGCTGTAAAGGCACTGCGGCTCACGCCGGACCGTGGTCTCAAGCCTGACCCGAGGTGTCTCAGGTCGCTGCCCTCCTTCACTCCCCACTCACAGGAGCTGCTGCTGGAGTTTGAATCTGAGATGCAGAGACGGGAGCACGAGTTCCAGCTGAGGGCAGACGACTTGAGCAATGTGGTCTTGGCCCATGAGCTCAAGGTAACCGTCCCTGTCTGGGCTTTGGCGGGCTTTCTAGCTCTCCAGTTCACTGTTGCCAGCTTTGATCTGAGCTGCGAGCACCTCAGCATCCTCCCACAGCTGCTCCCCCGTACTTTCCTAGGTGAAGCTACTGAACAAAGAGCTGCAGGCTCTGAGAGAAGCTGGGGCGCAGGCCACAGAGAGTCTGCAGAAGGCAGAGGCAGAGCACATCGAGTTGGAGAGGAGGCTACAGGGCCGTGCCCTGGAGTTCCAGAATCTGGAGGCCGTGAAGGATGGTCGGTACGTGGGTTCTCCTCCCGGGCACTGTGGCCATCAGGGCTAGAGCCTGGTGGCCCTGCCTTCCTAGCTATGCCAGCTCTTTGCTTCGGCTTCTTCTGTAACTGCTCTTTACTGATACAGTTTTTGTTCAGGATAAAGGACTTGGAGGAGAAGCTTCACTCTGTACAGCTGGCCAGTAAGAGAGCCGAGGACACCGTCAGGAGGAAGTGAGTATTTGTGCCTGGGTGGGGAGCTCTGGGAGAGAGTCTGGGTTGTAGTCACTGACGACAAGGGCCCTGTGACGGGTAGCCTGTGCTCACGTGATGCTTTGGCTCCATGCTCTACTTCCTCAGAGAGGGTTAGACTTTCAACATCTCAAAATTTAAAATTCTTTAAGGGCCAGGACTCCAGGTCATTGGTAAAGCACAAGCTTAGCATGCCTGAAATTCTGGATCTAATCTCCAGTGCCAAAACACGCTTTTAAAAAGTATAGCCTTAGTTAAAAGTTAACTTTTATGGGTGAGTGAGCTTCCTCTGTACATAAAATCTTTGCCACCATAGCGAGCGAGTGGCCAGAGTTCCCTCTCTGGAATCCATGCGGTTAAAGAAGAGAACTGACTTCACACACGTGACTTCACACAATGCCCACCAGTAAATAAATATTTAAAAAATTGAAAGTTAACATTTAAAACTTGAATGTTTTATTAACTATAAATTTTAGACTGTAGCCCCAAACTTTACCATGTTGATGCAGTCACCTCTTATTCTCATGGATGTAGATTCTCTGAGCTCTCTTTTTCCTGCTGACATAGCCTGTGACCAGAGTAGGTTGGGACCCAGCCAACTGCAGCAGGTGCTTCCTGGGACACCCAGGAAGTAGGTGGTGTGTTGGCTCAAGGTGGGGACTTCAGCAGGGCCATTGAAACATTGCCCCTCCTCCAGGCTATTGTGGGGTTCAGGAGGTGCTGGAACAGCACAGTCAACAAGGTAGCTCCATGGAGTGGGTTGGGGATGGGGTGAGAGGCCCCATGAGTGAGCTCAGCTGGAAGCTCCAGCTCTAGGGTTTTAGCCCCCAGGGCAAGAATCATTTACTTTCTCTTCCAAAGGAAACACAGTAACTGTAGCGATAACACACCTCCCTAGTGATGAGCTGAGAGTGCTCCTGTGCCCTCCATGGGCTGGTCATGGTCTCGGTGGTGAGCTAAGAGTGCTTTGTGAACTGTTTTGGTGTCTGTCTTGTGAGCTTTGGGAAGCATCCAGGAGCCTGGCATCTGAGAATAGCTGCTTACATAGGAAGAGCAAGCTCACCCCCAAGTCACTCCTGTAAAGCCGGCATCCTGTCGGGGATCCTGTAGTGTGAGAACAGATGGCAGACACTTTGCAGACTCCAGGGCACTGAGTGAACCCTGGTGGGGCCCTTCCCTGTGTTCCAGACACGAAGAGCTTGACCGTGAAGCCAGGAAGAAAGATGCAGTGCTGGCAGCAGTGAAGAGCGCCCATGCAGAGCAGCTGCGAGCGCTGGAGGCCAGGGTGCTGCAGCTGCAAGCCCACTGCGAAACCCTGGAGGGGCAACTGCGCAGGGCCGAGTGGACGCGAGCTGATGATGCCAAAGAAAAGAATGCCCTTATTGACAAGTGAGCCACTCCCTCTGGCCTGCCTGGCCCAACAGCCCTGCGTGCCTGTGCCCTGGCCAGGCATGGGCCATTTTAGACCAAGGAAAATTGCATGCAATAGGTGGGAGGGACTTTGGAACTTTCTGGCTAATTTTTCTAACCATTTCTCTTAATGTTTTCTTTTTAATTATGTAGTTTTTATATTTATGATTATTTGTGGTAAAGTATACATAACAAAGTTTGTCTTTAGTTTTTGCTTTTTCTAAGACAAGGTCTCATTTGAGCAAAGTTGGTCCAGAACTTGCCCTATAACCTTAGTTGGCCTTGAATTTATAATCCTTGTGCGTCCACCTCCCAAGTGCTGGGACTGCAAGTGTGTGCCACCATGTCGGATGCCAGTCATTGGCGGGACTGTTCCCATTCGGCGCTGGCTTCCCCCTTCCCTAGCCTCCCAGTGGCCTCCAGTCTGCTTTCTCTGTGAATCTGCTACCCTAGGAACAGCACATGCTGTAATCGTATGACACTGGCCCTTCTGTGACTGGCCTGTCACAGAGACTCGAGTCCCCAAGGTGCGTTCACCCACGTTTGTAGATTGCCACTCTCTTTTAAATCACTGTGATTGTGTCAAACCATCCATCGCCAGAAGTGGGGGACTCATGGGCCAGCTAGCCTCTCATAATATTGAGCCACAGGTCCCATTGAGAGACCTCCTGGGGGGCGTCACCCAGGGTCAACCTCTGGCCTATTGTCTGCTGTCTGCACGGGCAGGCCAACCTCCCTTATAGACTTCGCTTTCAACTCTTGTGGATATGAACAGAACTGGAATTTGAGGACCACACAGCTCTGGGTTTTACATTTGTTTTGCCTGTGTGGGAGACCTCTGCTCTCCTCCCTCGGGCTTCCCAGTGCTTCAGTATCCAATCCAGGCCAGAGTGTTTGGGCAATCTGCTCCACCTGTGCCTCGTCAGCTGGGAGACTGTCGTAACAGCGCTGGGCGTGCAGCCCTGCGCCCCCATCCTGGGTGGTGAGGAAATGGCCATGGGGACACCGTGTTCAGTAGAAACACTGACGTCATGCTCTCAGACTTAGCAGCTGGGTGTGTCTTTGCGACGGGGGTATTTCAATCTTTTTTTTTTCTAACAGAAAATGACTGCCAAATTACATTTCTGTTAGGGGAAGAAGTAGATCTTAGAACTACGATGTTTCAGGAAATTAAAGTTTATTCCACATGGGCTAGCAAGATGGCTCAGTGGTTAAGAGTGCTAACCACTCCTCCAGGGGATCTGAGTTCAACCCTCAGCACTCACATGCAGACAAAATACCCATACACAAAACAGAAAAATAAGAAATTATAAATTGGCCAGATGATAGTGGCACACACTGTAATCCTAACACACAGGGAGCAGAGGCAGGTGGATCTCTGTGAGTTCAAGGTCAGCCTAATCTACAGAGTTCCAGGATGCCCAGGGCTACATAGAGAAGCTCTATCTCAAAAACAAAACAAAACGAAAACAAAAAACAAATTTATGTTGTACTTTAAAATGCTCGTTCCACGTTACTTGGTTAAGTCCAGCGTGCTCTTGATCGATCAGTGAGGTAAGAGCCAAGGCAGCCATCTCGATGAGCCAGCGATGCCCCAGCGCGCTGTGGGTGTGGGGTGCTGTATCATTGCTGTTGCATTTCCCCCTATCAGTGTAGCTGCAACGCTGGGACCTCATGGAGCCTGGCTGCTTCCTGCCTCCTCTTGAAGCCTTAAACTACATGTGTTTGTCTTTGTTTGGAGAGAGGGTCTCACCCATATATATACATACACACATATATAGTACTGGATAGCCTGGAATTCATAATCCTCCTGCCTTAGCCTCCCAAGTGCTGGAATTATACGCCACACCCAGTTTTAACTATCTTTTAGTTTCTATCTCTAAGTATTTTTTGCTTATTAAGAGTTATTACTACGCAGACAGGGCACTGTTCTCACTTCTGGGAGTTCAGATACCATTCTCATCTCTATCCGGAGCACGCACTGGCGTTCAGTGACAACCTCAGAGCTTAGCAGATTTTCTGCTCAGTGGGTTTGCTCGAGGACCCCTGGGTAAACACGTAGGATTAGGATAAAAATGGGTTTAGTGGTGACCCGCCTGCTTCACTTGGAATGGTCAGTGTCTACTGGTCTCCATGTAAGGGTGTGGCAGTCATAGCCTGGCACCCAATCTGGGCCGAGTGCTTGGGGAGTGAGGTAGAGTGTGAAGAGGAGGCTACAGTGGACACAGGTCACTGGCCAGCTGTGTCTGTGCTGGTGCTGGGGATGTTGGCAAGATGTGACAAGGTATGCATTTCTAGGTCCGTCTGCTCGGTACCAGATAACCAGCACAGACAGCCAGACTCCCAAAATGTGTAGAGATGTTGGCACAGACCAGGTTTGAAATACCGATGCAGGGTTCCGTGATCGAGGGCGGCCTCACTCTGGAGCAGCTGCATGGCAAGCAGCTGCTACTCACAGTCTGCTTGGCTCAAGAGGTCTGTGCTCAGGGATGTGATCCCTGGTGAATCCTGTGACAGGAACAGAGTTGTCCCTCTGAGGAGGGATGGTCTTGCTTAGATCAGCACAATGCCTTCCCTAAAGAGGGCCTGTGTTCCCGAGGAAAATGTCCCACCAACACTTACTACCGAGCTAATGAGCAGCCTCTGGAATCTACTTGTGCTTGCCACTAAAATGTGTTGGGGGCTGTGCTGGGCACTTCCTCAATCCTCAGTCCCATAGGCTGTGGGTGCCGATCAGCTCTCCACTCTGCGTAATTTAACCCTCTATAGTCAATGGTGTTAACATTCACGTGGTTGACTGCTAGATGTTTCTTACTGAGTAGAACCATGCTGTGGCTTTTCTGCGTGGACTGGGCAGCTATGTGTGCATTCCTCCTAGTCTATATAGAAGCTCAGGGAGTATAAGGGAACCTAGCTGGATTCACACACTTCTTCCCGTGCAGACTTCATGAAGACGCGGCAGCTTTGAAAGCTGCCTGGGATGCCCAGATCACTCAGATGTCCAAGGAGGCTGTCTCCAAAGACCTTCAGGTCCAGATGCTACAGGAAGAAGAGGGGAAGCTCAAGGCACAGGTGGCCAGGTTCCAGAAGGACATAGACAGGTACTGTCCCAAGGCAGGTCCTCAGGATTGGAACTGCAGGGAAAGAAACTTGGGAGGATCAGTAAAAGAGACGTAAGCAGATTGTGGTGGTCATGAGAGCAGACATCCTAGCCAAGAGGGCATGCCCAGACACCTTTGAGATGAAGAATCTCAGGCTTCAAGGAAAGCAGCCAAAGGGATGGTGGGTGCTGAGGAGTGGCCACTTCCTCTGCCTTCAACATGCTTGTGTTTTAGCTTTGACCCCAGCACTCTGGAAGCAGAGGCAGGCAGACTTTCATGAGTTGAATGACAGCACAGCATTCTGGGACATCCAAGGCTACATAGAGAGACCCTGTCTCAAAAAAAAAAAAGAAAAGAGAAAGAAAGAAAGAAAGAAAGAAAGAAAGAAAGAAAGAAAGAAAGAAAGAAAGAAAGAAAGAAAATACATTTAAATTTAAAAATGTGTTCCCTGTTCACTGTAAGGACTCAGGCAGATGTAAAGCCCTGTCCACGAGACGGATCTGGATAACCAGACACGTGCACCCTACCCTCTAACCCAGACCCCCGCAGGTCTGCAGCCCCCACTGCCCCCACTCCCATATGCTGACCGCCCGGACTGGGCGTCTAAGTGTAAGTGTGACTTTTGACTCTGGTGTCTTCATCACTGAGGTTAGGATTCTTTTTGATACTCAGTAGTCTTGTGATGCTTGAGTTTGTAGCTGCCTTTTATTTTCTGGAAGGGGGACAGGTTTCAAGGCAGGGTTTCTCTGTGACAACAGTTCCAGATGTCGGAAACTCGCTCTCAAGACCAGGCTGGCCTCGAACTCACAGAGATCCGCCTGCGTCTGCCTCCTGAGTGCTGGGATTAAAGGTGTGCACCACCACCCAACTAGCTGCCTCTTTTTTCTTTCTCTCTCTCTCTCTCTTTTTTTTAAAGATTTTTTTCCTCTCTGATACTTTTTCTGTTCATTTTGTTCTTTGTGTCTGTCTGTCCACTTCATCTCACTGTCGCACATCCCTGGCTCCTGTTACCTTGCTGTGTGTGCCCCTCTTGCTCACGCACTGGGCATTTTAGGGCCTTCCCTTTACTCCCAACCAGCCTCACTACAGGCTTATCGGGTCTATCGATCTTCAAATCTTTGTGAAGAACCAGCTTTTTGATTTGATTTTTTTTTCAACTGTTTTCAGTTCTACTACTACTTTCTTCTATTTCCTTTGGATCTGGTTATTTGTTCTGGTTGATCCTGACAGCGAAGCCACAATGATTTACTCTGAGCATCCTTCCTTCCATCAGATACGATTCGTGGTATAAGTTTCTTTTCAAACACAGCTTAGCCACACCCAATGAATCCTGGTCTGCTCAGCAGAAATACAGAGTCTCCTTGTATGTTCTTCTCAGGCCAGGAGATGTTCTAGTCCCAGGTTCCATTTGTCCGCGATTCTGACCTAACCTGGCCGTGCATGTGGAATGCACCTTGCACAATTGATTTCCTCTGCGATCTGTTTCGTGGCTTTGGAATGCGCTCTGCCCTGATGGCTGGCTAAGTAGCCCTAAAGGATAAAGCATGCTCTTGTTGCAGTCTGGGCTCTGAAAATGTCACCTGTACCACTCTTGTGGCTAACAGTGTTCTTGTCTCCCATGTCCTTGTGATCTGCCCACTGGATCTGTCAGTTAGAGAATAACTGTGCTTAGGCATGGCTCCCTCTCAGCTCTGTCTTTAGCTCAGATGTCGAGTGCGGCTGCATTTAGGGTTGTGCCGGCTGCTCTCTGGTCGTGCTGGGTTCTGTACCAGTATAGCCAGGCCCCTTTGCCCCCTTTGTCCTCACTGCTGTCTAACATGGACCCTCGGCTCCTCCTGCTCTTTCAGCTTTCGTGTTCCAGTGGCACATGCTCCAATTTTCTCTGTTCAGGGGATTTTTACAGTACAGTCCTGGTTTAGCTGTGACACCTTCAGTTCCCTGCTTGCACACTGGTTCTCTCTGCTGAGTGTGGCCACCTCCCTCCAGCACCGTTTTCTCCAGCATTTGGAGAATTTTGATATCTGCCCATTATGTTCACCTGTCCCCAGGTGCTAGTGTTCCTCCAGGTCTCCCATAGGCGAGCTTCTCCCCGTACCTCAGCACAAGCTACACTTGAGATGGGAAGGACACGGAAGAGCATCATGTCAGCCCCTCATCCTGCATTCTGCCTTTGCTCTTCATGTTGAAGAGACCTCAGGAAAGAAAGTTAACATGGTGTAGTTTGATTTTTTTTGCTCTTTGTTCTTTGCTCTTTGAGGGACCTGCCTCCCAGCTCTCAGATAAATACACATAGAGGTTTATTCTTTCTTATGAATGCCTAGCCTTAACTTATTTCTAACCAGCTTTCCTTAACTTAAATTATCCCATCTACCTTTTGCCTCTGGACTTTCACCTTTCTCTAATTCTGCATATCTTTCTTTACTTCTTACTTCGTGGCTTGCTGGTAGCGGGGTGGCCGGCCCCAGGAGTCCCTCCTCCTTTTCTTGCTCCTCCATCTCCTTTTCCCAGATTTTTCCTCTTCTTTATCTTCTCTGCCTGTCAGCCCCACCTATCCTCTCTCCTGTCTAGCTACTGACCATTCAGCTTTTTATTAGACCAATCAGGTGTTTTAGATAGGCAGAGTAACACAGATTCACAGAGTTAAACAAATGCAACATAAAATAATGTAACACATCTTTGCATCATTAAAACAAATGTTCCACAGCATAAACAAATGTAACACCTCTTAAAATATTTCACAACTTGGGACATTGGACTGTGTCTATAGGTACAAGCAGCAACTGTCCCTGGCAGTGGAAAGGGAACAGAGCCTGGAGCGCGACCAGGTGCAGCTGGGTCTAGACTGGCAGCGCCGTTGCGATGATGTTGAGAGAGACCAGATCCAGAAGTCAGAGACTTTGATCCAAGGGCTGACCAAGGCCAGAGACCAGGTGCGTTGGCTAGTTCTGGGTGTGGCAACCATGCAGTACTGAAGAAGATGGTGTGGCGTCTATGCAGTACTGTAGAAGATGGGTGTGGCCCTTGCCATATTATTTTTTAACTCAGAAAACACAAAGCCTTAAATACCAGTTAATTTATAGCAGTGAGTCACAGCCACACTGGTGCAGTGATGGGGCCTTGTAATCCCAGCTGCTGGGGTTGGGGAAGAGGGAGGATCCCAAGTTCAAGGCCAATCTGAGTACAAATAAGTCTCTGCCCTATCTCCACATGTATTCACTGTATGAGCTGTTTCCTTTAGCTGTGGCATGGTTTTGAGAGTGCTGACCAGGGCAAACTTGGTACCATGGCTGAACAGAAAGTCCTGCCCCACCACTAGGTGGCCCTAGCGCTCCAAGTGCTGCTTGTAAATCTTGTCTTGTGGCTGTGCATTTGCTCCTGCTGTCCACTCTCTAGCAGGAGGGTGCTGGTCTCCGCCCACTGATGGACGTTTCCCCAGGTTGCTGCTAAGCTCCAGGAGACAGAGAAGGCGCTGCGTCAGCAGGAGACGTTGCTGAAGGCTGTGTCACTGGAACGAGACCAGGCCGTGGAGACTCTGCGGACACACGGGCTAGTCCCCGGACAGGAGGCACAGGTGAGCCCCCTGCTGGCTTGAAAAGCCTTCCTTCCCTCCGTCCACAGCTGCGGAAGAGACTTCCGTGTCTACTAGGTCGGCTAGGACTTTCTCGGTCCAGCCCCTCTCAATGGCAGTTGCCCCAACGAGGGCAAGTCCAGAGCTTTACAGCATTAGTGGGCGTTCCAGTGCGAGGAGTTCCCTGCTCTTTAGCCCTCGAGGCTCCACCCCTACATCCAAAGGCGCCACTCGACACTAGGGGGCAGTGTCAAGTCACTGTTGAGTCTTCAGAACCGCTCATAGTTAAATGCTCAGACTTTACCTCCCGAGACCATTAATTTGCTAACTCCGTCTCTTAACTTTATCTTTATTTATTATTGTTGTTGGAGGAGCCACGACAAGCATCCGAAGGTCAGAGGGCAACTTGTGGAGTTGGTTCTCCCCTTCCACTTTTATGTGGGTTTTGAGGACCTCACTCAGACTTCTGGACTTGCAGCCTTAGATGGAGAGAGGCAGAAAATAGCATTTTCCCAGGCCTGCAGATGGTTTTGTTTCCCTTGCTGGGTTTTTTTTTTTGAGGTGTCCTCACCCCTCAGTGTGGTGAAGTGAAGGTCATAGCACCCTGAGCAGTGAGATTGATGAGAGACTGTACCATGTCCACTTCCGGCAAGTATTTTCCACCCTATAAAGTCCCTACACACTTCCCTTGGTTCTACCTCCTTACCCAATAGTCCTCATTGATTCGTTTCTCTGCCTATTGCGTCTGTTGCCATGAAGGACCAGGTGGGCAGGATTCCCTCTGTCGCATGCAATGGGGCTTGGCCATAGTTACAGATATTTCAAGGACTGGGCATGGTAAAGAATTAAAGTTCCTCCCTTTAATCCCAGAAGAACTGTGAGTTTGGGACCAGCCTGGTCTACATAGTGAGTTCCAGGACAACCAGAGTTATATATTGAGACCCTGCCTCAAACCCCATCCACCTCCAACATAAGAATATTTGAAGGGATAGGGTTACAGTTCGGCTGGCAAAGTGCTTGCCGTGTGACCACGGGGACCTAAATCTACAGAGTCATCCAGTGCTGCTCCTGGACTCCACACGATGACACATGGGCACACCTGTACACACCAGCATGTAATACACATGGGCACACCTGTACACACCAGCATGTAAGACACATGGGCACACCTGTACACACCAGCATGTAATACACATGGGCACACCTGTACACACCAGCATGTAAGACACATGGGCACACCTGTACACACCAGCATGTAATACACATGGGCACAGCTGTACACACCAGCATGTAAGACACATGGGCACACCTGTACACACCAGCATGTAATACACATGGGCACAGCTGTACACACCAGCATGTAAGACACATGGGCACACCTGTATACACCAGCATGTAATACACATGGGCACACCTGTACACACCAGCATGTAAGACACATGGGCACACCTGTATACACCAGCATGTAAGACACATGGGCACACCTGTACACACAGCATGTAATACACATGGGCACACCTGTACACACCAGCATGTAAGACACATGGGCACACCTGTACACACCAGCATGTAATACACATGGGCACACCTGTACACACCAGCCTGTAAGACACATGGGCACACCTGTACACACCAGCATGTAAGACACATGGGCACACCTGTACACACAGCATGTAATACACATGGGCACACCTGTACACACCAGCATGTAAGACACATGGGCACACCTATACACACCAGCATGTAAGACACATGGGCACACCTGTACACACCAGCCTGTAAGACACATGGGCACACCTGTACACACCAGCATGTAAGACACATGGGCACACCTGTACACACCAGCCTGTAAGACACATGGGCACACCTGTACACACCAGCATGTAAGACACATGGGCACACCTGTACACACAGCATGTAATACACATGGGCACACCTGTACACACCAGCATGTAAGACACATGGGCACACCTGTACACACAGCATGTAAGACACATGGGCACAGCTGTACACACCAGCATGTAAGACACATGGGCACAGCTGTATACACCAGCATGTAAGACACATGGGCACAGCTGTATACACCAGCATGTAAGACACATGGGCACAGCTGTATACACCAGCATGTAATACACATGGGCACACCTGTACACACCAGCATGTAAGACACATGGGCACACCTGTACACACCAGCATGTAATACACATGGGCACAGCTGTACACACCAGCATGTAAGACACATGGGCACACCTGTACACACCAGCATGTAAGACACATGGGCACACCTGTACACACCAGCATGTAATACACATGGGCACACCTGTATACACCAGCATGTAAAACACATGGGCACACCTGTACACACCAGCAAGCAAGACACATGGACACACACAGTATTTAAAATTTAGGCAGGTGTGTGGCACGTGCTGTGATTTTAGCACTCAGGCAACTGAGGGAAGAAAATCGTGAGTTCAAGGCCAGCATGGACTACATAGGCTCTCTATCAAAAACAAATGAAAAAAAATGCTACTAGGCAAGGACACAGAGAGCACTTTCCTCGCATGATCCAGGCCCCAGATTTGATTCCCAATACCACAAATAATGGTAATCCGTCCCTGCACACACTCATCCCCACAGTCATTCTGCGGGGCACACAGAGCCCAGGAACAGTTTCTTCCCCACGTTGACTCTTAGCACACAAAGCCAGAGTGCATCTGTGAGGACCCCACCCCTGCTGCGTGGGAATCGTCCAGCCATGGGAGCCACGGGAGCCTGGCTGGTTGTTTGTACTCTGGGATGTAAGACAGCCTTAGAGGACACACAGATGCACAGGGTGGCCATGTGATGGCAGAGACTGGAGTGACAGACTTAGAACCAGGAGCACCAGAGACTGGAGTGACAGACTTACAACCAGGGACACCAGAGACTGGAGTGACAGACTTAGAACCAGGAGCACCAGAGACTGGAGTGACAGACTTAGAACCAGGAGCACCAGAGACTGGAGTGACAGACTTAGAACCAGGAGCACCAGAGACTGGAGTGACAGACTTACAACCAGGGACACCAGAGACTGGAGTGACAGACTTACAACCAGGGACACCAGAGACTGGAGTGACAGACTTACAACCAGGGACACCAGAGACTGGAGTGACAGACTTAGAACCAGGAGCACCAGAGACTGGAGTGACAGACTTACAACCAGGGACACCAGAGACTGGAGTGACAGACTTACAACCAGGGACACCAGAGACTGGAGTGACAGACTTAGAACCAGGAGCACCAGAGACTGGAGTGACAGACTTACAACCAGGGACACCAGAGACTGGAGTGACAGACTTACAACCAGGGACACCAGAGACTGGAGTGACAGACTTAGAACCAGGAGCACCAGAGACTGGAGTGACAGACTTACAACCAGGGACACCAGAGACTGGAGTGACAGACTTACAACCAGGGACACCAGAGACTGGAGTGACAGACTTACAACCAGGAGCACCAGGAGCACCAGGAGCACACATCAGAGGCCGACGTGGCCTGACGTGGCCTGACGTGGCCTGGCACAGATCTCTGCAGGCATTTACAGGAAGCGCAGTGTCAGGCGTGGGCCTGCATAGCAGGAGAGGATAAATCCGTTTGGACCTAGTTCATGGACGTCTGTCCTGAAGTTGTGAGGAACTCCCGCAGACTCTGTAGAGCCAAGCCTGGGCTAGTCCTCCGGCAGGCCCCATCGGGCTCTCCTAATCGTGCCCATCTGAAGATAAGGCTGCTCTTAGGATGACACTCTTTCAGGACTTTTGTTTGTTTTGTTTTTTTGAGTCACAGTTTTCTCTGTGTAGCCCTGGCTGTCCTGAAACTCACTCTGTAGACCAGGCTGGCCTCAAACTCAGAGATCCATCTGTTTCCCAAGTGCTGGGATTAAAGGCACATGCCACCACCACCACCCAGCTTCAACCTACTTTCTTATAGAACCCAGGACCTCCCATCAATCACTGAGGAAATGCCCTACAGGTGTATCTACAGCCTGACCTTATGGAGGCATTTTCTCAATTGAGGTTCTCTCCTCCCTGATGACTCTAGTCTGTGTCAGGCTGACATAAAACTGCCCAGCACAACTATCCCTTGCCAGCTTGACACACAAACACATCACTGCTAAGCCACAAACCTAACCTTTCCTTGTTCATCCCCAAAATCAAACATTAATATAAACATCACATATAAGTATGTATATGTATGTGTATATGTATAAAAGTCCGCTAGTCTTACAAATTCAAACACTTTAAAAGTTCAGCCTGGTTGGGCGGTGGTGGTGCACGTCTTTAATCCCAGCACTCAGAAGACAGGCAGATCCCTGTGAGTTCGAGGCCAGCTTGGTCTACAGAGCTACTTCCAGGACAGGTTCCAAAGCTAGAGAAACCCTGTCTTGAAAAACAAAAACAAAGCAAAGTTCAGCCTGGGGCTGGAGCGATAGCTCAGTGGTTAGAGCACATCCTGATCTTACAGAGGACCCAAGTTCAATTCCCAGCACCTACCTATAACTCCCGTTTTCAGGGGATCTGTTATCTCTGGCCCCAGAGAGCACAGGCACTAACATACCTGTACGGCTTTGTTCACAGATACACACATACATACACACAATTAAAATAAATCTTTTAAAAAAAGAGTTCAGCCTGTTTAAAAATCCCAAGCCTCATTTAAAATCCAAAGTCTAAAAAAAAAGTCCAAAGCCTCACAACTATGGGTTTGGGTCGCTTCTCCAGCCCCACCCTCTGCTCCACACACAACTTGTATTCTAAGCTGGGGCAGGCTCCGCTCCATTGCTACTGTGGTCGTCCCATGGTTCTGACATCTCTAAACTCCTGAACCTTCTGCTGCACCTGGGCTGCAGTCTTCGTGGCGTGACCCCTTTAGTCTTGGGCCACTGACTGCTGCTGGGGCCTCACCTTCAGCCTCACCTCAGCTGCTCTCTGTCCCCTCCATGCCTGCCATCCAGTCACACCTCGGTGACACTCACACATGACCACATCAGGCCGCCAGCACAAGGTACAACCTTGGCTGACTCTGGAACACAGCTTCTCTGTGGCCTCAGGAAACACTTCCCAGGTTTCACCTTAGCGATGCTGGTCTCTTCTTAACCTCTCAGTTCTCAGCATCAGGTGACCAGCATCAATTATCCCATCAGTTGTGAAGCAAAGGTGCTGGTCTCCTCTTAATCATCCCAGTTCTTCAACCCCAGCTGACCAGAAACACTGCCTCTTAATTAGAATAACAAATGGCCCAGCAGAGTCTTTAAACTCCCACAGGCCAGGCCTCCGTGGTCTGCACTGCTCCCAACATTCTCCTCTCTCGTCTTCCCAGCTCTACAGAACAGCCCGCTGAGCTCTCAACACTCAATGGCTTTTCTAGCCCAAAGTTCCAAAGTCCTTCCACAACCCTCCCCAAAACACAATGTCAGGTCTGTCACAGTGATATCTCATCCTGGTACCGGTTTCTGTCCTAGGTAAGGTTACTATTGCTGTGATCAAACACCATGGCCAGACCCAAGTTGGGGGAAAAAGGGTTTGGCTTATGCTTCTACATCGTAGTCCATCACTGAAGGAAGTCAGGGCAGGAACTCGAACAGGGCAGGACCTGGAGGCAGGAGCTGATGCAGAGGCCATGGAGGGTTGCAACTTAACTGGCTTACTCCCTTTAGCTTGCTCAGTCTGCTTTCTTATAGAACCCAGGACCACCAGCCCAGACGTGTCCCCACCCATAATGGGCTAAGCCCTCCCCTCTCAATCACTAATTAAGAGAACGCCATTCAAAACCGTGCCATGTTAGCACACGCCTTTAATCCCAGCACTTGGGAGGCAGAGGCAGGTGGATCTCTGTGAGTTTGGGGCTAGCCTGGTCTACAGAGCAAGTTCCAGGACAGCTAGGGCTGTTACGCAGAGAAACCCTGTCTTGGAAAAAGGAGGAGGAAGGAGACAGTGAGGGAGTGGATATCTTTGGTAGCCATGACCTCTTATCCCACAGACTTTCATGAAATCATATATGAAGTGCTCCCCAGTATGAACACAGGAAAGCTCTAGAAAATGACAAGAAAAGGGTGCTTATTTTCATCAATGGTCCCTTACTGGAAACTTTCTTGTACTTTTCCCCTAGGCTGGCAATCAAAAAAAGACATTTGTCTCCAAGTACCAGCTAAGCAGGTCAGCAAGGGCTATCAGTTGGCTAGTTTCTTTGTTAAGTAAACAATAAACTTTAGAAGTGTGCTCTGTAGTCAGGAACAATCCACACCCACCCACCCCTTAAGTGCACCCTTGATCTTGGACAGAGTATCTGGCTGAGGTCCCATTAGCCAAAGTGACCACGACAGTTTCCAGAATCTGAATGCATGCACAAACTCAGGCACAACTTTGGAGTGGAGTGGAGTGATGGACCAGAGCTCAGCATGGAGAGCGCTCACCAGCTCCTGACTGGCAGCATTACATAAGTTTGGACTGAATGAAGGCTTTCCAGCCTGCCTTGACTGGCGAGCTGCAAACGTCAGGACTGGAGATGCTGCTGAGTATTACAGAGCAGGGCCCTCTGCAGGCCCCGCCAGGAGCAGCAGATCAAAGGGTGGCCCTTGTGCTCCAGAGTTGTCACCTTGGGGACCCCAAGAGGGAGCGATGCAGCCAGCCTGAAGCCCGAACAGGCTCTTAGCCAACCCGGTGTCGCAGATGTGAGGTGACACAGAGGTGACCAGGCTCTTGTAGTGTGTCTCTGCTTCCCAGAGAAAAGGGGTCTCCACAGTCAATAAAGAAGAGACTGAGTGCTGCTGAGAGCTGAGCTGGCCTAAGAGGAGCCATGGGCCACACATCCAGTCAGCCTGACTGAAGAAAAGCCTTGGTGAGCCAGGACCAGGGTTAAAAGTTCTGTTCTAGGAGTCAGAGAGCTGACAGCAACTTCAAAGGCTGCAGTTGGGCCGGTGAGACGGTTCCCTGGGTGAGGGTGCTTGCTGGTCGGCGTGGAGGCCTGAGTTTGATCCCCAAGACCCACTGTGGGAGGAGAGGATCACCTTTCTCAGGTTTTCCTCTGACTTCCATATGCAGGCTATGGCGTGTGTATAAATGCACACAAACACACACAGAGAATGTAATTTTTAAGTGGGGGTGGCTGTAGTTAGCAGCACAGTGCTTGAGGTCACACAGGGTTAGAGCACACCCAGCTCAGTCTCTCAGCCTCGGGAAGTCTGCACTTGTCCCTGGAGGGCGGTACTTTTGCCGGAAATCCACGCCACGCGCTTGGGGGTAGGCAGACAGACAGGGGATGGAGTGGGCTGAGCATGGGTGGGGGACCTGTAGCTGGAGGGGGCAGAGCTGAGCATTTTACTAGGAAGTTCATCTTTTCCTTAAATTCTACCACAAATATTTCCGCTGCATAGAGATTCTCAGAAACACAATCTAAATGGAGACATGACATGCCTTAGTTTCCTGAATCATTTTCTTTTTTATTTCTTTTTTTTAAAATATTTATTTATTTATTTGTTATGTATACAATATTCTATCTGTGTGTATGCCTGAAGGCCAGAAGAGGGCACCAGATCTCATTACAGATGGTTGTGAGCCACCATGTGGTTGCTGGGAATTGAACTCAGGACCTTTGGAAGAGCAAGCAATGCTCTCAACCGCCGAGCCATCTCTCCAGCCCCCTCATTTTCTTTTTTAATTTCTTTTTTATTATTTATTAATTTTTTCCAGCCTGATCTGTTTCCTCTTCCCTCCTCCCTTTTTCCCCCTCCTCCTACCCTTTCCTCCTCCAAATCTTACTGCAACTCAACTCGATATGCCGCGGCTGACTGACATACATGGGAGGCCTGCCCATTTTGGGATCATTTCCTACCAGGGTGTTAGATTGTTCACAAGCACAGTTAAAATGCTGCGGTTGGGTGGGGTTGAGGGAGACTGGAGAGATGGCTCAGCAGTCAAGAGCTCTTTTTGCTCTTGCTGCTCTTACAGAGGACCCAGATTCAGTTCCCAGCACCATATGGCAGCTTACAACCGTCTGTAACTTCAGTTCCAGGTATCCAGCACCCTCTTCTGGCACAGAAGTAGTGTATTTGTGATATATATGTATGTATGTATGTATGTATATGCATATATATTTGCAGTCAGTCATGCATGTAACATGAAAATAAATATATATATTAAAGATGTGCTGTTAGACACATTCATGTCTCTTCCTCAAAAGACCAGCTAGGACCACCTGTGCCAGGTCTTGCCTGGCTTATGACCAGAGAAGCTGCTAACAGGTCACTCTTGAGTTTCAGTTTGCACTGAGGGGGACTTTGAAATACCTCTGGCCAAATTCATCTCTTTC
The DNA here is from genome assembly GCF_037038515.1 of Microtus pennsylvanicus. Taxonomy (NCBI): domain Eukaryota; kingdom Metazoa; phylum Chordata; class Mammalia; order Rodentia; family Cricetidae; genus Microtus; species Microtus pennsylvanicus. The sequence goes on from NC_134589.1 coordinate 1,109,523, forward strand.
CCTTCTTGTTCTGGGTGTCGGTTTGCTGCACCTCGTGTTTCCCCAGGCCCAGGAGCTCTAAAATCTGATCCTTTTTGGATGCTTTCTGCTGCGTGCATAGTTCCCACGCTCCGCCTCAGATGTGCTCTGTGCTGTATGAAAGCTGCATAAACCCCTTAAAGCCTTTGGCGCACTGAACACGGGCATGAGACTGGACCACCATCCACCTCCAGAGTTTCCTCAACCCCTCCCTCCTCCCTAGCCCCTGTGACTCCAGCTACTGAAAGACTCTATCATGGTGCATCACGAACCGATGCCTCTCGAGGCACGTGCCTGTGGGTGAGGAGGATCATTGTGTCGTGGGAACCAACCATCTACCCCCACTGTTTAGGCTTGATGACAAATTAAAGTACAGTTCTATTGACCCAACCTGGGAAACCAAAGAGTTTGCGGGGCTTACACACAGATCATGAATGAGCTACTTCCATGAACACAGGGAAAGCCATGGCTTTCTTAGTACCAGTTTTGCCCCAGTGTGGCCACTGACTTCCCATAGCTGTACAGATGGACCCCTTCCCTTCAGTTAACCTTCCACGGTCCATATATACCCTGACACACTTCTAGACCATGAGTAGTGAAGGCCAGATCGCATAGTGGTGGGTGGGGAATGCAGGAGTGGGGGCCAGAATGTCGGGGAAGCCCAGTGAGCCACCATTCCCACCTGTGGGGTGTCAGCGGTCGGCAAGCCTGATCTTGGCGGGGGAGAGGGGCTCTTGCAAATAACAGCTTCTCTGATAAAGATGGTGGCCGTTACACTCAGAGGACAGTGTCTAGAGGACAGGTGTGGAGTAGCCTGGCTCCAAGCTGGATTTAAGCAGAGAACCTCCTCTTTTGTGTCCGTAACTATTCTCCTTGGGTGTGTGTGGTTGGCAGGTACCTCCACAGCAGCAGGAAGGAGAAATGAGGAAAGAGTCTCCATCTAGTGAGATCCAGAGGCTGCAGGAGCAGAATGCGGGTCTGCGGAACGCTGTTGCACAGATGAGGCGAGAGATGGAAATGCTGAGCGGCCATCTTCCTTCTGCTCAACCGGAAGAGTGCTCGGAGCCAAGCCCTGATCCCCAGGCTGGAGGAGATCCGGCCCCTCCAGGTGAGAGAATGTAGCTGTAAGGAGGGGTGGGTGGTGTGGTGAGAGCGGGAGCCCCAGACAAGCTTCTCACCCCAGTCTCTCACAGTAGCCACCCTCTCGTAAACCACTGCAAAACTGGGCACTTGCTGGTCCTCCAAGAGAAACAGTGTTTCTTTGGTGACATGGAGGAGAAAGTGCAGGGCACATATCTGATGGACCTGGGAAGCCATCAGACTGGGCAGAATGAGGCTGGGGGCAAGGCTGGGGGCCAGACCTTCCGCAAGAGGAGCATCCTGAGGTGGATCTGAGCTGGCAGTCCCACCTTTGCCTAGTTCCTAGCAGGCACCATGGCTGCTTCCAAGGGTCTGATCCCTGGTGTGGGAGTTGTGCCCTCTATGGCCAAAGCCAATGGAAGACAGGCAAGTTCTTCCTCCTGGCCCCAGAACCTTCCTGGAGGATACAGGGGCTAGGCTGAGAGTTGGGGCAAGAGAGGGCAGGGTCGGAGGCTGCCTTCAAGCCCTGCAGCCGAAACTATAGGCCAGTGACGAGAGTGTGCCGGTGAGCGTGTGCCGTGTTCCCTGGTGTCTCGGCAGATTATGTTCTGGCGCTTGAAGCAGAAATGCAGAACCTAAAGCACAAGCTGAAAGCCCTGGAAGAGCAGCAGCGAGGTGTCGGAGAGCCAGTGACGGTGGCTTTGCCCACTGCCGACCCACAGCCTGGTGCCCACAGCTCCGCAGAAGCAGCTGGTGAGAGCCCCTGGCTACCCAAACCCTGTGCTCACTGTGTGAAATTAAGGTGAATCCCTGAGGCAGATCTTACAAATGCATGCCTAGCTCCACAGTGTTCATCATCTTCAGACACCCCGTCTCCAGAACCAGGGGTCCCTCGAAGTCCCCGTGTTAGGTGAGAGCTGTTTCCTCGTGTAAGTGGAATGAAGTGCGCATGCGCATTTGGCCTATCTTGTGTGTCGGTGGACAATGCCGGACTTCACAGTGCTTCTGCCGTTCGCCCTCCGTGCAGTTTGCAGGGCAGCCTCTCCCTGTTTGGCCATCCTAGAGGCTGTCGGGCACATTCTGTCCCTAGTGCATTGGAGAGCATGGACATCTTTTTTCCCCGGGCCTTTGGAATCCTCGTCTGCCCTGGCTGTCACGGTGAATGTATCCATTGCTCTTCTGCTGCCGTGACAGGACCCCAAGAACTGGGCCTTACAGCAGAAAGCATTTGTTCTGGCTGCAGTTGCAGAGTTTAGAGACTGTACAGACGAGGCTGAGGCCGCAGACGGGTGCGGCAACCGAGAAAGGGTCACGTATCCTAAACCTGCATGGAAACGGTGCCCTCGACTGGGGACCAGGTATTCAAATATCTTAGCCTATGAGGGACATTAGCATCAAACGTCTACGATGAAATACTCCAGACTGGCCGTAAACAGATGGTGGTGGCCAGTTATGGCCTCGGAGAGACCCTGGAGTTCTGAACAGCGCTCACACTGCCAAGTGCTAGCTGTCTGATGTCCCTGGGCCCCTCGGGGCTCTCCACAGACTTCTGTCCACAGGCCCTTCCCAGGAGTGTTCTGTCCTTGGTGTGGAGTGCTGTGGCCGTGGGGCAGGAGGACAGGCATCTTTCCTGGAACAGGCTTGCCTTGGGCCTTCTCTCCATTCTTTAGTAAGAAGGAGGGGACGTGGGTACAGGGTGCATTCCCCTGGTACCTGAGCAAGGACGGATAGAAGCTTCTGTGGGTCAGCTTCACCTCCCAGAGTCGTCTGTGTGCTGGGTGGTGATAGAGAGCAGATAGTGTGGGTGCCCCTCTGTCCTGTCACACCACCCTTTCCCAGGAAGGAACCCAGAAACTGGTGCAGCTTCCTGATGGCTGCTGCACCTGGCTTGCCAGCGTTTCATGGAGAACGGCCAGAGTTGGGGTCAGAAGTAAGACAGGCTTGTCATCTCATTCCTGTTTGCAACGATTGGGTCACAGTTTAGAACCAGGACTGCTCTGGCCGGAGAGATAGGAGTGACCAGATAAGTCTTTCTTAAACTGTTTGTAGAATTCAACTTTGAAATCACCAGGCCCCAGAGTTTTTCTTACGGGAAGATTTGAAACTTGATTTGTTTATTCGTAGTTAAGGGACTCTTCACATACATTTTTTTTTTTTTGAGACAGGGTTTCTCTGTAGCTTTGGAGCCTGTCCTGGAACTAGCTCTTGTAGACCAGGCTGGTCTCGAACTCACAGAGATCCACCTGCCTCTGCCTCCCGAGTGCTGGGATTAAAGGCGTGCACCACCACCGCCTGGCCATTGTTTTGTTTTGTTTGATTTTTGAGGCAGGACTTCTCTGTGTAGCCCTATCTGACCTGGAACTCACTCTGTAGACCAGGCTGACCTGGGATTAAAGACCTGCGCCACTACCACATGGCCATATTTTCTTTCTATATATATTTGTTACATTATACTAAGAAATTATCCATTTCCTCAAGTTTTCAAACTTCTGCGATGAAGTTTCTTATCCTATATGTTTTGTTCATTTTCTTCTTTGAGACTGTGATCCTCCTGCCTCAGCTTTCTGCGTAGCTGAGACCATATAACTGCACAGTCTCTCCTGAGTCTTCAATGTCCATAGAGTTTTCACCGTGCATCATACTGAACATTTCTGTTCTCTTGGTGTCCTACTAGAGAGTGTGTAGTTATTTATTTCTTCGCTTATTACCTTTACAAAAGCTGATCATTGGTTTTGTTGATATTAGAGGACACGTTATTTCTATTTCCTCAGTATTTAATGTTAATTTTATTCTGTCTTTCTTCTAGATTCATGTGTTGATCTTTTATTTCTAAGATATGCACCTAATGCTATAAATGTGCTTTTTCATTTCTTATGCAGTGCTAGAAATGGAACCTAGAGCCTGGCACACACTGGCCAGCTCTCTGCCCCTGAGCCCTAACCGCAGCCAGTTTGATTTTCGGAGGGGCTTTTTTTTTTTCACATGTATGGGTATTTTGCCTTCATGTGTGTATCTGTACCACAGTGTGCCTGGTGACTGCAGGAGCCAGGAAAGGGTGTCAGAGTCTCTGGAACTGAAGTCACAGATGATTGTGAACTGCCATATGGGTGCTGGGAACCAAACCTTGGTCCTCTGGAAGAGCAGCCACTGCTCATAATCCCGGAGCCATCTCTCCAGCACCCCCACCCCCACAGCCAGGTTTTTATTTTTGAAACATTCTCACTAAGTAGCTTAGGCTGGCCTTGAACTCACTCTGCAGATTGACTCCTGAGTCACCAGGCCTAGGAGCTGTGAGCTGCCTTGAAAGACAGATTTACATAAATTCCTTAAAGCCGCTTTACCGTTCTGCTCGAAACAGCTTGGAATATAAGTGTTACTTCTTTGCAACTCCCCCCCCCCCCCCGGCCCATTCCAAACAAATGGTCCTGGATTTTAGGGAAAGTCATTGTGACATGGTCAGGCTGATTTCATCCCTTAGTCCTCCTCTCGCTCTAAGGATGTACTACATACTCCCTGCATCTCTGGTCTTTGTGGGGACCCAGCCCTTTGATTCAGGGATGGGCGTATTTACCTTGAAGTCAGTTAGAAGCTTCAGTAAGCCTCTGTGGGAAAGGAGGCTCAGCTCCCCAGGGAGACTGCTTTTGTTTCTGAGATCTGAGCTGACTGCAAGTGTTCTCCTCTGCAGGAGCAGCTTTAACAGGCCAGGCATCTGTCGCGTTAGCACTCAGAAAACTCGGAGACAGAGTGCATCTCTTGAACCTGCTGGTGACACAGCTCAAAAAGAAGGTGAGACTAGCTCTTAACACTCAGGTTGTGCAAGCATTCCTACTGAGGAACAGTCCAGATTTGGACACAGGTGCAGCTTCTGAGAGGTGCCAGGAGTGACCTCATTGACCTTAGGTGTTTTGGGTGTCTTCCCAACTTCTCTTTCCTTCAGAACAAAGGACTGTGCTGTGCAGTCGCTGGTTTATCTCATGGGTGGCTATGGATTGTTCGCAGGTAAGCCTGATATGGTGCTAAGTGTCTGTAGTCCCAACACTCATAACATAGAGGCAGGAGGATCAAAAATTCTAGGTCATCCATGGCTACAGAGAGTTAGAGGCCTGCCTGGGATACATGAGACCCTATCTCAAAACAGCAGCAACAATAACAACCACAAATGCACACACATGTAAACCCACTTACACACACACACACACACACACACACATTTCAATGCTGTAGACAAGAAATAAGAATTTAATTTAGGGTCTGGAGAGAAAGAGCAGCTGTTAAGAGCACTGGCTGCTCTTCTAGAGGACCCAGGTTCAATTTCCAGCACCCACATGGCAGCGCACAACCATCTGTAACTGTTGTTCCAGAGGATCTGATACCTTCACATCAATGCACTGTTAAGTAAAAATAATAAGAAAAGGGCAGCTCTGCTGGCGCAAGAAATCCAATTAGGTCAAATCAAACCAAATCAAAATGCCCATCGTTTTATTAAGTAAGACGCTCTCGGGTGGCCAAGTGCATGGCAGGGAGACAGAAAAGCAGGGAGCCCAAGCAGACCCGAAAACCACGTGTTTCTCCTCTGGGAGCCGCCTTAAATACCCTGTGGGAGTGGTCCTGACCCCTCCCTGGGGGAGAGTCAGGACCTGGCATGCTGGGATTTGGAGTCCAAACCAATGCAACTCCCAGGCCAGGACTAGGGCTCTGCTCCCAACTTAACAGCACATAAAATAAAGTTAAATAAACTATTAAAAAATAATTTAATTTAAAGCATTTTAATTTCACTTTGATAATTAGAGACAGTTAGAATAAGCTGGGTAAAATATTTACCTCCAGTCAAGTATGATGGCACACGCCTCTAATCCTAGCTCTCAAGAGGCAGTGACAGGTGAATCTCTGTGAGTTTAAGGCCAGCCTGATTTACACAGTGAGTTCCAGGAGAGGCAGGGCTGCAGAGTGAGACGCTGTCTAAATAAAACAGGTTTACCTTCAAGTGTTTGCATTTTTATTTAACAGTGTCTGTTTATCTAATGGTCACCTCTTCTGTGTGTATGTGACTGTCCAAACAAGATAGTCACACAGAGTTAACTTTAGGCATCCCTGGAACAGAAGCATTATTTTAATTCCCTTCACCTAGCCTGGGAAGCCAGAATACAAAGAAGTGTGTTTTCCCATCTGCCTGGATCTCCTCCTACCTGGCCCAGGCCACATTAGGGCCTTGCATGTGCTGGTGTTGTGGTGCTAAAGGTTCAGGATGGATCCTCACAGTCATCCTGCTGCTGCTAACGTACCCGTGGACGGCAGCTGCTCCTCCTGTACCCACATCCACCTCTGTGGTACCCGTGGACGGCAGCCGCTCCTCCTGTACCCACATCCACCTCTGTGGTACCCGTGGACGGCAGCTGCTCCTCCTGTACCCACGTCCACCTCTGTGGTACCCGTGGACGGCAGCCGCTCCTCCTGTACCCACGTCCACCTCTGTGGTACCCGTGGACGGCAGCCGCTCCTCATGAACTCACGTCCACCTCTGTGGTACCCGTGGACGGCAGCCGCTCCTCCTGTACCCACGTCCACCTCTGTGGTACCCGTGGACGGCAGCCGCTCCTCCTGTACCCACGTCCACCTCTGTGGTACCCGTGGACGGCAGCCGCTCCTCCTGTACCCACGTCCACCTTTGTGGTACCCGTGGACGGCAGCCGCTCCTCATGAACTCACGTCCACCTCTGTGGTACCCGTGGACGGCAGCTGCTCCTCCTGTACCCACGTCCACCTCTGTGGTACCCGTGGACGGCAGCCGCTCCTCCTGTACCCACGTCCACCTCTGTGGTACCCGTGGATGGCAGCCGCTCCTCATGAACTCACGTCCACCTCTGTGGTACCCGTGGACGGCAGCCGCTCCTCCTGAACCCACGTCCACCTCTGTGGTACCCGTGGACGGCAGCTGCTCCTCCTGTACCCACGTCCACCTCTGTGGTACCCGTGGACGGCAGCCGCTCCTCCTGAACCCCCCCTTCCACCACAGCCACTTCTCTCACTGTCTTTTATTTGTTTATTTTTTTAAAAAATAGGTTCTCTTGTAACCCAAACTGGCCTCACACTTACTGAGAATGACCTGGAATTTCTGGTCTTTCTGCCTCTACTTCTCAAGTACCAGAACTACAGACATGTACCACTACACCCTGCTTATGCGGTGTTGGCAATTGAGCCCAGGGCTTCATGTGTGCTAGGCTAGCGCTATCAGCTGAATCGCGTTCCTAGCCCGGCACTGCCTTTCGTAGCTTCCCATCATGCTCACTTCCCTCTCATCTCCTTCTTGGTCTCACTACAGAACCCTGGCTGTCCTGAAACTTACTATGTAGGCCAGGCTGGGCTTGATCTCTCAGGGATCCGCCTGCCATCTGTCCTTGTGGTGGGAACTAGGGCTCGGGAGAGGATGGTAACCCGCTTTCTCTCACATGCTTGCCAGTGAGCTTTGGTGTCTAGCATCAACTGCACAGAAGTGCAGCACACAGGGCAGGTTTGCAGATCATCACGTCCAGCCAGAGCAGAAACCGGTCACTGACCCTGCTCCACCCCTGCACCTTCCTAGGACAGGCCCCCACCCCTTCCTAACATTGCCTTCTGAACTGATTGCCTAGCTGTGGCAGAAACCCCTGGAGTCGGTCACTGTCCTGCACGAGCTCCCCAGTGAAGTGGACCAGGTGCACCTGGAGGTTTTGGAGCTGCAGAAGCAGGTGGCTGAGCTACGGAAGCATCTCAAGACGCCCCAGCCCCAAGGAGAGCCTTCTCTCAGGGAGCAGCTACAGAGAGAGGTGGGTGCTGGACATGGATGAGTGCCCCCATTTCCTTCCATCCTGGCTGTCACATGCTTGCTGGCACAGGCTGGATTCCTGATCTGTGAGGCCAGAGGGTGGTGTTGAGAAATGACTAAGCAGACGCCTCCTCTTCTCCTCCGCTGTTTTCCTCTGTGAGCCTACTCACACCTCTGCTCATTTCTGACTTGACATACTACTGCTGGATTGGAGCCCATGCTCTCTTTGGCTTCCTGCAGAGAATGCATTTCTCTCCATAAACAGGTTTGGGCTGATGGCTAAGAAGGCACGGTGCACAGACCTGGCCTGCCTGCCTGTGAGAGGAGGGGCCCCAGGGCACTCGGCATCTGGTCGGTACTGTGACCAGCACAGAGACCCCCTGGAATCCTCTGACAGAGCCCACCCTTCCCATTGAAGGCCCCAGTGGAACCATGGGTAGGAGGGTGACATCCCTACTTTCCCAACTGTGCCCATGAGACTCCATCAGTCCTGCAGTAATTGGGGCGATGTGTACTGGCTTGTGGTGACCTTCTGCCCCTGCCCTGACCTGCTGTAATCTGCAGTGAATGACCTGTGATATGACTCTCTGCCAACTGACCTGCAGTGACAATGATGACTTACGGTCACCTTTGACTACCTGTGCTGACCTATAGTGGCCCATGGCCACTGTGGTTGTCAGTGGTGACTTTAATCACCAGAGGTCTTAAGGCATTCAGCTGAGAAGCTGAAGACAGTGTGTGCCCTTTTGACACCACATTACAAGAACAGGAACACAGTCGATAGCCTCTGGGAACAGAGAAAGAAACAGAGCAGGGTTGGGAGCTGAGGGAGCCTGAGGCTCCAGCACAGGACTGAAGTACTGAGCAGTGCTAGTCCCTAAGGGCTTCTGCTCCTAGGCCTCCCCAAGCCCCCAGACTTCTCCACAATCCATCAGTCCAGGGAGAACAGGTAGGTCAGCACTGAATAATACACACTGAATGTAAATAGTGGCAGACTAAGTTAAGGCAGCAGGCCCAGGGCCCAGCGTGTAAAGCAGTTACCGGGCTTCCCCGTTCCTGTTGGGTCTTCATACCTATGGTTTTGGCACACGGTGAGGTCGTGAAGCTCAGGAAGCAAGGAAGCTTGGGCCCCCCTGCTGGACAAGACCCCAAGTGACAGCCGCTGCCACAGCCTGTCCCCGACCTGGACCAGATGTTAGGTGTGTGTGCAGGAGAGGCCAGGAAGTCAGTGCTTCCAAGGGAAGCTGGAACCTAGTCAACGATGTCCTCAGGTATCCTTGCCGATGTATAGATAAATGGAGAGGATATGCACGTGCCCGTTCCCCGTGTCCCGAGGTTGACCCAGAATCGCCTGTTCCAGTCCCAGGATCAGGGGAACAACGCCAGTTCCAAATAGATATATTAGGGCAATACAGATGCTAGCTGTGAAGGGTTCCAACTGACCGTCTCAGCCAGGAAAGACTACAGTCCACCAGTTCATAGGAAATCCTCAAGTGATCTTGGCCAAGTGGGCAGGTACATGAAGAAATGGAGGCCAGAAAGGATCTCATCAGTAGAGGCCCTTGCTGCCAAGCCTGAGGACCCGAGCTCAGTCTGGAACCGCATGGCAGGAGAGAACCAGCTTCCACAGTTGTCCTCTGCAATGTGCACACCGTGCGTACACACACAGCACCCCAGACAGACAAACTTTGTACAGGTACAGGTACAACAAGACAATCTTTATAAAGAAAACGTGAAGTGGGCCCTCTACCAGAACATCAGTGCGTAGACACAGCAGACAAGGCCATGGAGTGCGGATGTGAAACTCGAGGCAGCGGCTTGCTGAGAACCACGGCGCCCCAGTCTCCAGCCACAGTGTCCAGCTGACCTTGATCACAAGGTGAAAAACTCACTGGAGAAACCTAAGGACACCCATCTTAACCAACATCAGCACCAGGACACTAGCATTTGCGCCTAAGTGGAACACCCAAGATGCACTTTTGGGGTTTAGCTCCTCTGGACACTTAGATGTCAGTGCCATCGAATACAAATGACGACCAGGGAACCTTCCAGCTATGGGCAAATCCTTGCACATTCATACTCCGGGGGTCCCGGGCTCTGGACAGGAGTCCACTTGGAGGGACATGCTCAGAAGGCCAGGGGAGGTCCACCAGGATCATCAGTGTACCCCAATCTTTCCTGGGACGTGCAGAACTGCAGTGTGTAGCAGAAGAGCACACTGGGACGTGCAGAACCGCAGTGTGTGGCACACTGTCTCCCCCCACCCTCCATTCTTCAGGAAGAGCTTATGTGCAGAGAGCTGGGTGGGTAGTGAGCAGGGCAGTGGCAGTTCCCAAGGCAGGAGCCTGAGACAACTGTCCTTTCAGCTTCTATCAAAGGCTAGTCTTAAACTGGCAGTGGTGGCACACATCTTTAACTCCAGCACTTGGGAGGCAGAGGCAGGCAGATCTCTGTGAGTTCAAGGCCAGCCTGGTCTACAGAGAGAGTTCCAGGACAGCCAGGGCTACAAAGTGAAACCCTATCTCAAAAAACAAACGGGGAAGGGTAGTCTTCTTTCCCTTGCCCAACCAAAGAGCCTGTGAAGCTGTCCACTCTTTGTGACACTGTGCACATGGGTACCTGTGAAGGATGCCATGGTCCTCCATGCCTGACCTTGGCCAGGCCCGCTGTGTAGTCAGGGCTTAGGCCCGGGTATCTCCTGCTCCCACGTCTGCCACCTTCATCAACTCATTTCCACTCCCATGTCTTCCTCTCCTGTGCTGGAGGGAGTGTTAGCTGCTGGAAGCTTTGGCCTTGGCCTGGGAAGGAGCCTCTGTGACCCATGGAGTCCACTGGCATTGACCACAGCCTCCTGAAGAGCTTCAGTCTAGTCCTTGGCAAATCTCATAAAGACATTTCTGCAGATTTCTGTACTGTCCAGATTGTCACCATACCAAGATAGTGTCATGGATGGCAGGGTGGGGTCCGCAGCCCTGGGACAAGTGCCAAGGAGTGGGTTGCCATGGTGTTTACTTGAGTGCTGTGGGTCAAAGACATCTCTGAATGTGTCTCATGTTGTAAAATACTTATTTTGTGGATTGGTTTTTCAAGACAAGGTTTCTCTGTGTAACCCTGGCTGTCCTGGAATTTTCTATGTGGAATAGGCTGGCCTTGAACTCATAGTGATCCACTTGCCTCTCTGCCTCCTGAGTTCTGGGATTAAAGACATGTGCCACCATACCTGGCCCAAATAAAAATTATTAACAGCTGCGCCCAGGGAAATCATTCCATATCCTCCAGGCAAGTGTGCTCTCAGGAACAAGGCCACACTGAGCCTCCTGTGTGGTCACACACAAGGGCTCTAGACCCAGGGAACATCAGGGGCTGCGCCTTACCAGGGCTGTCACTTTCTGACAAGCTTTGTATTTTATAGAGCACCCGACCTTCGAAGTGACAGGAACCTCCTACTAGACTAGCCCCTGCAAGGTAGAGCCCCAGCCTCCCCCTCTCCAGACCTGAAATCCTCTGTGTTCTGAAGGCCACTTGAGGTGTGGGATGCCTGGGCCTAGAACAGCACACTCTGGGAGCACCGTGTTCTGCTTACCTATCTTGGTCCTGAAGGTCCACAGAACCTTCTCTGACCCCTCTGCTGGGTCTTTCTGCCAGCCCCTCAGTCCCCTGTGGCCTGCAGCATCTGCCAGAAGCACCTGAATGCAGTCACCTACAGGTGCAATCACCCACACACTCCAGGCTACCTGAGGAACAGTAGCACCCAGAGGGCACAAACACATGCCAGCCCTGGCAAGGACCGGGAAACCAGAGCAGGGCGTGCAGGATGTTCCGGGACATGGAGCTCTAGCACTCAGAATAGCAGCTGATCATCATGACGTCTCATAACTGTCAAGACTAGGTGGCCATCTCAGAACCTGGTTCTCCCATGCCTGTATCCCCTTAATGTTGTGACTGTATTTCTGTGGTGTGTGGGTTGGCCCCAAGTCCAGGCTGGGCTGAGTGAGGGACACATGGTTCCAAAGGGCTCATGTCTGCTTGACCTCCTCTCCAGCAGCCTTTGCTTCCTCCTGTACCTTCTCCGGGAAGGGAGACCACAGCCGACCCATGGGGTGGTAAAGGGGACTCTAACAGGCAGGTGGAGAAGGGGTGAGCCAGAGGAGAAGGAAGGGCATGCCAGCACTTGGGCAACAGGGGAGGAGGACATTGGGAAGGTCCAGTCAGCACAGGTCAGAGGGCAGACACAGATGGGGCCCATAGCAGTGAGAAGTAGCTTGGCCACAGGTTCCTGTGTCCACACAGGGTTCAGGCTTCCCAGGTCTGGGTGTTGCTGGAGGCTGACGGGGCCTTCTTTCCTCCAGAGCAGGGCCCTGTGCTGGTTGAGTATAAGTTCTCATTGTCTCCACTTGAAAGACACAAAGCTCAGCAGGAGCTGATGGGAAAAAGAATGCTGTGGGCTTGCAGGGGGTGGGGAGGCTGAGAACTATGCAACCCTCCCCCTGGGAGAGAAGTAGCTCACTGAAACCTAGATGCTGTTCCCAACTCCCAACTCAGTTAAAGCATGGGAGTCCTCACTCTACTGACTTTCCTTTGTAAGGTGGCACCAGCGAGCCCCCAGCCATGGTGATTCCGAGAGGGCAGGTGGGCCGCTCGGTGGGCCATACAGTGGGCTACTTCACCATCTCCCAGCCTGTGTGATGTCCAGCAGGCTCTCCTCAGGACTGTCTCTTGGTTGGGTTTTGTGTACAGGGCCTGACTAACTGGAGACCCATGGTCACAAAGGACCAGACGGAGTTCCCTAGTCTCCCCCAGGAAGGGGCTCAGCCTCCACAGTCCGTATCCGTGCGACATCTGCAAAGGAAGCTGAAGGTCGCAGCTAAGAAGATACTCAGCCTCAGCCTCGAGAAGGAGCAGCTCCTGGAAATGGGGAACAGACTCCGAGCAGAGCAGGGCCTCCCTAAAGGTACCTGGGCAAGGCTGGTGGGCCAGGCCACACTGGGGTCATGCCAATGGAGAGGGGAAGCTGGAGCCATGGTTCTGCCACGGAGGCCAAAAGAAAAAGCTTCCTGGCTTGCTTGCCACAAGCCTGGGGCCAGAGGGAGGGCTGCAGGCAGGCTTCACAGTGGCCACTGGTGGTGGACCAGAGCCAACCAGACGCCTCAGGCACAGGGCAGGGCTTCATCTCAGCACTGGGTGTCCCTTGACCCACTGCTCTGGCCACATCTGGAAGGAACAGCCACGGAGCAGCTGAGGTCCTGTGAGGCAAGCACCAAGCGGCCCCAGGCCAGCCCTCTGCGGGTGTCCCCAGGTCTACAGACACTCGGTTGATTTCCTACAAAAAACCAAGCCATACTTGAGTCCCAGGATTTTTCGCTTGTTTGTTTTAAATGTAAAACAGCCGGGGAGAGTGGCTCATGCCTATGATCCCAGCACTCCAAAGACTGAAGCAGAAGGACCACAAATTCCAGGCAGCCTGGGCTGTGGTGTGAGAACCTATCTTAAAACCAAACACGGTCTAGAGAGGTGACTCAGTAGCTAGCAGAGTTTGAAGTGCAGATCCCAGTACCCGCTGCAGAGTCCAGGCCAAGATCAGCCAAGGAGCACAGCCCTGGGAATACAGATATATAAATGTTTATAAATATAGGCCTGTCACTACAGGCCAGGCAAAGCAGATACACGGGGCTCCTTTCCCTCCTACTCTCTCCCCTGTGTCTGCCCAGCAGTGTTCCCGGCCTCTAGAAATGTCTGTGACGTCTGCCTTTGTTCGCTTGTTTGTTTGTTTGAAGATACAGTTTTTATGTGCATTGGTGTTTTGCCTGCATGTATGTCTGTGTGAGGATGTCAGATCCCCTAGACCTGGAATTACAGACAATTGTGAGCTGCCATGTGGGTACTTGGAGTTGAAGTTGGGTCCTCTGAAAGAGCAGCCAGTGCTCTTAACTGCTGAGCCATCTCTAAAATCCCTTGGGTTTTTGTTTGTTTGTTTTATTTATTTATTTTTTTTGAGACAAGGTCTCATATAGCTCAGGTTGGCTTCAAAAGAACTCTCTATGTAGTCAAGAATGACTTGAACTTCTCAGCCTCCACCTCCACCTCCCAGGTACTGAGTTGGGTTACCAGCTTGCACTAACACACTCAAGTTTCTATGAGCTGAGGATCAAACCCAGGGCTTCACACATGCTGGGCAATCACTGCACTACGGTACATCCCTAGACCTGGTAGCTAGTGTTTTAATCCAGCACAAAGCAGACTAATTCAGGAACATGGTGAGTAAGACCAGACTGTGCTACAGGGTGAGACCCTTACATAAAAAACTGAGTCAAGGGATTAGAGCGATGACTCAGCATTTAGAGCACTTGTTGCTCTTGCAGAGAACCTGGGTTTGCTTCTAGCCCCCACCGGATGGCTCACAACCATCTATAACTTTAGTCTAATACCCTCTTCTGATCCCTTTGCACCAGGCATGTGTGTGCATACATGCAGCAAACCACTCATACACATAAATAAAATAAATACATAAATCTAAATTTAAAAAAAACACAAAACAAAAATTATAAGAAAACCTAAATGAGCTAGTCTACATCTTGGCAAAGATGCCAGCCCCTCTTTGTCTCTGTTATGTGTTGTATGTATGTCATGTGTTGTATGTATGTCTCCTGTTATGTGTTGTATGTTATGTGTTGTATGTTGTTGAAGATGCCAGCCCCTCTTTGTCTCTGTTATGTGTTGTATGTATGTCATGTGTTGTATGTATGTCTCCTGTTATGTGTTGTATGTTGTTGAAGATGCCAGCCCCTTTGTCTCCTGTTATGTGTTGTATGTATGTCATGTGTTGTATGTATGTCTCCTGTTATGTGTTGTATGTTGTTGAAGATGCCAGCCCCTCTTTGTCTCCTGTTATGTGTTGTATGTATGTCATGTGTTGTATGTATGTCTCCTGTTATGTGTTGTATGTTGTTGAAGATGCCAGCCCCTCTTTGTCTCTGTTATGTGTTGTATGTATGTCTCCTGTTATGTGTTGTATGTTGTTGAAGATGCCAGCCCCTCTTTGTCTCTGTTATGTGTTGTATGTATGTCTCCTGTTATGTGTTGTATGTATGTGTTGTATGTTGTTGAAGATGTCAGCCCCTCTTTGTCTCTGTTATGTGTTGTATGTTTGCTGTATGTTTGCCCTACCAGTCCATGTGCACACCACGTCTGTTTACGCTCAGCTCACATCCTCATCCCAAGACTTAACAGGCACACGATGTACACAGCCTGCTTTTCCTCCCAGCAGGGCATGCTGTGCCCATGGAGTCCTTAGCAAGCCGATTCCTAGAAGAGATGGAACAATGGTATCATTTATTTCTTCCTTCTTCCGGTGGCCTGTTGGTGGCGTCTGGGTTTCTCCTTGTCTGGCAGCAGCTTAGTGTCTGTCTGCCACAGCCTGCTCTCTCCACTCCTCTGGAGAGAATTAGAATCCCCCTTTGACCACAGCCCCATAAAAAGTAGGAAATCAGGATAAGTAAAGCATCTCATTGTTTTACGTGTGTATCTTCAGTTTTTGTGGGGTTTTCCCCATTCTATTTTGTTATATTTTTATTATACTTCTGATTTATCTACTAGGTATCAAGCCCAGGCCTTGTGCATGCCAGTCAAGCAATCTGCCTCTGAGCTACATCCCCAGCCCTGCTGATGAAAATGTGATTCATCATGAATGATCTGGGGAAAGCCTTCCATGCTGGCGGCAGTGATGCCTATGATCCCAGCACTCAGAAGGCCCAGGCAGGAAGGTCAGGAGTTCAAGACCAGCCATAGTCAAAAAGTTTAGTGACGGTAATGGGGCCTCAGCTAGCTTTTCCCTGTGGTTACATAGGTGTGGTTCTGCTCCCTAACACACGCCTGCACACGCTGTCAGATCTACGTGGTTAGTGATTACAATGGCATTCGGAAGCCTACTGCAGAAATACACTAATTATGAAGAAATAGCCTCAGCACAGAATCTCACCACATGGACCACTTGAATGAACTGTTACAAACCCTGTGTCCTGCTGCTGTGTATCTTCTGACCCTGGGGCAGCCTTCTTCACTTGGCCTCTGCAGACTCCACTAAAGCAGCTGCCTCCTTTGGAGGAAACCAGACTTGCATTTCAGCCTCTGAGGCTTTTCTTTTAGCTCTTGCTTTAGCAAAACCTTGTGGGCAGAGCCTTCCTCAGTCTCCATGTCTGAAAGGGATCCTGGCTCAGCTGCTGTCCAGAACCACGGCTGAGCTGGACCTAGAACTTTCGGTGTTTGGTTTTGCTTTTGAGGCAGGGTCTCACTGTGTAGCCCAGGCCAAAATCCTTCTGCCTCAGCCTCTCTCGTGCTGGAGTCACAGATAAATAAGCCAAACCTGGTTCCTGCAACCTTTTTTAGAGAAGTTTCTCACATCTCCTAAACAGGCACAGTCTGGTCCTCCTTGGAGAAGGGTCTGCCGCACACCACTGGCCACTGCTGTCTGTTGTCTTCCCCTTCTATGTTGCTCCGTGCAGCTGGGGCTGTTTGGTTTGTCTTGATAAAAGTCCATGTGTTTTTGATCTTGGGATACATTGATTTGTTTGTTTTCCATCCTCTTGGAAACCTAGCCACAGGAACTAGGAACGGCTCCGTGGTTATGTACTTGGTGAGTAAGCACGAGGACTGGGACTTGAATCCCCAGTTCCAGTGGATGTGGTGGCCAGAGACAGGGAATCCCCAGAACAAGCTAGCTATGGAGCTTGGCTGTGTCAGTGAACTCTGCCTCAAGGAATAAGGTCGATGGGCCATCAAGAATAATTTCTGAGGGGCTGGAGAGATGGCTCAGTGGTTAAGAGCATTGCCTGCTCTTCCAAAGGTGCTGAGTTCAATTCCCAGCAACCACATGGTGGCTCACAACCATCTGTAATGAGGTCTGGTGCCCTCTTCTGGCCTGCAGACATACACACAGACAGAATATTGGATACATAATAAATAAATAGATAAATAAATAAATTTAAAAATAAAATAAAAGAATAATTTTTTTTTTTGATTTTTCGAGACAGGGTTTCTCTGTAGCTTTTGGTTCCTGTCCTGGAACTAGCTCTTGTAGACCAGGCTGGTCTCGAACTCACAGAGACCCACCTGCCTCTGCCTCCCGAGTGCTGGGATTAAAGGCGTGCGCCACCACCGCCCGGCAATAAAAGAATAATTTCTGAGGTCATCCTTGGACAGATGCGTGCATTTCCACACACACATAAATAATCTTTACACACATAAGATAAAACCATGTGTACACACATGAAAGATGAAAAAACACAAACTCCAGCCTTTGTTCCTTTAAATGCTGTTCCTCTTTCTTTCTTGTCCCTGTGTACCTCGCCGTGGTAGGGTGTGTGTTTCTGTCACTTTCCAGGGCCTTCTAGAGTGGCTATTGAGTTCCTGGGGGGCCATCAGCTGCCACCTCATCTTCATTCCTTTGCTTTACTTCTTCTTCTGTGAGTTCAAGGCCAGCCTGGTCTACACAGAGGAAGTTCCAGGTGTCTCTGGTAACCATTGTCCTTATGTGAGATTGGGTGTCACGGCACATGGGAGGCCACAGGAGATGGATAACTCTGGGTCACCCTGGCCTACAGAGCAAGACCTGCTTAAAAAAAAAAAAACAAAGAGACCTCCAAGTTGTTTAGGTTAACCTAAAACAAATCAAGTTAAATGAATAAATCAAATTGTTCTTTTGCTTTTAAGATCATTCCTCCGTGAAAGAGCACAGAACCATCTGTTACAGCCCTAGCTTTAAGTTAATGCACATTAATTTTTTCCCTCTCTTTTAGGTTCTAATTTTATTTTATATGTATGAGTGTTCAGGCTGCATTTATGTCTCTGTACCATATATGTTCCTGGTGCCAGAGGAGGCCAAAAGAGGGTGTTATACATGGTTGTGAGCCACTGTGTGGGTGCTGGGACCCAAACACAGGGCCTCCTTAAGAGCAACAAGTGCTCCAAACAGCTGAGCTCTCTCTCTAGCCCCATCCACCCCCATTTTTTTAAAAAGGGGGATTTGCTGTGTTGTCCAGGCTGGCCTCCTCCTCAGCATCCAGAGCATCAGGGACTCCTGGGGGTGTGGTCTGTTGTGCGTGTGAGTGTGTAGTGTGGGGGGAGGAGTGTGTGTGCTGTGTATGTGTGTGGTGTTGAGGGTGTGGTGTGTGTATGTGTGGTGTATATGTGTGTATGTGTGGTGCATGTGTGTGTGGTGTGTATGTATGTGTGTGTGTATGTGTGGTGTGTATGTGTGTGTGTGTGGTGTGTATGTGTGAGTGTGGTGTGTATGTGTGTGTGTATGTGTGGTGTGTATGTGTGAGTGTGTGGTGTGGGGGGAGGAGTGTGTGTGTGCTGTGTATGTGTGTGGTGTTGGGGGTGTGGTGTGTGTATGTGTGGTGTATGTGTGTGTGTGTGAGTGTGTGGTGTGTATGTGGTGTGTATGTGTGTGTGAGTGTGTGGTGTGGGGGGAGGAGTGTGTGGTGTGTATGTGTGTGGTGTTGGGGGTGTGGTGTGTGTATGTGTGGTGTATGTATGTGTGTGTGAGTGTGTGGTGTGTATGTGTGGTGTGTATGTGTGTGTGAGTGTGTGGTGTGGGGGGAGGAGTGTGTGGTGTGTATGTGTGTGGTGTTGGGGGGTGTGGTGTGTGTATGTGTGGTGTATATGTGTGGTGTATATGTGTGGTGTGTGTGTGGTGTGTATATGTGTGTGTGCATGTGTGTCCTGTATAGGCAGATATGTACTTTGATGCACTGCCCCGAGGCCAATTTTAGTGACTGTTGGTAAAAATGAATCCCTCCTGCTATCTGTGCAGCTGTCTGCAGGTTAGGATTAGGCTGGGAAACCGCGTGTGTTGCTGGGCTCTGCTGGGTGGTGTGGCACCTCTCACACTTCACCTGTACTCCCCAGTTCTCGAAAGCAGAAATTGCTTTGGTTTTGAAAAGTCGTTTGCTGTTCTTGTGTTCAAGAAATCCTGTATGATGTGCATGGGGAACAACCCTTTCCTGTTCCTGTTTCCAGGGAAACTGACTCCTTGCCCACTTCCTCCCACCTCTGAGTCCCGGGACCCCCGTGAGGTGCCTTTGGACCGTGGCCTACCTTTGGGACAGCTGCAGCCACACTCAACAGCTCAGGTAACTTCTTAGACAAACTGCAGAAGACACAGGGAGAGCCTCGTCTCCAGCGCCCACCGTGGTGGGTATAGGTTCCCGTTAGACAAACTGCAGAAGACACAGGGAGAGCCTCGTCTCCAGCGCCCCCCGTGGTGCTGGTAGCATCACGCTCACACTCTTCCAGGTCCTTTGCTTTTTATTTGTTTTGCTTTTTGGAGACAGAGTCTCACTGTGTAGCCCAGGCTATCTTGAACCCCGGGTCTCCTGCTCAGCCTCCTAAGAACAGGAATTACAGAAGTGCCCGACCGTCCCTGGCTCCTGGATTTGTTTATGGCTTTAAACAATTAATCATACATATGATGTACTATAGCTTTACCCATATGGCTATCATATTTTTACTTTGTTTTGTTGGTTTGTTTCTTTGTTTTTCAAGACAGGGTTTCTCTTTGTAGCAGCCTTGGATTTGTTCTCTAGACCAGGATGGCCACTGCCTCCTGAGTGCTGGGATTAAAGGTGTGCACCACCCACACTGCCTGGCTGTTACTATATTTTTCATCTTTACCAATATAATTTTATTTAGTTTATTTCGAGACGTGGTTTCTCTGTGTAATAGTTCTGACTGTCCTGGAACTAGCTCTTGTAGACCAGGCTGGCCTCAAACTGCACCACTGCCTGGCTCAATATAAATTTTTAAATTTAATTTTTAATAAAAATGTCTTGGGACTGGAGAGATTACTTGGGAGTTATGTTGCCTTCCAGACAATCTCAGTTTGTCTCCCTGTGCCTGTGTCAGGCAGCTTATAGCCTCGGTAACCACAGCTCCAGGGGATCTATCTTAGCTTGCTTTCTATTGAAACCAAAGCAACTTGGGGAGAAAAGCGTTTAATTGGTTTACCCAATCATATCCATCATGAAGAGAAGTCAAGGCAGAAACCCAGAGGCAGAAACTGATACCAGACACGGTAGTGATGCACGCCTTTAATACCAGCACTAGGGAGGCAGAGGCAGGCGGATCTCTGTGAGTTCGAGGCCAGCCTGGTCTACAAGAGCTAGTTCCAGGACAGGAACCAAAATAAGCTACGGGGAAACCCTGTCTCAAAAAAAAAAAAAAAAAAACAAGTCTCAGTGTTTAAAATGTAAATGCTTCAGCTAGGCTTGTAGAGAACATCTTTAGTCTTTAATCCCATCACTCAGGAGGCAGAGGCAGAGGCAGGTGGCTCTCTGTAGTAGGAGACCACTTGTTTGTTTCCCAGCTGCCCAGCCCCGAAATAACCACACAGAATGCTTGTACCATTAGCTCTAACTTCTTATTGGCTAACTCCTACATCTTAATTTAACCATTTTCCATTATTTTATATTTTACCATGAGGGGGGCAAGGTTCCAACATGTCTGTCTGTGGCAGCAGCTCCATAGCTTAACTCCGCCTTCTTTCTCCCAGCATTCAGTTTCGTTTTCCCCACCTAGCTCTGCTCTACCCTATCACAGGCCCAGATCAGCTTCTTTATTAACCAATGGTATTCATGGCATACAGAGGGGAATCCCGTGTCAGCTTTCTGAATTGAAGGCTTGCTGATCTACACAGTGAGCTCCAGGACAACCACAGCTGTTACATAGAGAAACCCTATCTTGAAAAACAAAATTTTAAACACTAAAAGTTCAAATTTTTCTTTTAAAAATTCAAAGTCTATCAACTATGGGATCCTGTAAAATAAAAAAAACAAGTTAAGTACTTTCTTTTTGATCTAGAAAGACAAATATCATATGTACTCATTTATAAGTGGCTTTTAGATATAAAGAAAAAAAAAGTCTACAATTCACAATCCCAGAAAACCTAGACAACAATGAGCAACGAGCACCCTAAGAGAGACATACATGGATTTAATTTACATGGCAAGTAGAAAAAGACAAGATCTCCTGAGTAAATTGGGAGCATGGGGACCATGGGAGAGGGGAGGTGGGGAGGTTGGAGACAGGGAGGGGAGCAGAGAAAAATATATAGCTCAATAAAAACAATTAAAAAGAAAATACTCTTACTCCAAGAGTGAAGAACCTGGGTTCACAGTCAGAGCAAAGCAAAACCGAATTTCAGCAGTGCCAGTGATTGAGGCCAATGTCTGGGGTCCACTCATAACCTGACGGGCTTTAAAAGGCTTGGGAAGTTCCCCAGCTCTGCCCTGTCTGTCACACTAGCTGGTCCATAGGCTCAGGCGGCTCCAGTCCGCCCACTGCTGTCTTGGTGCTCAGGTTACACCCACTCCATTGTGAGCCACAAGAGGGGTTCCAAAGATTCTAACAAATCACCACATAAGTGGGGTCACTGATCAATCGGGGAAGCCTTGTTTTTCCTGAGCCCCAAGCAGGGGCAGAAGAGGGGTTCATAAGCACAAAAATCACAGATACTTGTTGCCAAGTTACAGTTACATTTTTCACCAATCGGGAGTCAAAGGTTAGGGGCTTTCTCTATGCCTTCCACTATTGTCAACCGCCACACAATGCAAGCCTTTCAGTCCAGCCAACCAGACTGATTTGTTCCTTCTGTTGTTAGGAACAGCCATGATGTTTCTAGAGAACTGAAGGTGCATAACAATTATTTCTGTGGTTTAAGGAGGAGGCAGTGGGCCACCGGAGAGTTCTCAGCTCTCCTAGGGCTTCGGATCCTGAACTTTATTTCGCCCTACATGTAAATTGGAGTCTGAAGTCGGAATGGCTGCGCTTAGCTGCCTGCTCCCTGCGGCCATCCCACAGCCCCTGCATCTCTGATAGTGACCTTTTCTGGCCTGTTTCAGGTCATCAGGCCTCAGCGGCTCCTCTGACAGCTCCAGCCCTAAAGCTTTCATTGCTTTTGAGGCAGCAATTCACCAATGGCTTCCCCGCCCTCTCACAGGGTCAAGCCTCCTCAACACTCTATGACCCCTTTAATCCTGCAGCTTCGTGCTGCCCAAACCAGTCCTATGTGGAAGATTTTTACACATTACCAAGTTTCCTGCCAGCCACTGAGCCTGAGCCATCGCGTCTGTGTGCTAACCCATAGGAAACAATTTCCCAAAAGATCAGGTTTCTCCATGTAGCCCTGTAGACCAGGCTGGCCTTGAAGTCAGAGATCTGCCTGCCTCTGCCACCTGAGTGCAGGGACGGGACCACTGCCTGGTCCTGGTCTCTTCATCACAGCTGAGCCAGAATAAATAAAATAAATAAAGCAAAGGTTTTACCTCAGAGGCACTGATCTCTTCTTAGTCACAGCTGATCCTAAGCCCCAACTAAAGAAAAAACAGAGATTCTTAATTCAAAGAATTGCATGAATGTCCCTGGTAGTCTTTGAAGGACTCTCAGATTTCCAAACCTCTGTCATTGCTCTGAGCATGCCTACCTCCCAAGTTCCCACAGCAGCTCCTTAAGCTCTGAGAACTCAAAGGCTTTTCCAGCCCAAAGTTCCAAACCCCTTCCACAGTTATCTCAAAGCAACATGGCGAGGTCTGTTACAGCAATAGCACTGTCCTGGCACTAAGTCCTGCCAGTTTGCTTTCTATTGCTGTGATAAACCATGACAGAAAGTAAGTTGGAGAGGAAAAGGTTTATTTGACTTTCATGTCTCAATCACAGTCTTTCACGAAAGAAGGAAATTGGAGCGGTAACCTGGAGCTAGAAACTGCAGAAGGGAGCAGGGCAGTGGTGGCGCACACCTTTAAACCCAGGACTCGGGAGGCAGATGCAGGTGGATCTCAGTGAGTCTGAGGCCAGGTTGGTCTGCAGAGCAAGTTCCAGGACTGCCTATCTACACACAGAAACCCTGTCTCCGAAAACAAAAGATAAAAAATAAAAAAAAAGAAAGAAAGGAAAGGAAGGAAGGAAGAAAGGAAGGAAGAAAAAAGAAACTAAAGCAGAGGCTGTGGAGAAACGCTGATTGTTTAGTTTGTTCCCAGACCTTACTCAGTGTTCTTTCACGTTCTTCTGTCAGAGGTGGTGCTCTCCACAGTGGGCTGCCCCCCCCCCCGTATCAACCATTAATTAAAGAAAAGAAACCCTCAGCCGTTTCTACAGGCCAGTCTAATGGAGGCGTTTCCTACAGGCCAGTCTAATGGAGGCATTTCCTACAGGCCAGTCTAATGGAGGCGTTTTCTAGAGGCCGGACTAATGGAGGTGTTTTCTATAGGCCAGTCTAATAGAGGCATTTTCTCAGCCGCGCTCCCTCTTCCCAGATGGCTCTAGCTTGTGTAACGGTGGCAGAAAACTGCGCAGCACAGGGTCCAGTGCCCATGCACACAGGGCATATGCACCCATAAGTACAGACACACAAATAAAAATAAATCTTTAAAACCTTCTTATAATTTTTTTTTTGAGACAAAGTTTCTCTGTAGCTGAGAAGGGCCTGGAACAATTTAGACCGGGCTGGCCTCACAAAGCTCTGTCTGCCTTTACCTCCCAAGTGCTGGGATTAAAGGCCTGCTCTGCCACACCCAACTTTTAAATTTTCTTACAGCCAGACGTAGTGGTTATGGTCAAGGATTGGGGTGTAGCTCAGTTGTAGAGCACTCGTGTAGCGTGTGCCTGAGGCCCTGGGTTCCTACCCTAACGTTAAAAGGTCAACTCCAGCCATTTTAATCCTTTGCCCTGATGGAGATTTTTCCATCACTCAAAGAAGTACCTTCTTCTGGTGTGGTGGCGCGCACCTTTACTCCCAGCATTTAGGAGGCAGAAACTGTCAGATTGCTGTGAGTTGGAGGCCAGCCTGTGCGTTTCAGGCCATTCAAGGCTGCATAGTAAGACCCTGTCTCAAACAAACAAGAAGTTCTGTCTGCAGCTTTTACCCAGAACAGCATCATGACCTGCAAGCTATCCATCCTTGGGCCTTCCAGTGTCCAGCACCGTTCACTCCCACCTTTAGCTGAGGTTGGGGGTAGGAGGTCTTCTAAGAGCCGAGGTCTTGTGTCTCTGCCCCAGGAATGTTCATTCCACCTCGTCCTTCCCACAAGCTAATCCAGTTCCAGCAAACCTATACCTTGGAGCTGTGTGTGCATAGTGGAGACAGTCTTGCAGTCCTCCTGCCTGGGCTCCTAAAGTGCTAGGATTACAGGCCACCAGTCAGGACCAGCTGGGGTTTTTTTGCAATCTCAGTACTGATTCATATTTGTTGAATGACTGCAAATTGTGTCCTCCCAGAAGGAATCTGCAATTTGTCTTTTCAGTTCACTTAAAATAAGTTAAAAGAATAGTGATGGTTTTGCCCTGGGGTGATGTGGATTCTAAGTTTATTCCCAGCCTGGTGGGAAGAGCCAGCTCTGGGTCAGGGAGTGACATGCTGACCACCACTGGGGAGGCTGCTGAGCCTGTGCGGCATGGTAGGGGCAAGGGCATAGCTAAAAGGTAAAAAAGAATATTGGGACATCAAAAAAAAAATCATCAAGGCTTAGGCCTGAGCAGCTGGGTGGGGAAGCAGGGCCGGGGGACAAGCTGGAGGTGGTCCTTCTCGTTCACACCTGCGGCCAGCCCGAGGCCACACACACAAAGCACAGAGCAAGGACAGAGCAAGGCCACCCATGAAAGAGGCCTGGGGAGAAGAGCCGAGCAGCGGAGGTCAGCTGTTTGGTCCAAGAAGAAACTGAGCTGGACTGGCCGAAGAAAGTAGGGCAGGCACAGGTGTTTCCCCAGTAGACCACGCTCCCCGTGGAGGAAACCATAAAGGAAGCATTGAGAAGGGTGGCTGAGCCCAGAAAGGAGGCCTGGCTCAGAGCAGAAGGGCGCTGCTCCCTGTCCCACCACCTCCTCCAGACCTTCCATGACCACACAGGCACGCACACGCTCCCAAGTGCGCTCCTGCTCCTGACCTACCAAAGGCCGTCTGCAATGGCCAGTTTTCACCCTAACCGGGTGGGAATTCTCAATCACTTGCGCTAGTCAGTCAGTGCTCAAACTGCAAACAGGTATTGTCAGACTCAGTAAACAAGGCTGCCGTCCATGGCAATAAGACACGCCTGTTATCTGACGACTTCTCATGTAAAACTACATTTGCTTATTACACATACTGAAATAATTTAAAACTCTAGACAAGAAGCCGGGCACAGTGGTTCTTACCAACACTGGAGGCTGTGGCAAGAGGGTGGAGATTTAAAGCCAGCTTGGGCCATATACTGAAGCCCTGCCTTAAAATGAAGAAGAAAACAAGAAAGAAAGAAACAAGCGAAAGACAGCTGGAGAGATGACTCAGTGTTAGGAGCTCTGACCCCTCTTCCCGGTCTCTTAGGTTTGATTCCCAGCACCCACATGGCAGCTCACAGCCATCTGTAACTCCAGTCACAGGGAATCTCATGCCCTCTTCTGGCCTCTGTGCACACTAGGCATGAGCACACACGCAGACAAAACACCTATGCTCATTATAGGAAAGCAGAGGTCAGTGATGGAGCTCAGAACCACTGCCAGCCAGAGCTCTAAGTTAAGCCCAAGAGTGTGTGGGCTGGGTGTGCTCACTACTGTGTCCGCTGGAGACAGCCGGTGCCCACTGCTCTGAGCTCTACAAAGGCCCAGCCGCTTTTTCCTTCCTGTTTTCTTCCACAATTCCTTTCACACCATGTATGTGGTTCTCCTTGATGCCCCCCCCCCCTTTTCCCGTTGACTTGTCTGCAGAGCGTGGATGGAAGCAAACACTCAGACTGTGTGATGGGCAGAGTTATCCAGTCAGGGACCAGACTGCCCTGGTCTTGGGGAAGAGACTTCTGCTTGGAATTCACAGCTTCCTTCCCTAAGTGTGAGAAGCACTTAGGTCAACTGGAGGAAGCTGACTAAATTTGTTCTACGTAGTAAAACAAGCAGGGCCGTCACCAAATGAAGAGTCCCTAGTCCCAGGGTTTGGGGAATGTTTCTTCCTAATCTCGTGGGGAAGCTCCTATGCAAAGATATCAGTTCCTGAATTTCTCTTGACTTTTCATGGCAGGACCCCAGGCACACCAAGAGAAAATGTGTTTCTGGATACTCAGGGAAAGATCAAAAACACTCCGCCCACGCGGTCAGCAAAAGCAGCACCACACGAGGCTCCCAGGCGGGCATGGCACCAAGGCCTGCTCAGGTACAGCCACATTCTGGGGTGCGGTGTTTTCTGGGGGTGTTTATGGGAGCTGGAGTGTAATCATAGGTTTCTGTGGGTATTGGGATATGACTGAGCTTGGTGTCCCCACACACTCGAGTGTGGAAATTGTGGGAACTTGAAGACTCTGTGCACCTTAGGAAAGGTCTCACCCCTGTGTGTCTGCCATGGATTTCCCACTGGGTACTTCATTGCAGAGTGACGGGGCAAGGGAGGGACAGACACCAGGACAGCCCTTGTACATTTACCCCGCCCTTCACATTCTGGTAGGAACTACCGCCTTCAAGGTTCTGTCCCCACACCTCTATCCTGGACTCACTTGGGCTTCAGACACTCAGCTGCCTTCCAGGGACCCATCCCCATCTTGAGGAGGGTCCTGGTCTCCTTTATGAACTTCCCAGGGCTGAAGAGAGGGTAGCTATCAAAGACAACTGTCCTCCTAACTTTCACAGAGACAGCACAGAGTCCCCACAGAGACCTGGAAGTCAGCGCATCAGAAAGAAAACAGGTCCCCAAAGCTGCCAGCACAGGCTCACGAAGTCCCCGAGGAAAGTGACCACCACAGGTCATCTTCGCTGGCCAGCAGTTCCCTGCAGGACACCTGGAAGCTGTTGGACCTGGGATCCAGCCTTTCGGGAGTCCCCTCTCAGGACGATTCAGCTGCAGCAGGTAGGAGAGCTGCTTCCTGACTAACAGAGTGGGTACCAAAGGGAGCGGGAACAGCAGGCCGCCATGTTCTCAAGTGACTTCTCTCCGCCCTTTCGATCTCCTAGGCCCGCATACCTTAGTTCTTGTGGGGAGCCAGAGTGTCCCACACCATGATCATAGAGCCCTGCTGGTCAGGAATCATGTCGCACGCCGTGTCCCCAGGGCTCCTTAGGAGAGAGTGCTCTGCTTCTCTAGAAGAGCCAGCGATGGTCGCGGTGAAATTATTAGGAAAACTTCTCTAAAGGCTCTCTTTGGGGGAACTATTTGAGATGACACCAAGCAAAAAGGGTGGAGGGAGGAAAAGTGATTTCAAAATCTAAGCCAGACAAAATGAACAAAAAGCCTGGCATGGTTGTGCACACCTTCATTCCCAGTACTCAGGAGGCAGAAGCAGACAGAGCTCAGTGAGTTTGAGGCCAGTCTGCTCTACAGAGTGAGTTCCAGGACAGCCAGGGCTACATAGAGAGACCCTGACTCAAAAAGGGAAAAAAAAGTCATAGTCAGTGACATCATGTTGGGGTATAAGAGTTCCACAATCGCCCAAAAGGGAGTATAGCAAAGGTTTATTTATCTGGGGATAAACTCACAGAAAGGGGGCAATAGCAGTTCTCTGCATGCCCTGAGAACTGGAACCGAATCCAGCTTCCAAGAGGCCCATGCACGCTTTTCATCTGCATTGATAATACATGAGACCACGTCCAGAGTGGATCAACTATAAACTGATTGGCCCATTAGCTCAGGCTTCTTATTAACTCTTAAAACTTATATTAGTCCATTATTCTTGTCTATGTTTGCCACGTGGCTTGGTACCTTTTTCAAAGAGGCAGTTACATCTTGCTTGTTCTGTGGCACACCAAGATTTCCTCTTCCCAGAATTCTCCTGTTCTCATTAACCTGCCTCTACTTCCTGTCTGGTTGTCCCACCTATACTTCCTGCCTGGCTGCTGGCCAATCAGTGTTTTATTAAAATACAATTGACAGGCTACAAACCATTGTTCCACAGCACTCCCTCCCCTCCTTTTTTTAAGGAACAAGAACTCTGAATCTAATATTCTTTGTTTAGCTTTTCTCCTGACCATTATCCATAAAAACTTGTAACCAACATTCTAAACAAAGGAAAATATCCATAGTCCATTTTTGGGAAATGTGGACGTAGTATTCCAAGCTACTTCCTGCTGATTGGGGGTGATGATAATCTTATGGGGACTTAAAGAAAATTTATAATTATCATCAAGTCCTGACTGTAGTATCCTGTGAGTCTTGATCATCTCAGGCAGCAGTCTTGAATCTGTTCTGGATATAGAACTCTGACATCTGGGCCATCTGTTCCTACTGGAGATTTCTCAGGGGGTCTTCCTTGAAGTGGATCAGTATCTTAAAGGCTGTTGGCTGAAGGGTCCCACAGCAGTGACAGAGAATGAGTCTGGTGTCCATCTGGTGTGAGCCCTGGTCACAGTCTGCTCCACTGGATAATTATGTTCTGGTGTGTTCTCACAATTGTTTTTCAGTCATTTCCAGTCCTTTGCCAGTACAAATAAGATGATGTAAATAAATGTCCCAGCACTCAGACTTAGGAGGCAGAAACAGAAAGATCTCTGAGAACTCAAGGCCAGCCTAGCCTACAAAGGAAGTTCCAGAACAGCCAAGGCTACACAGTGAGACTCCATTCAAGAAACAAAACAAGAAAATAGATCCAAGAAAGAAGGACCAAGGAAGAAAGGGCTCTCAGGAAGCCTAGCAAATCACACACAGAATATTGAAACCCACACCCAGAAAGTTATAATGCTACCAGCACCAAAGGAGGTGGGTATGGGTCTGGGTGAGTGCAGGTACCCAGGAGGCCAGAGGCATTGGATCCCCTTGGAACTGAAGCTACAAGAAGGTTATAAGATGCCCAAAGTGGGTGCTGGGAACTGAACCCAGGTCCTCTTGAAAAGCACTTACCTGCTGAGCCATCTCTCCAGCACCAGGGCGTCCTTTTGAATGAGGTAGCAGTGGACAGAGTAACCAGACTTCTCACCACGGGGAGCTGAGAGGCCGCACAGACAGGCCCGCTGCCCTGGGGAAGGGTGGGAGTGCGCTCAGTGACAGAATGACAAAGCCTGAGCAACGTCACCACCAGCTGCCTCTCACCTGAAATAAGCTCATAGTTACCCAAATACAAATGTGTGTGGTTTGGCAACCACACATCTGTCCCTCCTCATCTGTGCATCTCAGCACAAAAGCAGAAGAGCCACACAGAGTCCTGACAGGCAGCAGACACGGCTGGTGTGTGCAAAACTTACAGAAGCAAGTGGCAGTAACCCTGTTCCTTAAACTAGATTACTTAAATTATCTTGTTTTTATTGTCCTTTCAACTATGTATATTACGTGCGCTTAATGTTTTTGTTGTTTGTTTTATTTTGTTTTGTGTTTTTGAGACTGTGTCTCACTGGTGTTTCTGTCTGGCCCTGAATTTCCAGTGATATCCCAGGTGCTAGGATTACAAGAATTACGGGAACCACACCTTGGTTGCTGTAAAGAGTGAGGAAGTGGTCAGCCCCACAGGTGCATCAAGGATCACATAGAGAAGTGAGAAGTGACCCTGTAGCCCTGGTTAGCCTGAAACTTGCCCCAGTCTTCCTGCCTCTGCCCCTCGGTGCTAGGATTATAAACACGAGCCATTATGCCCACAACCCCTGAGTTTTGCCTGGTGTACATCACTGCTGGCTTGAAGGGGGGTCTCAGTGGGATGAGGACTTTAGTCTTCTGGCTGAGTGGCTTCAGCAGAGAGTGGTATGGACAACTCGGAAGAGCAGTCAGGAGGCCGCAGCTCAGGGAGGGGTGAAGCAGAAGCCTGTGCAGGCTTCTATCCCCTCCACATACCCTGACTTCTATCCCCCCCACATACCCTGACTTCTATCCCCCCCACATACCCTGACTTCTATCCCCCCCACATACCCTGACTTCTATCCCCTCCACATACCCTGACTTCTATCCCCCCCACATACCCTGACTTCTATCCCCCCACACACCCTGACTTCTATCCCACACACACACCTACCCACCCGCAAGCTAGGTTTCCTCTCTCACCTTCACTCTTGCAGAAGCCTCAAGGCTGTCTGAGCAGTGCTGGCCCAATGACTGGATCCCGTTCTCCTGCTCCCTGTGCTACTGCTTAGCCCATGAGCCCAGCGCCCACAGCAGACACAAGTCGGCTTTCCCACTGCTGGAGTCCCTCACGCCCACCCTAGCACTGCCCCACCCCAGGCCTTGTTCTCTTCCTCATATTTATATTGAGTCCCTTCTATCTCTTCAGCAATGTCCCCAAGGGTGGGGACACCTGAGGCTTTGCACTGGATGCTGGACTCCTAATACCAAGCAGCCAGTATGCAGGATAAAGAGTTGATGGGGGAGGAGGGGGGCTGCAGCCTGGTGCAGGGCAGGAGGGTAGAGAGAGTTTCAGGAAGGAAGACTGATGGCTGACGCAGGAAGTTCTCCACGCATCCCCAGCACACCTCCCGCCAGCGAAGGCTTGCCCCTCTTGGTGGTGCCGCCTACAACTCCAGTAGCCTGGAGCAGGAGAAAAAAAGGTTTCAAGACAGACTGAGTGCATAGCAAGACCCTGTTCAAGGAAGGAAAACAGAAAAGAAAAGTAAGGCTTTAAAAGTACATGTTCTTCCTAGATGAAAGTATTAAATATGATCAGGGCAGCGGTGTTCCCCATAGTGAAGAAACCTTTGGTGTAATCCTAACTGAAATATGGACAGACTTTCTCTCGAAGCCAAACAAGTGGATTTTCAAGTTCCACTGCAAGGAAATGCCTGGGGAAGGAGTCAGCCTGCTGCAGCCTTCCACACATTAAGCATTAAGACAGATGATGCAAGGTTACGGCATAGCAGCGACAGAGGCTCCCCTCCCCTGCGCAAGGCGCACACACACACACACACACACACACACACACACACACACATACGCACGCACTCACGCACGCACGCACCCACTGGGAGTAGAAGACACTAACACAACAAGGAAAAACCAGAACAGAACTTGTTCACAGTTCTGAGATGGGGATATCTACTTCAGCCCCGGCAACACTGTGGGACTCTTTCAGAGCAGACTAGCCCATTGGCAGACACTTGCCTGGGTTATCGGCAACACCAAACATAAGCATAAAGATCAAACTGGGAGGGTTCCTTATGCATCCCAACAAAGGCCAAAACAGCTGCTCCATCTGTTCACCTGGCCAGATACTTCTGAAGATCACAGGTCCCAGCCAGAGGCTTCAGAAAAACCTCCCCCATCCAGAGGACCTATTCCCAAAGCTCAGATCTGAGGCAGTCTGCCTTACTGAAGAGCAGCTAGTGGTGCCTCCAAATGTTTTCCCCAAGAATTAGTACAGTCCAGCCTCCCTGGTGTCTGACCCAGGTATGCAAGTGGCAGACATGTCCAAGGACAGACTGCATCCCCAGAAGAGAGGGGCTCCAGTGACAACTGTCTTGTGCCTTCCACCTCCCTGAGTCGAAAAACAGCCTGTGCAGGCTCAGCTGGAGCACCAGCCTCCTCTGCCTGGCTCCAATCGCCCACTGCCTAGTTCCCTTCCACCTACCCAGCTGCCAGGGCCAGGTGCACCATCCTTAAACACACGCCTTTGCCCTTTTCCTTCCTACAGCACGTAGCCCTAGGCAGCCTGCTTCTTTATTGTCTCTGAAGGTCTTTTCACAGTATACAGGCTAGCAGATCTTTTCAGTGGTCCACAGCACTGCGAAGCTCCTTTGTCTCAAGGTCCCCCCTACGTCGTCTTCCGCACTAGATGCGGTGGTGTGGTGTGTGTCCTTGTGCTCGTGGGAGCCCACGGTTGGACAATTATCTAGACGGGAAATAGCTGGGTCAAAGGTGTGAGTGGTTTGAAATGTTACCAAATTGTTCTGAAAAAACCTGGCCCTGTGCCTACAGTTGCCTGCAGGGTGGAAAGCCACTCTCTCTCCATCCAGCACCCTGGACTTTGTCCCATGTCTTTTTCTCAGTCCGATAAATGAAAATTGATACTTCATTTTTGGTTTTAGTCTACAGTTTTTGGGGGTGGGGTTCGAGACAGAGTTTCTCTGTAGCTTTGGAGCCTATCTTGGAACTCACTCCTTAGTCTGAGCTGGCCTCAAACTCACAGAAATCCGCCTGCCTCTGCCTCCCGAGTGCTGGGATCACAGCGTGCGTCACCACCGCCTGGCAGTTTGTTTTGTTTTTAAAACAGAGTTTCCTGTAGTTCAGGCTTGCTTCAAACTCTGTGTAGCGTAAAATGACTTTTGAACTTCTGGTCCTCCTGCTTCCAGCTCCTTAATTAGCAATCACTTGTTTTGTTGTTGTTCAGTTTGTTGCTGGTTTAGTTTTTTGTTTGCTTGCTTTTAAGATAGGGTATGACTTCATAGCACTGACTGACCCAGAACCACGTACAAGATAGTCCAGGCTGGCCTTGAATTTACTAAAAAATCAACCTACCTCTGCCTCCAGAGTGTTGAGATTAAAGGTGGGCACCGCCCCTCCCAGCAGTGATGAAGCTTCATGGTTGGGTTTAATGTGGATTTGTGCCACAGAGGGCAATTGGGAAGGTAGACAGGTGCTCTAGACAGGAACCTTCTAATAGGAAAGGGACAGGCGTTGGAAGGCAAGAGGCAGGGCCAAAGGTTTGTACCTGCAGGAGCCAGGGATTGAGGGGGTCCCAGGAGGGAGTGGCCTGACCCTCAGTACCAGGCAAGTTCTTGGTTTGAGGTGTGCAGGGTGTGCAGATACCATGTCCCCATTTTCAAGTGAAAACTGAGGCCAGATCACAGTCACCGGATAGCTGCCCAATGCTTCTGACTGCAGGCAGATCTCCCAAGCTCCAGAAAACACAGACCCAACCAGAACTGGGCGCGAAGGGTGGTGTAGCAGGAGGGCTAAGGTTGTCCCAAGGCCAGAGGGTCATGGGCGTGGAAGCGCCGAGGAATGTGGGTACTAGTTGGGCCTAGCCCAGCCCCTCCCCGTCAGCGCGGGCTCCTGCAGTTGGTCTGCTCCTCTCATCAAGCTAATGGCTGGACATCATGCAGCGCAATGGGAGGCTTGGTTTATTTCTTTAAAATGTTGTGATTTTTTTTAGCTCATTCTCATGGAACAGGCCTATAATTCTCGCCCTTGGTAGGCTGAGGGAAGAGGATCATCATGAATTCAAGGCCAGCCTGGGCTACGCAGTGAATTCAAAACTAGCCTGGGCTACATTCTTGAGTCTAAAAGCAAAAGAAAAAAAATGGTTTGTCATTTGAATTATTAAGATAAAATACCCTGTAGTTCAAAGCCATTTCTTAAATCCTACTTACACAGCTCAGCGTCTGTGCAGACGCTAACAGTAACAGTGGCCACTCTTTCACCAAGCTTCTCTTAGAGATCCAGGAGGAAAAAACAAAAAGAACTCAACAACTGCTCCTTGTCTGGCCTGTTGTAGAGCTGCCCTGTCCCAGACCCTCCACCTCAGGCCTCACCAGGAGAGCACTCCAGGCCTGAGTGTTTCCAGCAGGGAAGGAGAGCGGGGGAGAGGGGAGCAGTCAGGAAGAGGGCACTGGGCTGGGCCTGGGCACACCCACAGTGGCTCCTCCCTGGCTCTGTGGACCCAATAAGCTTCTGTTTCCAGAGAAACTAGACATTTCTTTAAAATGTTCACCTTGAGAACAAAAACAAAACAGTTCTTTTGTTTGTTTTTCTTCTCTGTGTAAGCCCTGGCCTTCCTGGAACTCACTCTGCTCAGTAGACCATGCTGGCCTTGAACTCAAAGATCTACCTACCTGCCTCTGGAGTGCTGGGATTAGAGGTGTGTGCCAGTTGTAAAACAGTTATTTCTGGGACCTGAGGAGATACCTTTGTGGGTGAACGTGCTTGCAGATCAAACGTGAGGACCTGAGTTCAGATCCAGTACCCAAATAAGCCGGGGGTGGGGATGGGCAACATGTACCTGTCATGGCAGATCTTGGGCATAAGCAAGTCAGTCTAGCTGAAACAGGATGCTCCAGACTCAGTGAGAGACCTCGTCTCAAACATTAGGAACCCTTAGTTCCTAATTAGGCACACACCTTTACCAAGCACTTGGGAGGCTGAGGGGGGTAGCTAAGCTCTCTGTAGTTTGGAGCCAGTCGGGTTTACACATGGAGTTCCAGAACAGCCAGAGCTACATAACAGAGAGGTCCTGTCTCAAAAGAAAATTAAGATATTGAGGCTGGAAAGATGGCTCAGCCGTTAAGAGCACTGACTGTTCTTCCAGGGGACCCAAGTTCAATTCCCAGCACCCACATGGCAGCTCACCACTGTCTGTAACTCCAGAATCCAGCACCCTCACACAGACGTACAGGCAAAACATCAATAAAATACAATAAAAATTAAGATACTGTAATCCAGCACTCAAGAGGCAGAGGCAGGTGGATCTCTCTGAGTTTGAAACCAGCCTGGTCTGCAGAGCAAGTTTTAGGGCAGCCAGGGCTACACAGAGAAACCCTGTCTCGGAAAACAAAACAAAACCCTAACTAAATAAAATAATGTAACACGTTGACAAGATGACTTAGTGGATGAAGGTGCTTGCTGCCAAACCTAACAACTAGAATCTGGTCCCTGGGACTTGGTAAGAAAAGAACTACCACAGATTGACCTCCAACCTTCATATGCTTGCTAAGACAATTGTGCAGCCACCACAAAGCCAAAGAAGTGGGGGTGGGGGGGAGGGCTGGAGAGATAGCTTAGAAAAAAAAAAAAAAAAAACCCAACCCTGTTTCTTTTACCAAAGACCTGGATTTGATTCCCAACCCAACACTCACGCCACTGCTCACAACCGTCTCTAACTTCAGTTCCAGGGCATCCGACACCCTTTTCTGACCGGACGTACATCCAGTGCACACACTTAACATGCAGGGAAGAATATCTATACAAATAAATCTTTTTTTTTTAAACTTAAAAACTTAATTAAATTAAAATGTTCATGTTTGAACATTAGCACTTCATGAGTTAAACCATTTACAGGCTAATCCCAGAAGTTTTTGGGAAGCAGCACACTCCTGCAGCCAGGCTGGCCTCCTTCTCACTGTCAATGGAAACCGGCCTGCCTGGAGCACTGGCAAGATGACTCAGCGGTTAAGAGTAGTGGCTATAGCCAGGCACAGTGGCCCACGCCTTTGATCCCAGCACTTTGGGAGGCAGAGGCAGGCACTGGAGAGATGGGTCAGTGGTTAAAGGCACTTGTTGCTTTGCAGAGGACTTGAGGTCAATTCCAGCTCCCATATGATGGCTCACAACCATCCATAACTCCAGTTCCAGAAACTCCAACACTCTGACACCTTCTTCTGACCTCCATGGGCACCAGGCATGCACGTGGTACATATGTTATACAGGTGGGCAACACACACACACACGAAAGATAAAAGTTGTTGAAGGAAGGGAAGGAGGGGAGACAGGAGAGAAAAGAAAGAGGAAGCAGGGAGGAAAGTAATGAAAAGGCCTAAAGGAAAGCGAAGACGGGGCAGTCTCTGCTCTAACCCTATCAGGCAAACAGGCTAGCCTCAGGATGCTGGTGTGGCTGTCAGGATGATGCTTTCCTGATCTGTTAGTCTTAGCCCCAACCTGCCCTCCTCTGACGCTTCTTAACCTGGAGTCCCTGTTACCAGACCTGCCACTGTCTGGCCTCCACAGGCGCTTGGTGTCTCTTGTGAAACACAGGAGAGCTCAGGAGAGCAGCCAAGACGTCCTCGTGGGAGACGGTAATGCACTGGTGTGATGCATATTTGTGATAAGGAAACCCAAGTGAAGAGCTGGGGACGGGGCCTCCAAGAAC
The DNA here is from genome assembly GCF_037038515.1 of Microtus pennsylvanicus. NCBI lineage: Eukaryota > Metazoa > Chordata > Mammalia > Rodentia > Cricetidae > Microtus > Microtus pennsylvanicus. The sequence continues at coordinate 1,145,136 of NC_134589.1, forward strand.
AGCGCATGACTGTGTAAGCCAATCCAGAACACCGCGTTCCTTTCCCGCCTGCTCCTCACACAGGAGAATGGACAGAGTCCCCTAGGTCTCAGTAACCCAGGGAAGGTGGACATACGGCCTGGTAGCCAGGATGAGCTATACAGACCAAGAAGAGCCTGGGAACAGCTCTGGGAGGGCAGAGAGCCCTGTGCAGACGTGGGTCATGTCCCCCGGCCCACCCTCACAGAGGCCTTGCTCCACAGCCAAGAGACCAAGGCTCCTCCCTGTTTCTTGGCATCTCTGCCTGTAGCCTGGTCCCTGCTCCTGGATGGGAGCCTTCTGCCAGTGACACTTCTCTGAGGCCTGTGCATACCCCACCGCGTCTCGGATCTGCCTCTGCAGAACCAGTGCAAGCGCCGGAGAGGTGGCTCCGTAGTTACGAGTACTGGCTGTTCTTCCAGAGGACCCGAGTTTGAGTCCAGACACCCACATAGCGGCTTACAGTTGTCAGGACTCCAGTTGCAGGGGTTCCAACACAATCTCACATACAATAAAAGTATTTTTTTATAAAAAAAAAAAAGGGGGGGGGAAATGCTTTAGAAAAAATGAATCAAGCAAACCGTGCAGATCCTGAAGCGAACGAGCAGCCTGTTTGCTGCCTGCGCTGAATTCCTTCAGGGCGAAGGAGACTCCACAATGCTGAGGCTCAGTGCCTCAGAGATCTGTTGGTTTTTTTGAAATGGTTATGAGGAAATGATGATAGCCACTCAGGAAAGCAACATGTTGAAGTCACTTCTGAAACAAAGCAAATACGTTTAGAAATAATCACATCGGCTTGCTTTTTAGTGGTATTTATTCTAGGGCCATAGAATGTCTGGCACTCACTCCTGCTTAGCAAGCTGTGGTGATAAGAACCAGATTCGCCGAGATACCAAGCAGCTGTGTGCAGATAGGAGGATGGGCATCACTGCCAGCACCCTGGGTAGAGGGGCAGAGGCCAATTCCAGGTCACCAGGTCATCTGAATGGAGGCCACTTTGGGCTGCAAGGAACAGTGGTGAGCAGGCGGTACAGGCTGAGGAGATGGAGAACGGAACTTGGAGAGGCAGGGAAGGGTGGCGGTTGAGGCCAAGTCTAAAGAAAGAGAGGAACTATGCAGACAAGAGCCCTCAATACCCTACAACACATCCACACGTGAGGCTGGGGGCTGAAGGCTCCCTGGGTGGTGGAGCCCTGTCGGGCCTGCCCAGGGCTCTGTTTGTCCAGAGTGCAAGAGGACGCCACAGGATCGAGGTCAGCCAGGACCACATGTGGGACTCTGTCCCAACGACCCCCCCAAAAAACATTTTAAGTCAGCATAGGGTATATAGCTGAGACCTCAAGAAGCAGGGAGAGAGACCTAAAGAAGAGTTAAGGGGAGGAAGAAGAAAAAATGCTAATAAAAAGAAGTCTCCAGAACTCTGCCAGGGTGGGGTGCTCAGGCTCCAGACAACGCAAGGGACATTCCCAGGGAATGTGGCACGGCAGGAGCCGCTGCAGGAGTTCTTCAGGTGCCTAGATGGCAGCCCAGGCTTCTCTGAGAAACAGAAGGGAAGTTCAGTGATGCAAAAAAATGCCCAGCTAGGTGAGGTGGTGCAGTCCTTTAACCCCACAGGCAGAGGCAGGCGGACCTCTGTGAGTTCAAGGCCAGCCTGGTCTGCAGAGCAAGTTCCAGGACAAAAAAGCCCTGTCTCAAAAAAAAAAAAAAAAGAAAAAGAAAAAAAGAAAAGAATGTGTTCCACGACAGCTAGAGCCTCTGAAGGAAAAAAATCAAATTATATAGATATAGATAGATAGATAGATAGATAGATAGATAGACAGACAGACAGACAGACAGACAGACAGACAGACAGAAGCCACTGTGGCCTGAATGTAGCTCAGTGTTAGAACATCAGGGGGCTGAGGACATTCACTTGATAGGAGTGCTTACCTAGAGTCCCTGGTTCCATCCATGCCAACACCGCATAAGTAAGCACGGAGACACACGTGTGTCATCCTAGTATGTGGGAAGCCAAGGTAAGAGTTCCAGAATGGCTAAGGCTACACAGAAAAAAAAAGAAAGAAAGAAAAGAAAAACAAGCAAAAAAAAGTCTTGCCTGGCATGTGTAAGAGAATAATCTCCAACCTCACGCAATAAAGTATATCTAATGTCATGATCAAAACACTCTGTTGCCAGGCGATGGTGGCGCATGCCTTTAATCCCAGCACTTGGGAGGCAGAGGCAGGCGGATCTCTGTGAATTCGAGACCAGCCTGGTCTACAGAGCTAGTTCCTGGACAGGCTCCAAAGCCACAGAGAAACCCTGTCTCAAAAAAAAACAAACAAACAAACAAAAAAAAACAACACTCTGTTAACTAACTGGGAGTAAAGAGCCCAGATTCAGTTATGTCCAGTTCTCAGGAGTCTACACATCATGGCGGTGACACACACCTGTGTAGTCACAGCTACTCCTGAGAACAAGGCAGGTGGGTCAAATGAACCAAGAAGTTGCTGACCAGCACAGGAAGCACGTATATTTTGTACACATGGATGTTCTGCCTACATGTATGTCTGAGGCCAGAAAAGAGCATATACACTCTGGACTACAGTCAGAGACAGTTGTGAGCTGAGGATAGAGCTTGAGTCTTCTGGAAGAGAATCCAGTGCTCTCAACCACTGAGTCCTCTCTCCAGCCCCATCAAGCCTGTTCTGGAACTGGCTTTGTAGACCAGACTGGCCTTGAACTCACAGACATCCACCTGCCTCTACGTCTCAAATGCTCTAGGGCTAAAGGTGTGCGCCACCACACCCAGTTTTTTTTCTAAGACTGGGTCTAAAACAGCCCAGGGTGACCTTGAACTCTCCCTCCTGTCTGCTGAGATCACAGAAGTAGGTCACCACACCACTGAGACCCCTACACACACACACACACACACACACACACACACACACATATATACACACACCTCTCTTTAAAAAAAAAAAAAACTAAAGACAGATTAAGAAAGCCGAGAATCAGGTTGGGTGGTGGTGGCATGTTTAATACAAATTCATCTTTAAAAAGCAACTTTTGCTTTATGGTGGTGGTCTACGCCTATAATCACAGCACTTGGGAGGCAGAAGCAGGCAGATCTCAGCGAGTTCAAGGTCTGCCTGGTCTACAAAGCCAAAACTGTTCCGTAGAGAAACCCTGTCTCCAAAAACAAACAAAAAAGAAAACCAAGAATCCTGCAATGGAAAAATAACTGACCGGCTAACACAGCTGCTTTAGGCTAATTTTTCTGTGGAAGGATTAAGGTAAAGTAGACATCTCAACAAGGAGTGTTCCAGATGAAATTGTCTGTGAGGCAGGCAGGGCACAGCAGTCCTGGGTGTGCTTCCAAAAATAGAGCACAGCACACCTGGTGTGTCTACATACGTGCAGACAAAACACACATAAAAATAAAATCTCTGGAGGGAAAAAAGGAGCCCAGAAGCGATAGCCCAAGACGGAGGAAACGGCTCCTTGCCCCAACTGGTGGTGATTCGGGACCCAGTGGCAAAGCAGGTGTGCAGAAATAACAGGGCACTTCTGGGGTTCGCCATGGGTCCTGCAGACCAAGCTAAATGTCAACATGGAATTGCTGAGGCCACGGTCCCTGTCCAACGTAAAGCCAAGATGTTTACCTCGCCTCCCAGACCTATTTCCCAAATAATTCCCAAACAGGCCACTTTCAGCCCTAATCCTTCCTCCAAACAGCCTTCCTGAAGCAAGCCAGTGCTATGTAATCAGCTACTTTCCCACCATTCTAGCTGCCAAGGTCAACCTTACAAAGAAAGTCATTTTATCTAGTCAGTTAATTCTGCAGTGCTGAGCGGATTGAGCCCAGGATCATGTACACTATAGGCAGGTACGACCACTGAGCTACATCCCCAGCAAGGAAAGTAACTGAAATAACCTTTTTAGCTAAGGCCCGTAATTCCAATTTAGGCAGTAGTCTTCCTGTCTTGGCCTCCAAAGTGCTGAAGCAAAAACAGGTGTGAGCCACCATGCTGAGCTACAACAACTTCCCAAGCTTTATCTCCGGGGACCATACACCACACCTTAATACTTTCTTTCTCTCTTTTTTCTTTATTTTTTCGTTTTTTAGAGACAGGATTTCTCCATGCTGCCCTGGCTGTCCTAGAACTCTCTCTGTAGACCAGGCTGGCCTGGAACTCACAGGGATCCTCCTGCCTCTGCCTCCCAAGTGCTGGGATTAAAGGCCTGCACCACCACCATAAAGCAAAAGTTGCTTTTTAAAGCTGAATTTTATTAAACATGTACATACCTTTTTCTATCATCTCCAGTAATACAGTACAGCAGGTATTTATTGGGAGAACATTATATTGTATGAGAAATTATGGAGCCGATGGTGGTGGCGCACACCTTTAATCCCAGCACACAGGAGGCAGAGGCAGGCTGATCTCTGAGTCTGAGGTCAGCCTGGTCTACAGAGCGAGTTCCATCCAGGACAGTCAGGGTTACATAGAGAAACCCTGTCTCAGAAAAGAAAGAGATTATATGAACTCAAGAGAGCTGATTTAGAGTCAGTGGGCTTATTCAAGACTTCCAGGCAAACACATGGACATTCTGTATGGGGACTAGGGCATATATTAGTGTGGGGGAGGGAGTTGGCCTAGAGCTGAGCCCCTGTGGATACTAAGGCATGACTCCATTATGATGTTAGCAATTATGCACCAGGAAATAGGGACAAAGACCAAAGCACTCACAATGCCATGATGCCACAAGACGTGTGGCTGAGTTTGGGTACCGCAGCCATGCTGACTCCAGTGTTTGCACCGGAGCCTACACGCATTTTGCTTGTAAAGCTGACCAAGAGGCCAAAGGCAGAATTTTCTCAATCGAATTGACTGTATTCATGAATACACGGAAACAAGACTTTTGTAAAACGCATGAAGAATCTGTAAAGAGAATCCAGGTCTCAGCTACCTTCCCGATGGAGGTGATATTCAGACACCGCCATCAAAGAAAACAGGTAAGGTCCATGAACCTGCATGGGCTTTCCTCCCAGGCCCATGGGCAGGGAAGTAGTTGAGGTGGAAGCCGTAGGGGGCTGACCAGGAGTTGTGATGTCACCCACAGCCGGATGTGTTGGAGGTTTGAATTACAGTGACCCTGTGCCCAGTACTGAGGGAATCAGATGGAAGGTGAGGATCTTTCCAACTCAACGCTCACCCCTGCCCAACCACATTGCCTCTCTCTTTTAATTTGATTTTGACTTGTAATCCTCCTGTATCTCCGCCTCTCAGGTGCTGAAATTACAGTGTAAGCCACCAAACCCAGCCTCTCATTTGTTCGTCCTCCCTCCCTTCCGTCCTTCCTTCCTTTCTTCCTTCCTTTCTTTTTTGAGACGTGGTTTGCCCTGGCTGTCCTGAACCTCACTGTGTAGACTCAGCTTACCTGAAACTCACAGAGATCTCCCTGCCTCTGACTCTGGTGCTGGCATTAAGTGTGTGAACCACCACACTAGCCTTGTCGTAAACATTTTCCTGAAAGCTTAGATGTAAAAAAAAAAAAAGTCACAAATGTTCATGATTTTTTTTTTAAATGTGCAGTCAATTGTAATGCGTCCTTTCTAGCATTTGGGAGGCAGAGACGGGTGACTCTTTGAATTTGAGACCAGCCTGGTCTATATAGCGAGTTCCAGGACAGCCAGGGCTACACAGTGAAGCCCTGTTTTGAACCACCACCCAAAAAGGAAAAAAATCCAGCATTCAGGAGACAGAGGCAGGTAGATCTCTGTGAGTTTGAGGCCAGCCTGGTCTACAGAGTAAGTTCCATGACAGGCAGAGTTCATGGTGAGATTTTGTCTGAAACAAAAAAAAAAAAAAAAAATCAATGGGGCGTTGTGGCACATGTAATCCCTGTGAGCCGTGGTCTGAAAACAACAGCCATTCAAAACTTCAAGTTGGGGCAGCAAGTAAAACAAGTGCCTGCCCCACTAGCCTGATGGCCCAAGCCCGCGATGGTAAGAACGTCTCAGGAGTGGTGGTAAGGCTTTAATTCCAACACTCTGGAGGCAGAGGCAGGTACAGCCAGGCCTCACAGAAATCCTGTCTCAAAAACCAAAACAAACGGAGAGAGAGAGAGAGAGAGAGAGAGAGAGAGAGAGAGAGAGAGAGAGAGAGAACATGTGTGCACTTGGAGTCACACACATGTATACAAATGCCCGCACAACAATAGTGATAATATGATGGTGATAATCTGATCACTGAAACACAGCTGGCTGGAGAGATGGCTCGGTGGTTAAGAGCACTGACTGTTCTTACACAGGCCTGAGACTGGGTTCCCAGCCCCCACACGACAGCTCACAGCTGCCTGTAATTCCACTCTAGTGCCAGGATGCAGAACCCTCTGACCTCCGCGTGCGTGTGATGCACATAAACTCATGCAAATACACATGAAGATTTTTTTAAATGTTTAAATTTTAATTAATTAAAAAACAATAAATTCAACCAGGGTCTGATTTCTCAGCCCTGTAATTTTGGCATCGAGGAGGCTGAGACAGTGGGAGAGACTTTAGTTCTAGGCTGGCTGGGGCAACAGAGACACTCTCTCAAAACCAAACAATTCAGCAAGTTGAGAAGGCCCCTAGGAAGAACCTGTAACTGCCACCTTTTGGTGGTAGCCTGATCCCCATATCCCTCCACCTACCTACACTGGCAAACGTACCACATAACAAGCAAGAGAGGGGACGAGAGGGGGACTTGTACCTGCCTCTGCTTCCCCAGAGTCACCACGCCCGGCGGGAAGCACTGCTATTCCAGCATCACATGGTCCACTCCCAGGAACACATCAAGAACAAAGGAGAATGCCAGGCATGGTAGCACACACCTCTAACTCCATCACCTGGGAAGCAAGACAGGGAGATCTGTGAGTCTGAGGCCAGCTTGTGTGCATAGGGAGTTCTAGACCAGCCAGAGCTACTACTAGGGAGACCCGGTCTCTAAAACAAAAACAGACTAAAAAGGCCGGCGGGGTGTGTGTGTGTGTGTGTGTGTGTGTGTGTGTGTGTGTGTGTGCTCAGGGACAGCACACTCATCTGCTGTCGAAGGCCCCAGTTAATTTTTTATTTTTAGATTTATTTCTATGTGAGAGTGTTTTACCTGCATGTGAATGCATCATACGTGTGCCTGGTGCCTTCGGGAGACAGAAGGCATTGGATTCCCCTGAACTGGAGTTAGGGTTTTGAATTACCAAATGGGTGCTTGGAAGTGAATCCAATCTTCTGCGAGAGCAACAAGTACTTTTAGCCATTGAGCCATTACATCTGCCCTGGAAGGCCCCAGTTTAATCCCCAACACTGCAAATAAAGTCACCAGGCCTGGCAGCGTACATTGTACTCCCAGCACTCAAGAGGCTGAGGCAGAAGAATCACAAATTGGAAGCCAGCTTTGGCTACTCAGTGAGAGCCTGTCTCAAAACAGGTAAACAAACAAAAACATATTAGACTCATATCTGGAACATCTGAATTGATAAAAAGGGATTTGGATAAATAGCTCAGTTGGTAGAGTGCTTGCCCTAGCATACACAAAGTCCTGGATTCAATGCCCAGTACTCCAAACAAACAAACAAACAAAAAACAAAAACAGCCGGGCGGTGGTGGTGCACACCTTTAATCCCAGCACTCGGGAGGCAGAGGCAGAAGGATCTCTGAATTCAAGACCAGCCTGGTCTCTACAAGAGCTAGTTCCAGGAGAGGCTCCAAAACCACAGAGAAACCCTGTCTCGAAAAACCAAAAAAAAAAAAAAATCAATCCCCAGTACTAGGTAAAGGGAGAGTGATGGTACACACCTATAATCCCAGCACTCAGGAGAGAGAGGCAGGAGGATCAGAAATTCAGAATCACAAGTGTGAGGCCACCCTGGGACACATGAAACTCTGGCTCAAGAAAAAGGAAAACAAAACTTACTGAAGTGTTTGAATACGTACTTTACAAAATAGATAAATTGGGGCCAGGCGGTGGTGGTGCATGCCTTTAATCCCAGCACTCGGGAGGCAGAGGCGGGCAGATCTCTGGGAGTTCGAGGCCAGCCTGGTCTACAAGAGCTAGTTCCAGGACAGGCTCCAAAGCTCTGGAGAAACCTTGTCTCGAAAAACCAAAAAAAAAAAAAAAAAAAAAAAAAAAAGTAGATTAATTGCCAGGAAGTTCTAGAAAGATGCCCACTATTGTATGTTAATTACTCCTTAATAAAAATGACTTAAGGGGCCTGAGAGATGGCTCACCACCGCAGACAAAATCCAGACAAGTCTGTGTAGGAAGTGCCTTATCCTGCCGAGTGCGTTGTTTGGTGGCCACTGCAGATCCTAACAGGATGCTTATAATTCTCATCAAGCCACTAGAGATTTCTTAATTGTTTTCCTTTGTGGCACTTAGGGACACCAAGGGAGGTCATTATTGCAGACGAGCAGGCTAGGAGCCCCAGCATCCTGGGAGTTTAGTAGAGCCCTGTGGACAGAGCCAGTGGAGGATCCTAAGCCCCCTCCCCCCCAGAACAGCTTAAGTGAAAAACTGGTCTGGAGATTCAGCTTGAAAAAAATGGGAACTTGAACTTTAAAAACCAGGGTATAAAGCAAGCATCAGAATTAGCTTCCTAGATTGGTGAGCAGGTACCCGGCCCTGAGGTGTGTTCCCATCCAGGCCCGGACGCTACACCTGGGGCTGTGCCAGGAAAATTTTATTGCAAGGTGGTGGCAGGCCTGTTCTTCCTACAACTGCTGCAGAGAGGTTCTGGAGTGTGGGTGGAGCGCCTGCCCAGCCCCTGAATAGGCCTTTACAATCTGGCTTTGAGTCTTTCTCCTGAGTGGATGATGATGTCTTCCTTCCAATCCATACACTCCTTTTCCTTTTCTTGCAGAGCTGGCTGGGCCTCCGAACACCATGGTAACAGGGGTGGCCACAGTAGTTGTGTTGTGTCCTAAACGAAGGGGATTAGGCTGAAGTTTCTAAATGTGATGATTGCTGTCTGCTTCTCAATGGGACCTTTATCAGCTGAGCGTTTCTCCTAGCTGGGCCAGAGTGTGTGCTCAGCATGCACAAAGCCTGAGTTCTGCCCCCAGCACTGTAAAATGGTACTTTATAGCCCTGGTTTATAGAGCTATGTCATCACAGACAGGTCTTAAACCTTGCCCAGCACTTTACGCTCAAGTGAGGGTCGAAGCCGCTGCAGACCTGGTGTGAGGCCGCTGTGAACTTGACTCTGCTGTGATATGCTCTTAGTATTGATTTGGTTTTTTTGTTTGTTTTTGCCTGTATATGTTTTATGGTTTTGAGGCAGGTTCTCATACCCCCCAAGATGGTCTTGAGCTTGCTGTATAGCCATGACCTTGAACTCGCAACTTCCTACCTCCACCTCCACAGGGCTGTGATTATGGCAGGCACCACCATGCCTGTTTTTCTGTTGTTTGGTTTGTTTTTTTACCTATGTACAGTTGTACTGGTTCATGTATTTATTATTGTGGTGGTGGTGGTATGTGTATGTGTGTGTCTGGGGGCACAGAGCTTGCATACCCCTCACCCACGTGGACAACTTGGTGGAGTTAGCTCCCCCCTTCACATGGGCTCTGGGGATTGGACTCGGGTTGCAGACTTATACAACTAGCACTTTTACCCATTGAGCCATTTCTCAGTCCTCCAATTTTGAATTTTTGTTTTTCCGAGACAGGGTTTCTCAATAGCTATGGAGTTTAGTCCTGGAACTCGCTCTGTAGACCAGACTAGCCTTGAACTCACAGAGATCCACCTGCCTCTGCTTCCTGAGTGCTGGGATTTAAGGGGTACACCACCACTTCCCAGCTATTTTTGGATTTTTGAGTTAAGACTATCTAAGCCAGGCTGGGCTTGAACTCATGACCCTACTACTTCTGCCTCCCAAGTTCTTGAGTTACAGGTATGTGTCATCAGGCCAGCTCTCAGTCCTTTTCTAATCTTACAGATAATTTGGAGAAGGTAAGACTTGACTATTTCCTGACATTTCTTTCTCTGGGATCTCTCTGCCAGGTGGTGGTGGCCACGACTTTACTCACAGCAGTTAGGAGGCGGCAGCAGGCAGATCTCTGACTTCCAGGACAGCCAGGGCTATACAGAAAAACCCTGTCACAAAAAACAAAAAGACAGGGTCTCACCATGTAACTCTGGCAGGCCAGGAACTCAGAGATCCTCCTATCTCTGCCTGTCCAGTGCTGGGTTCAAACGTGTGCACCATCACACCTGACTGCTCCCTGCTCTAGAAGTGCCTCTGAGACAGTTCTGGTGTGGAGCTCATCTTTAATCTCAGCACTCGAGGCAGGTGGATCTCAGTGAGCTCAAGAGCTGTGGATTTCAGGACAGCCAGGACAAAAAAAAAAAAAAACGTAAATGAGAATTCTCTCTCCACATTTTTTGCTTTGTTTTGTTTTTTTGGGTTTCTTTTTCAAGACAGGGTTTCTCGGTAGGCATGGAGCTGTCCTGGAACTAGCTCTTGTAGACCAGGTTGGCCTCGAACTCACAGAGATCCACCTGCCTCTGCCTCCCGAGTGCTGGGATTAAGGGCATGCACCACCACCGCCCGGCCTCCCTCCACCTATAAGAACCTATATACCTGTAGTACCTGAAAAGTTCTGTTTACAATTCAAAACGAAGATGCAGGAGAGTTTGGGTTGAGTCTGACCCCAGGTCAACAGTGCTGCCCTTCATCCTTACCCTTGAAAACTGCGCCCTGGAGTCAGCACTGGAGGAGCGAGGAGTGCACATCTCCTTCCCACTGTCTCCCTACACACACACACCACACACACACCACACACACACACACCACACACACACACACCACACACACACACCACACACACACACCACACACACACACCACACACACATACACCACACACACATACACCACACACACACACACCATACACACCACACACACACACCGCACACACACCACACACACACACCACACACACACACCACACACACACACCACACACACACACCACACACATACACCACACACACCACACACACATACACCACACACACCACACACACACCACACACACACACCACACACACACACCACACACACACACCACACACCACACACACCACACACACACACCCACACACACACACACACACCACACACACACACACCACACACACCACACACACACACCACACACACCACACACACCACACACACACACACACACACACACACCACACCACACACACACACACACACACACACCACACACACACATACCATACACACCACACACACACACCACACACACACCACACACACACACACCACACACACACACACCACACACACACACCACACACACATACACCACACACACATACACCACACACACACACACCATACACACCACACACACACACCGCACACACACCACACACACACACCACACACACACACCACACACACACACCACACACACACACCACACACACACACACACACACCACACACACACACCACACACACCACACACACACCACACACACACACCACACACACACACCACACACATACACCACACACACCACACACACCACACACACACACCACACACACACCACACACACACACACCATACACACCACACACACACACCGCACACACACCACACACACACACTACACACACACACACCACACACACATACACCACACACACACACCACACACACACCACACACACACATACCATACACACCACACACACACACCACACACACACCACACACACACACACCATACACACCACACACACACACCGCACACACACCACACACACACACTACACACACACACCACACACACATACACCACACACACCACACACACACACCGCACACACACCACACACACACACCACACACACACACCACACACACACACCACACACACCACACACACACATACACCACACACACCACACACACACACCACACACACACCGCACACACACCACACACACACACTACACACACACACACCACACACACATACACCACACACACACACACCACACACACACACATACACCACACACACACACACACACACCACACACACACACCACACACACCACACACACACACACCACACACACACACCACACACACCACACACACACACCACACACACACACCACGCAGACACGCACACACACACACAACCAGGCACCTACCTGCTTCCTGACTTCCTCACAGCCCAGGCAACAGGAGCTAGCTCTCGGGTAACTAGCTGGGTACCCTGGCAGTCCATAAATTTCTCGATAGAAATCATTTCACTCATCGATCTAAAGGGCCTAATAGCAAGTTCCCTGTCCAAGTCATTGTCACTGAGATGCATCTAGAAGGCCACGTTCCCTGTCAGGCTTGTCACTGAGAATTGAGGAGTTGGTGTTTCTGAGTGTTGTTTCTTGTGTTCTTGAAAGACTTGACACCGTGTACACTGTGGCACCGTTGACTTTTGTCTAAAATGGAACACCAGTAACAGGCTGACAGCAAACTTCATTCTATGGCTTAAACTATAAATAATCTGCAAAGTTCATGGACCCTGCTGCCACCTATAGTGGGGTGGAGACAGATGGGGGTCAGACATTTGGAACCCAGCAGATGCCACCTCCCTGCAGTGTCCTAGTGACCAGAGGCCCCAGTGGCCTGTGCTCCCCAAGAGCCACAGTCAAGGAATCTGACCCGGCTCTGAGGACAGTGGCCTCTGGCCTCCAGCATGGAGAGCATGAGCCAGTTTCGTGGCGCACGCCTCCAATCCCAGCACTCAGGAGGCAGAGGTAGATGAATCTCTGTGAGTCTGAGGCCAGCCTGGTCATCCAGGATGGCCATGGCTACACAGAGAAACCCTGTCTCGAAAAAACAAAACAAGCCGGGCAATGGTGGCGCACGCCTTTAATCCCAGCACTCGGGAGGCAGAGGCAGGCGGATCTCTGTGAGTTCGAGACCAGCCTGGTCTACAGAGCTAGTTCCAGGACAGGCTCCAAAGCCACAGAGAAACCCTGTCTCGAAAAAGCAAAAAAAAAAAAAAAAAAAAAAAAAGAAAGAAAGAAAGAAAAAACAAAACACACAGCACATGCCTTTAATCCCAGCACTAGGGAGGCAGAGGCAGGTGGATCTCTGTAAATTCGAGGCCAGCCTGATCTACAAAGCGAGTTCCAAGACAGCCTGGACTGTTACATAAACAGAGAAAATTTGTCTCAGAAAACACACACAAACAAAACAAACAAACAAACAAAAACCCAAACACGTGGAAGCATCGAGTGCCCCTAAGCCAGTGTGCGCCTGACTTAAGAAGGTACAGAGGAAGGGAGGGAGAGGCCACTGCCTGGGAACACCTATTCATCTTGTGATGTGAATTCCTATCTTTGAGACTGACGCAGGGGCCCAGCCTGTGGATCCAGAAACCTCCCCTCTCCTCACGGTGACTCAGGCCCTGTAGCTATCCTGCCTGTCCTTGAAACATCACGAGCACTCACTGGTGTGGAGGGAGCCTCAGTGCTCCCAGGAGGACCCTCACCTCAGTGTAGACACTGGCTCACTAATCTGTAGTACTGATCCTGCATCCCTAAACCAGAGAAGCATAACACTGAACAATGGCTACCTTCATACAGTCCCTGAGCACCCCTCCCCCAGCTCGGCAAAGCCCGTTTGTCCTGGAAACTGCAAAGCAATCCTGTCCACTGGTCCTGTGGACCCAGGACGTTTTGCATTAGGCTGGATAAAGCTGGCCTCTCCCTGAGGTGCCCCCCACGTTCCGTCTTGGAAGTAGGTCTCCCGTCCATCCTTCACAGAGTGGCATGCCAAAGCTGGGGGCTGAAAGGGTGGCAGAGGCATTCCCAGGTCCCAGAGCACAGCCTGTGCCTCTGGCCCTGGCCCTCAGGCCTGCTGCCTGGGTGAGTGTACCCTCCCTGCATGTGCTACAGGCATGTCATCCTTCTGCCTCTCCTTCCTGGGGGGACAGAAATCAGCTCATGGGGTCCAAAGGGTCATTGGCCAGAACTGCAGAGAATGATTTCAGAGGAGGCCTTTGACCTGGCCAGACGCCCATAATGTCTTGAGCAAGCTGGGCAGCCTGTGTCAACGTGGCCAGCACAGCCTCTCCCCATAAGGCCACACTGGTAGATGAGGGGAAGATTGCCACATTCAGCTGTCCTGGGCCAGGAAAGCAGAGAAAAGCTAAGACACAGCAGCCTGGAGATGCCACAACCCTGAGGTGCCCACAGTGTAGCCATCACCGAGGGCCTCACAGTCCCTCACCAGCCTTGACCTGCTCTGACATAGCCTAAGATGCTCAGGAGTCTCAAGTTGATAGACCCTGCAAAAGTTCCTGTCATTTCATCAAGTCAGCCATCTGCAGAGAAATCTGAGCTACACAGCACCTGAACACACATGGAATTCCACACGTGAGGGTCCTGAAGCAGGTTCACAGATGCCCAGACACCTCCCCACCTCTCTCTCTCTCTCTCGCTCTCTGCCCACACTATTGTGTCTTCCCAAGCCAGTTCTCAGGCCATCTCACAGTACAGCTCCTCCTGCAGCTGTCACTGCTGTCCTCAGTCCTGTCCCCCACCCCCTGCAGAGGCAGAAAGTCCTGTCCCCCACCCCCTGCAGAGGCAGAATTAGAATCAGAACAGGTTGTTATATAGGCAAGTACTTGGTAGGCACAGCCACTCTCTGTAGGTGTTCCCTATACGATGGCTTGCTGTAGGCAGAACAGCAAGAAAGAGAGGCCCAGTGTCCACGCCTGGCAAAGTAACCTTCAGGAGGGATGGTGGGACCACACCACCCAGGCTCCATTTCCTGAACTCCATGGCAGTGGCTTTAGCTGAGGTCCTTGCTCTTCTGCTGTACAGAGCTCAGGGGACATGGTGGTCAGCAGTCCTGTGAACGGAGCCCAAGTGCTGGCCATGCAGCGTTGGGTTCCCCATGGTGAGGCATGAGGCAGGGGTCTGGGACAGGAATGGGAACGCCGGCTGTATTCACCCGTGCAGGCCAAACTGTGGTAGGGAGCCTCCGAGCGTTCGAAGGGCCAGAGGGTGTAATGCGACCTGATCGATAAGCAGGATGGAAAGAGGAGCTCATGTTGAAAAAAGAGATCTGGGGTGCACACAGGTCCCATGGGGACAGGAGAGGTCGCAGTGAGGGCTGGTTAACCCCTAAAGTCAAGCTGGCTGGAGCAGCCAAGCTCAGGACAAACTGGAATTGTCAACTGGGCCCAGGAACACAGCTTGGACTGAGTCCTGGGCTGCAGTCAGGGCCCAGGGCAAGCCCTCCTCAGCCCCAAGACAGGTTCTGGAGACCTCACTGAGTCCTGTCCTTTGGAAAGCCACATCAGGGCAACCATAGAGCTGGGAGGTCACATGACATCCTGGAGCCAAGCAGCTGGGATAGTAGCTTTGAAGATGGCTGCTGGGGCCAGAGCTGAGGCTCAGAAAGTACTGCCCCTTGGTAGTCAGACATCTCGGTGCCCCAGTGCAGACAGAGCCAAGCCCATCTCCAGTCCAAACACGGTCAGCGGTCCCCCCCCCAGACCCCAGGATCCAGTGTTCACTGGTGACATGCCATGAGCTGCAGTGACCCCACACACGGATTCGTAAGGCTCCAACTCCGCTCCCTCAATTAAGAGCCACAAACTAGAACTTTCAGCAAGCAAGTGCCAGGCAGAGACAGATCTATCAGGAGGCTGATGAGCAGGGGACTCTGCCTGGCAGTCTCCATCCAGATTTCTCCCTGGTGTCTACTTAGCTGCCCAGGTAAAGAAGTAGAATCCCAGAGAGGCAGAGTGGGTTTTACAGGCAAGTTACTGGTCAGCACAGATGGAATCAACCTCTGGTCACAGGCACTAGGGCCTCAGACAGGCTGGACATGCTACCTACTGTCATGCCTCCCCTACAGAGTAGCAGGCTGGGGCCCCCAGCCCCGGAAGCCTGGGAGTTAGGCCAGGTACCTCCTCCCCTCCCACAGAGAGGACTCTGAAAAGCAGAGTGTTCTGTTCTTCTTCTAAGCAGACCTGTGCAGAACAGTTCAAGTCAACCCTCCTAGCTCTGGGTCTGCTCAGCTCTCAGTGACACCGGCATGAGCCGTGCACAGCTCCACTGTGACCCCTAGCTGGGCTGGGCTGCTTCCTTCCTTGGCCAACCCTGCAAAGGTAGAGGCAGCAAGAGGCTCTAGCATGAAGCCCTGTCTGTGATTCCTGTACCTCCATGATGTCTTCTGGGAGACTCACCAGGTGACATGGCAGCTAGTGACTGGGAGACAGATGGGGTGGGAGCATCTGTGTATCTGGGTTTGGAGAACCAGACACAGCAGCAGTGCTCAGGCTCCCAGAAGGCTCCTGAGTCAGGTAGCAGAGCCTGGTTCATCAGGAGCTAGAACAGAAAAGGCCCTAATGAGGTTGCTGGTTCTAGGTGTTCCAAAGTTTCCTCAAGCTGGATGGTGGTGCACACCTTTAATCCCAGCACTCAGGAGGCAGAGGCAGGCGTGCAGATCTCTGTGAGTTTGAGGCCAGCCTGGTCTACAGAGTGAGTTCCAGGACAGCCAGGGCTACACAGAAAAACCTGGTTTTGAAAAACAAAACAAAAAAGTTTCCTCAGAAAATTGGACATAGTATGACCTATCTGTAACCCCAGCCCTCAAAAAGCTGAAGCAGGAGGATTGTTGTGAGCTTAAAGCCAGCCTGGATTACAAAGCAAGACCCTATTTTAAGAGACAGACACAAGAAAAAGACACACACACACACCAAAGCAGAAACGAATGCAGAGTAGAGGGCGGCTCATCTGCCTGTCACTTCCCTGAAGCCCCTGCCCACTGCACAGTGGATTAAACTGGGCACTGTGTGGCTGAACTGACTCTTACCTACTCAATACCCATTCAGCATGTGCCAGGTCCATGGGGGTCAGAGAGGTGAACTCATCAATGCTGAGCAAACCGTGCCTATCACCTCCCTGCCTGCAAGGCTGGCAAGCAGTGGGGTTAGGTCCCCAAACCACTAGACTGTTATAAAATGCCAAGCGCATGGTGCTGCCTGCTTTTAATCTCTGCATTTGGGGGGCAGGGGCAGGTGGATTCCAATTTTTTTGTTTTGTTTTGTTTTTTAAGACTTGGTTTCTCTGTAGCTTTGGGGCCTGTCCTGGAACTCACTCTGTAGACCAGGCCAGCCTTGAACTCACAGAGATCTGCCTGTCTCTGCCTCCTGATTACTGGGATTAAAGGCGTGAGCCACCGCCACCTGGCTGGCTGGATACCCAATTTCTAGGCCAGGCAGTTTACATAGTGAGTTCCAGGTAAACCAGGGCTACACAGTAAGAGCCTGCCTAAAAAGAAAAAAAGTATAAAAATGCAAAAGTCCCAGCTTGCGGTGGCAGCACACGCCTTTAATCCCAGCACTCAGGAGGCAGAAGCAGGCGGATCTCTGTGAGTTCGAGGCCAGCCTGGTCTGTGAGAGCGAGTTCCAGGACAGGCTCCAAAACTACAGAGAAACCCTATCTTCCCCGCTCCCCCAAATGCAAAAGCCCCAGCTCCAAGTAAACCAGAAGTTTCCTGTCTGCTGGGCCAGGCCGCCAGAGAGAAAGGACAGGTCTTTAGGGAAGTGAAATAATGTCTCACAAAAGAAATGCTGGGGGGTTTTGTGGGGTTTTTTTTATGAGTTTTTGAGACAGGGTTTCTCTGTAGTTTTGGAGCCTATCCTGGAACTTGTTGACCAGGCTGGCCTCGAACTCACAGAAATATGCCTGCCTCTGCCTCCCAAGTGCTGGGATTAAAGGTGTGTGCCACCACCACCTGGCAAGAAATGCACTTTTAGTGTCAAAGACTCAAAAGACAGAAAAGGTCAAATACAGATGGTCACCTACGAGGCCTAGATGTGGCTTGCCCGTTAAGTCTGGGTGCTGGCAGCAGCAGGAAAATGCTCGCTATACCATGGCGTAAGTGGGCACAGCAGGGATGCTGTGTTTACCTGCACAGTGCAGCTCCCAGGTCCCTGGCCTGGCTCTGTCACGAATGTTGGAAGTGTTCATGAACACCCCCTATCTACTCAGGTCCTGACACGGGTCAACTGACTGGACTCTCCATGGGGTGATCTGTCATGAACGGGAGGTGGGGCCCCCTGCCCCATCCCCTTAGGAAATGGACACAGCAGGTCAGGATGTTTTTGTTGTTTTGTTTCTGTGTGCTGGGGGGAGAGGCAGGCCCAGGATCTGCCAAGAATATATGGAGCCCATGCCCACAAAGACCTCTTAAACTGCACCCCAGTCAGGATCCAACACAATTGCTGCCACTAGCTAGGGCTAGGTCATTATGGGGGGAGGAAACAGATTGAGTCCTCACAGGTGTATGACCAGCTCTGGGTACACATGCACGCACGCACGCCCCCGCTTCCTATGCCCCTGACCTGCACTTTTTCTGCCTCTTCCCTACAGAGTGCCCAGCATCTCCAGGAGCCAGCTGTCTCCAGAAGGTCGACCAGAGCCCTGTCACCATGCCAAACCCCTTTGCTGTCAAAGGGCTAAAGATGGAAGCACAGCCTAAAGCCACACATCCCAGACCCAGCAAGTCTCGTCTAGCTAAACCTACAAACTGCCAGCAGCCGCGGCATCCCAGGATCCGCAACTATAACCTCAAGGACTAAGCCTCAACCTCCTGCAGGGGACCCAAGAGTGCTTCTGCCTCGGTGCTTGGAGCACGCAGGCGGCTGTGAGCACAGACAGCCTCCCAATGATGGCCTTCCTGATGCCACCAAGCCATTAAAACCTTCCTCCTTCTGCCTGGCCTGCAAAGTTGTCGATCTTGTCCCACTGCCACCTGCCTACATGGCCACTGACAGCCACTGCACACTGACCGTGTCGTTCTCTAGAACCTGGCGGGGGAGAGTAGAGTAGCTACCTACGAAGTATGTTCTCAAAGAACATTGTGTGAGAGGTCCTCCCAGTACGAGCCTGGTGGGGGCCCCATCACCCTAAGTACCGCAGGAACATATCCATATGCCCTTCTTTTTTTTTTTTTTTTTTTTTGAGACAGGGTTTCTCTGTGGCTTTGGAGCCTCTCCTGGAACTAGCTCTGTAGACCAGGCTGGTCTCGAACTGACAGAGATCCGCCTGCCTCTGCCTCCCGAGTGCTGGGATTAAAGGCGTGCACCACCACCGCCCGGCCTCCATATGCCCTTCTGAAAACCTCATCATGAGACCTGCCTTGACTTGAACTGTCTTAGGGCCAATTCCTGCCCCAAGTAGAACTTTTTTTTTTTTTTTTTTGGTTTTTCGAGACAGGGTTTCTCTGTGGCTTTGGAGCCTCTCCTGGAACTAGCTCTGTAGACCAGGCTGGTCTCGAACTCGCAGAGATCCGCCTGCCTCTGCCTCCCAAGTGCTGGGATTAAAGGCGTGCGCCACCATCGCCCGGCCCCAAGTAGAACTTAAGGATGGCTTTGGCTTGGCCTTGCTGGGTTTCCTCCAAGACAGATGTGGAGGGCTTTCGGAGTGCAGGTCTCTCCCGGGTCTAGGTTTCTTTGTGACAATGACTAGTCTTGAGAATCTTTTTTTTTAATATTTATTTATTTATTATGTATACAATATTCTGTTTGTGTGTTTGCCTGCAGGCCAGAAGAGGGCACCAGGCCCCATTACAGATGGTTGTGAGCCACCACGTGGTTGCTGGGAATTGAACTCAGGACCTTTGGAAGAGCAGACAATGCTCTTAACCTCTGAGCCATCTCTCCAGCCCCTAGTCTTGAGAATCTTGCAGCTTCATTTTGCACATGTATAAAATACTGAGAGATGGCTCAGTGGTTAAGAGCATTGGTTGCTCTTCCAAAAGTCCTGAGTTAAATTCCCAGCACCCACATGCAGCTCACAATGCTTGTAACTCCAGTTCCAGGGGATCTGAAACCCTCACACAAAGTATAGACCGGCAAAACACCCTTGTGATTAAATAAGTAAATAAATCTTTAAAAAAATACTAACAGTGATTACTCTCTGTCTGGACCAGACAAACATCACAGGAAAGCCCACATGAGTTATGTGGTCTTGGGTGTCACGAGAGAACCTCAGGCCTAGGTAGCAGAGATCTGCACATCATTCTTGTGTTTGTAGTAGGCTTCTCTGCAGGTGCATACACCAAGAGCCATGGGATGTACCAACAACAGCCCACCTGGGCACACTGTGCTTCCAGGATCAGCAGGGGCAATGGAAGGCCATCCTGATGTGGCTCCTTCACAGGCCAGCTGCACGTTGCTGGTTAGGCCACACGTATGTGAGATGTAGCCCTGCAACATGCATGGAGGGATAGAGGGAGAGGAGCAGATGTCTGCTCTGACCTCAGCACCCTACAATGGACAGGCCCAGACCCTGCATTCACCCTCTCCTGGTTACAACCCCTCCACCTGAATCCCTGAGAGCTGCAGACCTCTGCTGACCACTTCCTGATGACCAGCACCAGGAGGTGGAGTTGGGCAGCTCTGGCTGGCACAGGCACAAGCGTTTTGAACTGGCCCGAAAACCGAGACACCCAAACGAACACCAAAGTGAAGACCTTTGAATGGGGGCGGTGCAGGTACGGAACCTGGGTCTCTATAGAATACACACGACAGCGGAAGATGCCAACAGCGAGGCATAAAATGGGCCTTAAAGACATGGGGGCAGTGGCTGGAGAACTTGGGGGCAAGCCAGCATGCGGGCAGAACACACCTGCCAGTCCTGTAGGCTGACCTTCCGCAGACAGCCTGGGTGGACAATCAAGTTGGGGAAGCTAGAAACCAGGGTTGACAAACAAGGCTGAAGCTCTGGCACCCGTTCGCATCTAGGCTTGGTGTCTGAAAAAGCCTAGACCACTACCACCACCACCACCACCCCCGCCCCGCCGCCAAAAAACAAAAAGCACTGCCCCATAAGGAGGTGTCTCTTTGGTGACCAGGGCCTAAAGGGGAAGGACAGCAGGGAAGGGAGCCACCTCTCTGGGCGCTCCGGCGGCCCCCTGAGCAATTCGTCTCTTTTTGGTCGGTGGGTTTGTCATCTTCCGCCCCCAAACTTGCTAACCCTTTCAAAAGAGGAATTTGAGGGAGGGAGAGAGGGAGAGGGTCCCGGAAACGAGGATCTCAGGGAGGCACTCAGCAGCTCCTTTGTTCCCACCGTGCGGGGGAGGGGTGGTATCCCGCTCGCCAGATGGCCGCGCCTGGACCGTGCGCGGACTCCGGAGACCGCGGCATGCAGTCTGTCAGTATTCCTGATCCTGCTCACTCTACCCGTCCCTGCCCGCATCCTGGTCTCCAAGGTGGCCACCAAGAGGGTGTCCGAGAAAGCTGAGCCACGATGACCGGTAGTAACCCCGCCGGAGGCGCCCTCCGCCAGGGTCAACGACCGCGCTTGCGCGGGGGCCCGCGAAGCGCCTCGCCGCCGCTCCCGGCCCGTCACCCTATTGCCTAGCAACGCCCACCCGCGCGCCGCCATTGGGCCGTCTCGGACGGCCTCGGCAACCCATTGGTCTCGATGTGGAGCAGGCCACGCCCCTCAGCTCCGCGCGCGCTACGATCGCGGCGTGAAGTCGGTGGCGACACGGGCCCGTGGCCCCGCGTGGCCCCGGTGTCTTCCGCGCAGTCCCCAATGTGACCAAGCACGCCCGTTCCACGCCGCGCGCGCGCACCGTGCACACCTGGCCCGGCCCCGGGGGTGGGGAGGGCGGGAGAGATGAGGGCGTCGGGCCCGGGCCCGCGTGGCCTGCGCGAGGCCGGGGGCGGGGGACGGAAGCGGGTGGGGGCCGCGCGCTCCTTCGGCGGCGGCGCGCGCCCGCGCAGGGTCCCGGCTGGGGGCGGCGCGCGCGGGCATCACCCCACCGGCGGCGGCGCGCCGGGTCCCGGGGCGCAGCCCCGACGCTCATTGGCCTGGGCGGCGCAGCCAAGCTGTCAGCCCATGTGGCGTGGCCGCGCGGGGATGGCCGCGGTTTAAATAGCGCCGGCGCGGCCTAGAGGGAGCCAGAGAGACGGCAGCGGCGTCCCCATCTAGTTCGCCTGTCGCGCTCCGCGCTCGTCGTCTGCCTCCAGAGCCCAGTCAGGTACGCGGCTCCGTTCCGGGGTCCGGGGCGGCAGGCCGGGAGTGCCGTGGCTCCTGCGGGAGGACGGGCGGGCGCCGATCCCCGGTATTCTTGCGTTCACAAAAGCGCCGCCGCTCCCCTCCGACGGCCAGCCACCCGGATGCTCGGTGCGGTGCGGCCGAGAGGGGCGCGGGAGGGGTGTGCGGAGGGCCAGCGCGGCGGGCCGCTGTCACGTGGGCCCCGCGCCAGCCCCGGTGCAGGAGGCTGGGCGCCGCGTGGATGGGGCCGGGGCCTTCGCCCGCGGCAGTGGGACGTGGGCGCCAGCTCGGAGAGGCCAGCTCGGAGAGGCCAGATGCAGGGTCTGGGTGCGCACGAGGCCTCAGGGGCCTCAGCGGAAGTCACCGGACTATCCAGGCCTCGCCGGCAGGGTGGCGCGGAAGCCTCCACGTTAGACCTACGGCTGCAAGGCCTGGACTGTCCTGGGCCTTGGGTCCTGGGACCCGAGGACCTCATGCAGCCCCTGCTGCTGCCTCCGCCAGGTTATTGTAAGGTGTTCGGCCAGGTGGCGAGAGGCTTGGACTGTCCCTGCTCCGCACCTAGCGGGGAGTAGTTAGTACTCCAGGTCGGATCTTGCTGGGTCCATGGGCAGGGGCTGTGTTTGCCTCTGCCCCGCCAGACCTGGGCACTCCATAGTAGTCGGGCCTGTTCCTTCTGAATCCTCAGCAAGCCTGGCGTCCTTGCTGGCTCTGAGCAGAACCTAGTCTCCATCCCCACCTGGAGAGGGAAGCGCCGGCTTCCCCGTGGCTTGAAGTGAGAGCATGGTTGCCAGCGTTCCAGACCCATCTCACTTTGCAAGTTCCTGATTTGACCAGTACCCAGTAGGCACTGCCTGGAGGTCATATGGTCCCATGTAACTCCAGCGAGGCATGGTAGGGTCAGGCCATGTTATGTCGGTGCGAAAGGAAGGGATCAAAACCTTAGAAGTAGATTTCTCGGTGCTCAGAGCCCTGAGCACTCGGCTCATCCAGGCTGGGTACTGCTAGGGGCTTTCTGAGCCGTGGCTCTCAGAAAGTCAGTGCAGGACACTCAGGATGCTACCTGTGGATCAGGGTCCATCTTAACCAATTGAGCAACGATGGCTACATTGTGGCCGTGGCTGGGAATGACTGTGTGGGGCCCACCATGCTACCTTCCCCACAGAAAAGAGCCATGGAGGAGGTGGTGATAGCCGGCATGTCGGGCAAGTTGCCTGAGTCAGAGAACCTGCAGGAATTCTGGGCCAACCTCATTGGCGGTGTGGACATGGTCACAGACGATGACAGGCGATGGAAGGCTGGTGAGTGTCCCCTAGGATCGGGAGTCAATTGCCAAGGCATTTCCTGGAGACAGTGCTCGCCCGTTGAGATTCCTGTATAGTTGTGAGGTTGAGAACCAGTCAGAAGAAAAAGGACAGATGACTTGCTTGGGTCCTTCTGAAAGTCCCTTCTGCAGCCTGTACTCTGAGCCAGCTGCCGGTGTCTTAAGATGCTGATTTGACTCCTCACACCCATCGGGCTCTAACATAGAGCCCAAGAGTGGCTCTACCTGATGGACAGGTGTGAGTCAGCATTGTGAGGCTGGCCTGGCCAACCGTATCAGCAGCGGGTATCCCGTCAGGATGGAGGTGACGGGGTGGTCGCCAACCTCAGCTCTGGCAGGTGTTTTGGGACCTCTCGTTCACAGTGAGGTTGGTTTGCTTCTTTATTGGAGCCTTCCCCAAGAAGGAGCTCCTTGTTCCCTGGCTTCAGGGGCTGTGATGTTCCACAGGGCTCTATGGTCTGCCCAGGCGGTCTGGAAAGCTGAAGGACCTGTCCAAGTTCGACGCCTCCTTCTTTGGGGTCCACCCCAAGCAGGCTCACACAATGGACCCCCAGCTCCGGCTGCTGTTGGAAGTCAGCTATGAGGCTATTGTGGACGCAGGTGGGTCACTGGGGTGCTCCTGCCCTTCGGAGAACATGAGGGCTGAGGGGGTAGCTCGGTGGTGGAGCACTTGTCCAGTGTTCACAGGAACCTGGGTCTCATCCCCAGCTCTGTGGAAAGGAAGAGGAAATATAACAATAGTATCTTCTTGGCTTTGAGATATCAAGAAAGCCTGGCATAGGCCTCTGGCTTTGTCCCCAGCCCTGATCTAGGGCCAGTGGCTCAGGAGGCGGGGGCCTTGGGTAGGTCACAGTTTCACAACTGTACACCAGTGGTGTCCCAGGCGCGCCCTGTTACCCCAGTTTCCTCACTCCCTGATCTCTGGCTGCTCTGGAGCTGAGGGCGGGGCTTACAGCAGGTAGTTCTGCAGGGGATTGGCCTCCAGCTTTGGCAACAGTCCTGCCCAACAGGCTGTCTCTTGTGGAGACAGAGATCTGGATCCCACTGCTTGGGACATGGACGTGTTCCTTCCTAGGCCTAGAAGACCCCACAGTGGGCAGCCATTGTGGGTTGGTGTCGTGGTGGGAAGAGTGAGCTTCAGGTTGGTAGGAGCTAACTAGCCCTCCACGTGATATGCAGCCACCCTGGCGTACAGTCTAAGATCAGGGGGTGCAGGACCCTGGTAGCCTCCATGGTGAACATGGAGGTTCCTAACTGGGCCTGTCTGGCTACCCATGCCCTATCAAAGGCTGGGCACAGCTCTCTGGGGGTTTACTTTCCCAGCTTGGACACTTGGCCTTTGTCTGCCTGTATCTCCTTATCTCAGCCTGTCCTGTGGCAGGCTGCCCTTGGCCCTAGAGAACTCATTGGCTAACGGGCCCTTGGGACCCACCAGTGACACCAGAGGCCAAAGGAGTTGCCTTTGGGACAATGGTGTCCTCTGTCCCTCCTGTGGTTGCAGACTGACCCAGACCTTAGAGGCCCACTGTTTCCCCTGATAGTACCCCTCTCACCCAAACCTGTGTGGCCAAACCTGAGCCTTACTGCTGCCCCCGGCAGGCATCAACCCAGCCTCGCTCCGAGGAACAAACACTGGTGTCTGGGTGGGTGTGAGTGGTTCCGAGGCATCGGAGGCCCTGAGCAGAGATCCTGAGACACTCCTGGGCTACAGCATGGTGGGCTGCCAGCGAGCCATGATGGCCAATCGGCTCTCCTTCTTCTTCGACTTCAAAGGTTGGTTTTCTCCCAGCCCTGGTGGGTGGACAGACCAGCCCTGGCATAGGCCTCACCTGCATGTGTCCATCCATCCTGGCAACCCTTTGGGGTTCAGGCTTCCTTGTTCTTGAGGAAAGCTGAGAGGGGTGCTCGAGATCTGGGTAGGCCAGTGTCCGCCTTGGGGTACCAACACCTGCTTTATGCCCTTGCTCGCAGGGCCCAGCATTGCCCTGGACACAGCCTGCTCCTCCAGCCTGCTGGCACTACAGAATGCCTATCATGCCATCCGTAGTGGGGAATGCCCTGCTGCCCTTGTGGGTGGCATCAACTTGCTGCTGAAACCCAACACCTCTGTACAGTTCATGAAGCTGGGCATGCTCAGCCCAGAGGGTACCTGCAAGTCCTTTGATGACTCAGGTGAGGTTGGCATGGGGTGGTCTTTAGGCTTCCTATGCAGGGTTCCAGTCTGTACACAGAGTATGGCATCCTGACTCCCGCTGAGGCATATGGGGTGTGAGTGTACACACACACACACCATCGTCCCAGAGTACCTGCCTGGCTTAGATGTTGATCTGCCCTAGGGAATGGATATTGTCGCTCTGAGGCTGTGGTGGCGGTTCTGCTGACTAAGAAGTCCCTGGCCCGGCGGGTCTATGCCACTGTACTGAATGCTGGCACCAACACAGATGGCTGCAAGGAGCAAGGTGGGCACAGAGGGCAAAGAGAGCATGGGTCTCAAGAATGCAGAGGTGGAGTGTGCAAGGCTTCATACCTCCATTACCCCGTCTGCACCAGGTGTGACATTCCCCTCTGGAGAAGCCCAGGAACAGCTCATCCAGTCGTTGTATCGGCCAGCCGGCCTGGCCCCCGAGTCCCTTGAGTACATTGAAGCCCATGGCACGGGCACCAAGGTGACAGCCCTTTCTAGCCCGTACCTGACCCCTGCACCTTTACTAGAGCGATTCCTGGCTGCAGCCTTAACCTCCTTGTGTCCCTTGCAGGTGGGTGACCCCCAGGAGCTGAATAGCATTGTGCGAGCCCTGTGTGCCTCCCGCCAGGGCCCTCTGTTAATCGGATCCACCAAATCCAACATGGGGCACCCTGAGCCTGCCTCAGGACTTGCAGCCCTGGCTAAGGTGAGCAGGCTGGGCTCTGTGAGTCAGAAGTCTCCGATATGTGGGTAGCTGTGTACTGTGACCACCACTTACCTACCTGTGGGTTCCTGCCTGCACCGTGGCCGAGAAGGCAGGCAGGACGGGGCTACCCTGTGGTCTTCTGGACAGAGGAAACCCTTGCCTGCGAAAAGGATGGGCAGTTCTGAGGACGCATCTGGGCAGCCAGGTTCAGCAGAACGCCTTGTTCTGTGATGGCAAAGGAGGAGTGAGCCGGCAAATGCTCCGGCGTGTGCCCTTTCCTGATGGGTGACCCTCACACCTGCCTGTCCGTTTGTAGGGACCTTCAGCCCGTTTCTATATTGGGAGACATGTACAGTTTTCTGCAAGACCCACCTCTGAACTTCCATGCCTTCTGGGGCTGCTCCTGACTGGGGAGGGGGTGTGTTTTAGGGAGGTGGGTAGGCACACTTGGCTGGGGTCTGCTCCCCCCTAACTAACATGTGTTCTGGCTGCAGGTGCTGCTATCCCTGGAACATAGGGTTTGGGCCCCCAACCTGCATTTCCACAACCCCAACCCTGAAATCCCAGCCCTTCTTGATGGGCGGCTGCAGGTGGTGGATAGGCCCCTGCCTGTCCGTGGTGGCAATGTGGGCATCAACTCTTTTGGCTTTGGAGGTTCCAACGTCCACATCATCCTCCAGCCCAACACACGGCAGGCCCCTGTTCCTGCCCCACATGCTGCTCTTCCCCGTTTGCTGCACGCTAGTGGACGAACTGTAGAGGCGGTGCAAGGCCTGCTGGAACAAGGCCGCCAGCACAGCCAGGATTTGGCCTTTGTGAGCATGCTCAATGACATTGCAGCCACCCCTACAGCAGCCATGCCCTTCAGGGGTTATACGGTGCTGGGCGTTGAGGGAGACGTCCAGGAAGTGCAGCAAGTGCCCACCAGCAGCCGCCCACTCTGGTTCATCTGCTCAGGTGAGCCTGCCCTTTGCTCCCAGGCTAACCCTCGGAGGGGGGGGTGGCTACCTTTCCCTGAGGGCAAGGCTGGTAGGGTTCCATGCTGTGGCCCTGATAAGCTTTCTGGGACAGGGATGGGCACGCAATGGCGCGGGATGGGGCTGAGCCTCATGCGCCTGGACAGCTTCCGCGAGTCTATTCTGCGTTCTGATGAGGCTGTGAAACCATTGGGAGTAAAAGTGTCCGACCTGCTGCTGAGCACAGATGAGAGCACCTTCGATGACATCGTGCACGCCTTTGTGAGCCTCACTGCCATCCAGGTAGGTCACCAGCATAATGGTGGGGTCCTGGGACACTCAGAAGCAAGGAGCTATACTCTCCGGGATCACACAGTCCAGGATGTGCGCACCAACATGTATGCTTCCCTGGGCAGAGCAAGCCTGGGGAAGAGTAGGGCTTCCCAGGAGTCCTGACATCAGAGAGAGGCTAGTGGTCCCAGGGCTGTGTGAGTGACGTGACCTGTGTCTCCAACCCCCAGATTGCTCTCATAGACCTGCTGACCTCTGTGGGGCTGAAACCTGATGGCATCATTGGGCACTCGCTGGGAGAAGTTGCCTGTGGCTATGCCGATGGCTGTCTCTCCCAGAGGGAGGCTGTGCTTGCTGCCTACTGGAGAGGCCAGTGCATCAAGGACGCCCACCTCCCAGCTGGGTCCATGGCAGCTGTTGGTAGGTATCCTCTCGGGGCCCCACCTCAGACACCGGGATCTTCTTGAAAGGGCAAAGTTCTGGGTTCTTCAAAACAATGAGCTGCCGCCTTGGAGGAAGAAGTGCGGTTACAAGGGGACAGGCCACTCTGCTCGGGTTGTATTCACAGGAGGCTTCAGTTCTTCTGAGCCCACAGACCTGAGCAAGACGGGAGATGAGGGGCAGAGAGCTACTTACTTGACCCTAGGTGGTCATTGCCCAGCTCCTCCATTACTTACCCCTGACACCCCCCAAGGGTCATTTCTGAGGTGAGACCTGGCCCCTTTCCCATGCTAACTCCATAATGACACCTCCTCTTGAGATCAGACGCAGCGGAGGGTGAAAGTGCCCTGGGAAGGCCAGTTCTGAGGCTGTCATTTGTCATCTCATTCCACAACACCCTTGGCCCCAGGTGGTGCTCATGGCAGAATCCTGGTTCAGGGTATGGGTGGGGACCCGCTCTGAGGCCAGCCACTCTTGATTGCAGGTTTGTCCTGGGAGGAATGTAAACAGCGCTGCCCCCCTGGTGTGGTGCCTGCCTGTCACAACTCTGAGGACACTGTGACCATCTCTGGACCTCAGGTGGGCCCTGCAACCATAGCAGGACTTCTCTCCCCTGCTTTTTGCCCTGGCCCTACACGGGAGGCTAAAGGGCCCAGTGGTGAGCTGTACCTGTCCCCATCCCTACTGTTTCTGACAAGGGACAGCCTGCTCAGACCCCTCTGACCGCTGGCTTTGCTGCCTGCAGGCTGCAGTGAGTGAGTTCGTGGAGCAGCTGAAGCAAGAGGGTGTGTTTGCCAAGGAGGTGCGGACAGGTGGCCTTGCCTTCCACTCCTACTTCATGGAAGGCATTGCTCCCATGCTGCTGCAGGCTCTTAAGAAGGTGAGTGCCTGGCCACATATGTGGACCTAAGGGTGTGGTAACTTGACTCCGCTTGTTAACCAAGCTCCTGTGTTCAGGTGATCCGGGAACCACGGCCACGCTCAGCTCGCTGGCTCAGCACCTCCATTCCTGAGGCCCAGTGGCAGAGCAGCCTGGCCCGCACATCTTCTGCTGAGTACAACGTCAACAACTTGGTGAGCCCCGTGCTCTTCCAGGAAGCACTGTGGCATGTCCCCGAGAATGCTGTGCTGCTGGAGATTGCTCCCCATGCACTGCTGCAGGTGAGCACGGGGTCTGCCCGGGGAAGGGGCGCAGCAGCCTGCCAGTCACTGGAGAGGATGAGTGTGGTGTGCAGGAGGTCAGAGCCCAGCCCTCCTTTGCCATGCACAGGCTGTCCTGAAGCGGGGCGTGAAGCCTAGCTGCACCATCATCCCCTTGATGAAGAGGGACCATAAAGATAACCTGGAGTTCTTCCTCACCAACCTTGGCAAGGTGCACCTCACAGGGTAGGTTCCCCTGCTCCCTGCTGCTCCTGGGGGCCCATTCCACCCTCCATGAGAGGGGTTACTGTGGGCCTCGCACAGTTCTGGCCCTGTTTGGCCATCTTGGGATCTTGAAACAAATGGAGCCACAAGTGTCTCAGACCTGGGGCAGGTGTGTCACTCGGCTCTCTCCACCAGCATCGATGTCAACCCTAATGCCCTGTTCCCGCCTGTGGAGTTTCCGGCACCCCGAGGGACTCCTCTGATCTCCCCTCACATAAAGTGGGACCACAGTCAGACCTGGGATGTCCCAGCTGCTGAAGACTTCCCCAATGGCTCCAGTTCCTCCTCTGCTACAGTCTACAACATTGGTGAGCTGGGTCTCATGGTGGGGAGGTTCCTTCCCAGGCACACTGGCCAGTGCTGAGGTCTCTGTCCCTTACAGATGCCGGTCCTGAGTCTCCTGACCACTACCTGGTCGACCACTGCATCGATAGCCGGGTCATCTTCCCTGCCACTGGCTACCTGTGCCTGGTGTGGAAGACACTGGCCCGCAGCCTGGGCCTGTCCTTAGAAGAGACTCCCGTGGTGTTTGAGGATGTCACCCTTCATCAGGCCACCATATTGCCCAAGACAGGTAAGAGACACCCTCAGCAGGGGCCGCTGGGATGTTGAGGACTCTGCTCTGACCTTTCTTCTCTGCAGGGACTGTGTCTCTGGAGGTGCGGCTGCTAGAAGCCTCCCATGCCTTTGAAGTGTCTGACAATAGCAACCTGATAGTGAGTGGTAAGTGGGACCTGGCTGGACCTGTGGGGCCTGGGATCCCGATCCCAGCCAGCCCTGTGCTCAGGTCCTCCTGCTGTTCCGTCTCCTACAGGAAAAGTGTACCAGTGGGAAGACCCTGACTCCAAGCTCTTCGACCACCCTGCAGACCTGAACGCCCCTGAGTCTGCCCCTGCCTCCCGCTTGACCCAGACAGAAGTGTACAAGGAGTTGAGGCTGCGTGGATATGATTATGGCCCTCACTTCCAGGGCATCTTTGAGGCCAGCCTTAAAGGTGGGCAGGAGCATCCAGAGTCTGAGCACAATTGCCAGGACCATCTCCTCCCACTGGGGGGAAGTAGAGGCCCCTGGAGCAGGTGCTATCTGGAGTCCTGACCCGGCCCCTCTGCTACAGGCGAACAGGGCAAGCTGCTCTGGAAAGACAACTGGGTGACCTTCCTGGACACCATGCTACAGATCTCCATTCTGGGTGACAGTCAGCAGAGTCTGCGGCTACCTACCCGAGTGACGTCCATCCACATTGACCCCGCAACCCACCTGCAGAAGGTGTACACGCTGGAGGGGGAGACTCAAGGTAGCTCTGACCCTCACTCTGTGCATCTGTGTCCTTGCTGGGCACTGCCGATGCTGACCAGTGTGTCTCCATAGTGGCCGATGTGACGACGAGCCTCTGTCTGGGCAGCACGGTGTCTGGTGGGGTCCACATGTCAAGGATACACACAACAGCAGCCCCACGGCGGCAGCAGGAACAGCTGGTTCCCACCTTGGAGAAGTTCGTTTTCACGCCCCACGTGGAGGCTGGGTGCCTGTCTGAGAGCCCTGCCCTACAGAGGGAGCTGCAGCTGTGTAAGGGTAAGGCCGCTCTCCATGTCTAGGCACAGCATTCTGCTGCATCCCTTCGTCCTCTGGCCAAAGGACAAGCTGGGGAATGGGTCCTGAAGTTGGCTGGAGGCCTTGGAAAACAGACCTTTCTCCCTCTCAGGTCTGGCCCAGGCTCTGCAGACCAAGGCCACCCAGCAAGGACTGAAGATGGCAGCACCTGGGCTGGAGGACCCATCACAGCATGGACTGTCTCGGCTGCTAGCAGCTGCCTGCCAGCTGCAGCTCAATGGGAATCTGCAGCTGGAGCTGGGCGAGGCGCTGGCTCAAGAAAGGTTCCTGCTGCCAGAAGACCCTTTGATCAGTGGTCTCCTTAACTCCCAGGCACTCAAGGCCTGCATCGACACAGCCCTGGAGAACTTGCCTAGCCTCAAGATGAAGGTGGTAGAGGTGGGTGCCAGAAGGGTAGACAGGCCGTATATATGCATGGATCCAGGGTGATCTCAGACCTGAAAGCAGGCAGTCATGGTGCAGCTGCTTTCTGTGGTCTTCGAAATCACCCCTACCAGCCCAGGAACGTCATACCAGAAGGAAAGCTTCTAGGAAAGAATTCCTGAAAAAAAATTCAAAAAAAAAAAAAGAATTTTTGGATGCCTTGGGCTCCAAGATGGGACCTCGTTGACAGGCTTGGAGGGTAGAAAGAGCCTCCTAGCTGGCGTTACCACAGGCCCAGGGATGCCTACCCAGCCCCCAGGTTTTTGCTGTTTCCTAAAGGCAGCAGATCTAAGATGTTCCCCCACCCCAGGTGCTGGCAGGAGAAGGTCACTTGTATTCCTACATCCCGGCACTGCTCAACACCCAGCCTATGCTACAACTGGAATATACAGCCACCGACCAGCACCCCCAGGCCCTACAGGATATTCAGGCCAAGCTGCAGCAGTGTGATGTTGCTCAGGGCCAATGGAACCCTGAGGATCCTGCTCCCAGCAGCCTGGGTGCATTTGACCTTCTGGTTTGCAACTGTGCAGTGGCCAGGCTGGCCAACCCAGCCTCGGCCCTGAGCAACATGGTGGATGCCCTCAAGGAAGGTGGTTTCCTGCTAATGCACACGGTGCTCAGAGGTCATTCTCTTGGGGAGATCTTGGCCAGCCTCCCCTCTGCGGTGCAGCCTGGGCCCAGCCTCCTAAGCCAGGTACTGCTGCTGGGTGTGCAGGGCAGGTGAGGGCTGAGTACAGCCCGACCAGCTCAGCACTTACGTCAGACCTCATGCCGTCACACAGGAAGAGTGGGAGAGCCTGTTCTCAAAGAAGGGGCTGCACCTAGTGGCCCTTAAGAAGTCATTCTATGGTACTGCACTCTTCCTATACCGCCGAGCTACGCCGCAGGACAACCCCCTCTTCCTGCCTGTGGAAGATACCAGCTTCCAGTGGGTGGACTCTCTGAAGGTCAGGTCCTGGGGCTGGGTACCTTTCCTTGCCCTCCCTGGCATGGGACCCTCCTGGAGGCTGACCCTTCTTTGTCCTGCAGAGCATTCTGGCTACATCATCCTCCCAACCTGTGTGGCTCACAGCCATGGATTGCCCCACCTCAGGTGTTGTAGGCTTGGTGAACTGTCTCCGCAAAGAGCCTGGTGGACACCGGATTCGGTAGGAGAGACCCTGAGAGGTTCCCACATGCCCTCACGCCCTCCCACCCACCCTTGATTGTCCTTCCTTTCCTCCCACAGGTGCATCCTGCTGTCCAACCTCAGCAGCACGTCTCATACCCCCAAGCTGGACCCTGGCTCTCCAGAGCTGCGGAAGGTGCTAGAGACTGACCTGGTGATGAACGTGTACCGTGATGGGGCCTGGGGTGCCTTCCGCCACTTCCTGTTAGAGAAGGGTGAGCCCATCGCTGCCTGCCCTGCACTTACCAGGCCAAGGAAGAGGTGGGGGACAAAGAGCCCGGCCAGGTAGGCCCTGTGACATTCTTGCTTCCTTTTGTCTTCAGACAAGCCCGAGGAGCAGACATCACATGCCTTCATAAACGTCCTTACCCGAGGAGACCTTGCCTCTATTCGCTGGGTCTGCTCTCCCCTGAAACATGCCCAGCCCGCCAGCCCAGGAGCACAGCTCTGTACTGTCTACTATGCCTCACTCAACTTCCGCGACATCATGCTCGCCACGGGCAAGCTGTCCCCAGATGCCATCCCAGGTGCGGCTGAGTGGCTAGGGGTAGTGCATGTGCAACCCAGGGAGAAGTCCTGGGGAGGAAAGGGCTCCCCACACCAGGGCCGCCTACACTTGCACCCCCATACCCTGGACAACCCAAAGAGGGGACCCTTAGCACTGCATGCGCCTCCCCTCTGTCTCCCTGCAGGTAAATGGGCCAACCGGGACTGCATGCTGGGCATGGAGTTCTCAGGCCGTGATAGGAGTGGCCGGCGTGTGATGGGGCTGGTGCCCGCAGAGGGCCTGGCCACCTCCGTCCTGCTGTCACCGGACTTCCTCTGGGAAGTGCCCTCCGGCTGGTAAGTGGGCCGGCTGCAGCTGGGGGTGACATGATCTTAGAGTTGGTGGCCAGGCTGAGGTGATCCTGTGCTGTGTCCTCAGGACCCTGGAGGAGGCCGCCTCTGTGCCCGTCGTCTACACCACTGCCTACTACTCCCTGGTGGTGCGAGGGCGTGTGCAGCGCGGAGAAACTGTGCTCATCCACTCTGGCTCCGGTGGGGTGGGCCAGGCCGCCATCTCCATCGCCCTCAGTCTGGGCTGCCGAGTCTTCACCACTGTGGGTAAGGGCCCTGCCCCTAGAACCCCAGACCTTGAGCTCTGTGATCCAGGCTCACCAGAGCCTCTCTCCCCACAGGCTCAGCTGAGAAGCGAGCCTACCTCCAGGCCAGGTTCCCTCAGCTCGATGACACCAGCTTTGCTAATTCACGAGACACGTCATTCGAGCAGCATGTGTTACTGCACACTGGAGGCAAAGGTAGGTGCCCACCTGGGCCATTGCCAGGGAGTGGTTCACGCATTCAGTCTAGCCCTCTGGACTGATTGAGCCCGCATGACCCAGAGAATCTGTGTTTATCACCCTAGGGGTCGACCTGGTACTCAACTCCCTGGCAGAAGAGAAGCTCCAGGCCAGTGTCCGGTGCCTCGCTCAGCATGGCCGCTTCCTAGAGATTGGCAAATTTGATCTTTCCAACAACCACCCCCTGGGTTAGTAGTCCTGGGGGCAGGGGTGGGGGCTAGTGTGGGGTCACCGGGGTCTCCACCGGTGACCGTGACTCTCCCGTTCAGGCATGGCCATCTTCTTGAAGAATGTCACTTTCCACGGGATCCTGCTGGACGCACTTTTTGAGGAGAACAATGAGACCTGGCGGGAGGTGGCAGCCCTGCTGCAGGCTGGCATCCGGGATGGGGTGGTGAAACCCCTCAAGTGCACAGTGTTCCCCAAGAACCAGGTGGAGGATGCCTTCCGCTACATGGCTCAGGGGAGACACATTGGCAAAGTCGTTGTCCAGGTAGGCAGCCCTGGGTACCCGCGCTGGCTTTGGCTGGCAGAATTTAGTTTTTCTGATTCCTCTCACTTCTGTATGATATTTGCATGCCACAGCACGTATGTAGAGACAAAGGACACCTAAGAGCAGCCAGTGCTTCTAACCACTGAGCCGTCTCTCCAGTCCCATTAAGTAACTCTGACATCTTAAATTAACCCGTTTCTGTTCGTCTGTGTACCACCGTGAGGCTGTTTGCCTACTGCTAAGGTTCCAGCAGCTTCCTTCTCATGGCTTCTCTTTGGCTCCACCTACTCTTCAAGCCTGGTTATATTCTGCCCTCCCATAGGCCAAAGCAGCTCTATTCCTTAGCGACTATGAGCACCACGTATACAGAAGGACTCCCACACCATTGCTCCTCATCTCACTGGTCCTTGGGTTGATTTGAGCCACCGCTCTCTATCTGCAGGTGCGGGAGGAGGAGCCAGAGGCTGTGCTCCCAGGGGCTCAGCCCACCCTGATTTCTGCTATCGCCAAGACCTTCTGCCCAGCCCACAAGAGTTACATCATCACTGGTGGCTTAGGTGGCTTTGGCCTGGAGCTGGCCCGGTGGCTTGTGCTCCGGGGGGCCCAGAGGCTTGTGCTAACTTCCCGGTCTGGAATCCGCACAGGTAAGGAAATAGGGGCACCTGGGGCCCCTTTGGTGGAAGGTGTTCTGGGAGGGGCTGTAGGCCACTCCCTCTCCTCCGGTGCAGCCTCACAGCCCTGTGTCCCACAGGCTACCAAGCCAAGCAGGTTCGAGAGTGGAGGCGCCAGGGCATACACGTGCTAGTGTCAACAAGCAATGCCAGCTCACTGGAGGGGGCCCGTGCTCTCATCACTGAAGCCACAAAGCTTGGGCCTGTTGGAGGTGTCTTCAACCTGGCCATGGTGAGAAAGGCATCCTGGGCTCCAGATACCTCCAAAGCCTAAGACCCAGGGTAGAACCCCAGAGCTGCAGCAAGCACTAAAACCTTTTCTCCCAGGTCCTGAGAGACGCTATGCTAGAGAACCAGACGCCAGAGCTTTTCCAGGATGTCAACAAGCCCAAATACAATGGTACCCTGAACCTTGACAGGTAGGCAGTACCTCCATTTGGTCCCACCTGCATTGGTCCCCCCCGGGCCTGGGAGTCTGGGGGGAGCAAATCTGTGCCACCTGTGGCCTTCTCTGGACTGCCTTGGAGAGGTTATGGGCATGATAAAGTGATACGAACACCCACCCACAGGGCAACCCGGGAAGCCTGCCCTGAGCTGGACTACTTTGTGGCCTTCTCCTCTGTAAGCTGTGGACGTGGTAATGCTGGACAAACCAACTATGGCTTCGCCAACTCTGCCATGGAGCGTATATGCGAGCAGCGCCAGCACGATGGCCTCCCAGGTGGGCCTCTGCCCAGCCCACCCATGCTGTGACGTCACACGTTCCGCAAAGCTCCTCACCCACTGCCTCCCTTGCTCACAGGCCTTGCCGTACAGTGGGGTGCCATCGGTGATGTGGGCATCGTCCTGGAAGCGATGGGTACCAATGACACCGTCATTGGTGGCACACTGCCACAGCGTATTGCCTCTTGCATGGAGGTGCTGGACCTCTTCCTGAACCAGCCGTATGCGGTCCTGAGTAGTTTTGTGTTGGCTGAGAAGAAAGCTGTGGCCCACGGTGATGGCGATGCCCAACGAGATCTGGTGAAGGCCATAGCACACATCCTAGGTGAGCCAGCTTCAGGAACCCGCCTAGCTCTCCGAGCCTTAGCTTCCCCATCTATAGAAGCAGAGGACAGGGTTACGTGGCCCGGGGAGCTATGACCACAGTGATGTTTGTTTATAGAGAAAATCAGATTTGTTCTAGGCCAGCACTCCCAGCCTGTGCCTGGTTCCCATGTCCAGGTTGTCCTCATCCCCCTCCCCTTCTAAATAAAAAATCCCCTTTGGCAGGCATCCGAGACCTGGCGGGTATTAACATGGACAGCTCGCTGGCAGATCTCGGCCTGGACTCACTCATGGGTGTAGAAGTACGCCAGATCCTGGAACGTGAACATGACCTGGTGCTGCCCATGCGTGAAGTGCGGCAACTCACGCTTCGGAAGCTGCAAGAACTGTCCTCCAAGACTGACTCAGCGAGTGGTGCGTACCCGGCAGCAGGTTATGAGAGGGTCTTCGTGTGTCCCGTCTGAGCTTCCAGCACCCGGGCAACAGTACCATCCTTTCTCCAAAGAGCACTTGGAGCTGGGCGGTGGTGGCGCTCGTCTTTAATCCCAGCACTAGGGAGGCAGAGGCAGCTGGAGCTCTGTGAGTTCAAGGCCAACCTGGTCTACAGAGTGAGTGCCAGGACAGGCAGGCTCCAAAACTATAGAGAAACCCTGTCTTGAAAAAACAAACAAACAAAAAACCAAAGAGTGTTTGCTTAGTACATGTGTAGTACCAGAACCCACATACCAAGGCTAGCCTATATCATACTCTGTCCTTACAGAGGTGACAGCCCCCAAGTCCAAGAATGACTCGGCCCTGAAGCAGATCCAGCTGAACCTGAGCACCCTGCTTGTGAACCCCGAGGGCCCAACCCTCACTCGGCTCAATTCGGTGCAGAGCTCTGAGCGGCCTCTGTT
Organism: Microtus pennsylvanicus; assembly: GCF_037038515.1. Classification (NCBI taxonomy): domain Eukaryota; kingdom Metazoa; phylum Chordata; class Mammalia; order Rodentia; family Cricetidae; genus Microtus; species Microtus pennsylvanicus. The sequence continues at coordinate 1,182,238 of NC_134589.1, forward strand.
CCTGGTGCACCCCATTGAAGGCTCTACCACTGTGTTCCACAACCTGGCTGCCAAGCTCAGCATGCCCACCTACGGCCTGCAGTGCACCCAAGGTACCGCACATGTGCTGGGCGGCGCTCGTGCCTGGGGACTCCATTCCCCACTAAGTGTTGAGCCCTGTGCTGTCTTGCAGCGGCTCCTCTGGACAGCATCCCGAACCTGGCTGCTTACTACATCGACTGCATCAAGCAGGTGCAGCCCGAGGGGCCCTACCGAGTGGCTGGGTACTCCTTCGGGGCCTGTGTAGCCTTTGAGATGTGTTCTCAGCTGCAGGCCCAGCAGGGCTCAGCCCCCACCCACAACAGCCTCTTCCTGTTTGACGGCTCACACACCTTCGTGCTGGCCTACACCCAGGTAAGAGCTGGGCCAACTGGTCCTAAGTGCTGCCGCCTGTGTCTTGGATGTGAACGCATTTCTTCCGGGAGGGTCCTGGTCACTTTGACACTTGGTGCAGCACTGTCTCCTCCCGTGACAGAGCTATCGGGCAAAGATGACCCCAGGCTGTGAGGCCGAGGCCGAGGCTGAGGCCATATGCTTCTTCATAAAGCAGTTCATTGATGCAGAGCATAACAAGGTAGGTCAGGAGACACCTGGAGTGGGCAGGAAAGGCAGGCTGGAGCTGAGAAGGACATGGACCAGAGAGATGGGGTGCTTCTTTAGATCCCTGTCTCCCCAGTGGAAGGCGGGGCACACTAGTCCCACCCCGATACTCAGAACTGTTCCCTCCAGATGCTAGAGGCCCTGCTACCACTGAAAAGCCTGGAGGACCGGGTGACTGCTGCTGTTGACCTCATCACCAAAAGCCACCACAGCCTGGACCGCCGTGAGCTAAGCTTTGCTGCCCTGTCCTTCTACTACAAGCTGCGGGCAGCCGATCAGTATAAACCCAAGGCCAAGTACCATGGCAATGTGACACTGTTGCGTGCCAAGACAGGCGGTACTTACGGTGAGGACCTGGGTGCCGACTACAACCTCTCTCAGGTGAGTGGGGCGGGTGAGGCAGACGCATCTGCAGAGGCACACCGGCTGGTGGCGTCACAGTGAGATGTCCACATTTGCAGGTGTGCGACGGGAAGGTTTCTGTACACATCATCGAGGGAGACCACCGCACGCTGCTGGAGGGCAGCGGCCTGGAGTCCATCATCAACATCATCCACAGCTCCCTGGCTGAGCCTCGAGTGAGTGTGCGGGAGGGCTAGACCTACATGAAGCCACGCTCCACACCCGCCATCAGAGATGCTCCAATCCCCACCACACCCTAAATGCAGGGACTGGGAGGGTCCTGCTGGTGGGACCCCCTGCTCCCAGTGGCCCAGCACCACCCCCTCCCTTGGTGGCTGCTAGAAACAGGACCATCACGTGTCCCAGCTACCCAGTGGGGTTCCCAGAGCCACTGACTTGGAGACACCCTGGTCTGTGAAGAGTCAGTGGAGACGTGCAGAAGCCAAACTGAGCCTTTTCTGCCTTGTGGCCTCTGCCACGCTGGCTGTTTCTCCATAAATTCTCATATTTATTGCATTGCTGGGAAAGACCCCCATTGCTCATTCTAGAACCCCTTAAAATGGCAGAAGCCATGTGGGGCAAATTTCTGGTGAGGTTTCCAGACCCACTACACACAGGCTGCTGGCTGGAGCCCCTTTTTATCCTGGCCCTGCCCACTGCGGGGCAGGGTATGGAGAGGGCTGGTTCCTGGAGGATGAGGACCCCAGCAGACACTGTAGCCCATAGCCTTTGGCCCCCAGTACCCCGGCTGCACCCATGATGCAGGGCCATGCTGACCCTGCGGACCGCACCGGACACTGACTTTGTTTTCCAAGAAAAGATTCAAATTGCTACTTGGGTTTTGAATTTATTGCGACTGTCAGTGTAAAGCACCACGTCTGGACTGATTTTTACACCAATGGTAAAAGTGCTGCTCTTGATGCTGTGCCCTTCCCACATTAAACCACGTGTGAGCACTGGCTCTGCTCCCTCTGTGCAGTCCCTGCCCTGGGCTTCAGGTTCAGCACCACACCCTAGAGGGAGCAGCCGTGGGGCCGCTGGAGACCGCGAGCTGCGGTGTGAGCAGAATATCTCCACCTTCACGTCGCTCTGGGCATCAGCTCAATTGGTGCCAAACCAGACACTAGAGCAAAACCTCAGCAGCACTTGGCTGGTGTGAGAAACAGGTGACATGGCCAGAACAGAGGATAACACAGAAAAGTTGAGGTCTCTAAGGTCCCTGGGGAATGTAGGCACAGCCTCATGGGCCCAGAGGGCAGCTAGCTTGTATGTATGGGCTTGGGGATAAGCCATGGTGGATCTTGTAAGGCAGCCTTTTGGGGGTCAAGGCCCCTAAACCTGTGTCCAGCAGAGACTCAGCAGTGGTATCTTCAGCGTCTGTCCACAGGTGGCTGCATACAGCTGCACCCTGGCCAGCCTGGAGAACCTCCCAGTGGGGGTGCAAATAGGGTGCTCAGAAGGGGTCTCGTCCCAGTCGGTGGTTAGCCCAAGACTGATAAGCATCTGGTTAGCTCTCATTCACCCTAGAACGTTCCTTAAAAGCTCTGTGTTGTCTTTAGTGTCTGGTTAGACAAAGGAATGGATTTCTACACCAGCCCAGAAAGGCCTGCCTCCCTCACCCTGCCGTGGGACCTTTAGGGACTCACGTGGTGTTGTATAAGTCCATTTTGTGACCAGCAATAAAATCTTGAGACTCCTGCTCTGTCTTCCATGTGATTTCAGCAGTGCTGGGTCTGGTGGTGCCCCTCAGCGGGTAGAGTCATGCTCCGTGACCCGAGTTTTATCCCTGGAACCCACATAAAAGTAGGAAAAACTAATAGCCCTCTGACCATGCGTGTCAAGTGGAACAATACTAAAATAAGTGGGAAAAAAATTCAAGAGCAGTCGCTATTCACAGGCGTCTTGAGAGATGGTAGAGGGCAAAATTTAACATCTGGCTTCGTGGCTTGGCACTGAGTCCTGCCATCGGTCAGAAATAATCGTCTGCAACCCCTGCTCTAGTGGTGTGAGTTTACCTTGTGCACTTGAGCAGTAGAGATGGCTTCAAGGGGCAAGAACTCTGGCTGATTTTGCAGAGGAACCAGATCAGGTTCCCAGCAACCTTGGCCAGTTTACAGCCATTGGTGACTGAGGTCCCAAGGGATCTCACCCTCTGGAGGGTGTCACACACACAGTCCATAGACATACATGCAAACAAGACGTTAACATACATAAAACTAAATCTAAAAGAATGAACAAAAGCCCCAAGACCATAAGGCTCAAAATTTCTTTTTGGTTTTTGAAGATGGTTTCTCTTAACAGCTCTGGCAGTTCTGGGATTCACTTTATAGACCAGGCTGGCATCAAACTCACAGAGACCCGCCTCTCTCTGCCTCCTGAGTTCTGGAATTAAAGGCATTCACGCCACCTCTTGGCCTAAGGGTCAAAGCTTCTAACTAAACTGCTCCCTACAAATCTCAGCAAGACTCTGGAGCATTGGGTACCTGTGCCCCCAGCAGGCCAAGGCCAGACTGGGCTCTAGATAAGAAGCAGGGGGATGCCTGGCAATGATGGCACACCTTTAATCGCAGAGTTCAAAACTAGCCTGGACAGCCGGGGCTACACACAAACCTACCTGGGGCAGGGCGGAGTGGGGGGTGGACGGGGAGACAAGGTCACAAGATCACCCTATCAAGACACCCAGAATAGACACCAACTTAGGATACCAACCAACAGAAGTAAGTTGGTAACTTCAGGTGTTCAGAATAGAAAAGTATGTAAGCAAGAGAAGGGACTCTGAGAACCCGGGGAGAGAGAGAAATCTTTATTATTGTTATTAAATAGTGAACAGAGCCCAGGAAGAGATAGGACCTTGTGGGTAATGTGGAGTCCCAGAGTAAGAGGGCAGGGGCGCAGCTTGAGAGGAAAAAGTGGTCTTTGTCTAATGTGCACAAGGCCCTGCTTTCAATCCTTAGAACTGGAAAAGCGGGGTGGGGGTTCACTTTCAAACTTGCAGGTTCAGGAAGCAAACAGGTCGTATGCTACGGTCTATCACAGTCAAACTGCTCAAAATCCAACAAGAAGCAAAAACCTGAGCGGTGGGAAGATGGACTGAGTGGTGCTCCCCGTCACCCCAGAGCTGAGAGTTTACACATAGTACATGGTATCTGTTGAGCGTGGGCGTGGAAATAAAACCAAATACTAAGTCCTAAATACGAGAGCCACTGTTGAATGTGTGTTTCCTTTAATGTCCAGGGAACGAGATAGGAGGAGCTTGGAGAGTCTAAGGGCACAGACTAGATGCCCCAATCCCATAAAGGTCTCCAGGGCATGTAGTGTACAACTGCGACCTGAACACTTGAGGCAAGAAGATTGCTGCTACCAGCTCAACGAGAACCTCAGCTACATGCGTGTTCAACGGATTTGGGAGTGTGGGTCAATTGGTAGAGGGCTTGCCCAGAATTTCCGAGGCCCTGAGTTCCAACCTCAGAAAAAGAGAGCAGGAAGGTAGGCAATCTGGGCCTCTGGCCAGGAGAGCTAGCATAGCAAACCGTAACCGTAGGGAGCCCCACCGCCTTCCCTCTAGTGGTGTCAGAAAGGCTGGGGGAGGGGGTGCCAGAGACATTCACTGCGACCCCTCCATGCCCTGATCTGAAGAAAAAGGAAGATCCCTTGAGGCAACAGCAGCCAGGTCTTTTACCTTTCTGTCCTGGTAGGAGACGGACCAACCAAACTGAGGGGTTGAATATGACTCAGCCCAGTAACACTGAACAGCAAGGTTTAATCAAGACATGAGAACCAGAAAATTGTTGACATGAGTGGGAAGAGCAAAACCACGAGGGGATATAGACACCGAAGTGACTCCGTTATTAGAAAGTCAGGGAGGGGAGGAGGGGAAGAGGAGGGAGGCTTAAGCTGGGTAGAATGCACCTGTAACCCCAGCAATGAGAATTATGCTGCAGTAAACAGTAAAGAACATAGCTGTTTTTTTATTAAGGCAGTAAAGATAGTCTCCGCAAAGAAAGAGGACACAGAATGAATTTTAGACACGAGAGACCCACTACTGAAGAAGAAGAAAAAAACTTAGCGGAAGGTGCAATAACAGTAGCGCCAACACTGCCCAAGCTGTGCCTGGCAGCTCACACCTGTAACCCCAACCAGCATTGAGTGGCGACTCCATCATTCTCAGCTATGAGACTTTGCCTCAAAAACTAAGCTGGTTGTGGTAGTGCATGCCCCTGATCCCAGCACTTGGGAGGGAAAGACAAGTGGGTCTCTGAGCTCAGTACAGCCTGGCCCACACAGCAAGCTCCAGGACAGCCAGAGCTGTATAATAGAGACCCTGTCTCAAAAAGCCAATAGTAAAGGCAGGTGGTGGTGGCGCACGCCTTTAATCCCAGCACTCAGGAAGCAGAGGCAGGCGGGATCTCTGAGTTTGAGGCCAGCCTGGTCTACAAAGTGAGCTCCAGGACAGCCAGGGCTACAGAGAAACCCTGTCTCAAAAACGCATTAGTAGTAGTAAATGAATGAATAAACAAATAAATAAAATGATGGAAATCGCCTCAATCTGAACCTGCTAGGGGCTGCAGCAATGACTCAGTGGTTAAAAGCACTTATGGCTCTTCCAGAGGATATGGGTTCAGTTCCCAGCACCTACACAGTGGTTCACAACCATCCTTAACTCCAACTCCAGAGGATCCTGTGGCCTCTTTCGAACTCCGTAAATCTTGTCACACGTATGGTACACATGCATGTTCAGGCAAAGCAGTCACATACATAAAATAAAGCTAAATTTAAAAAAGAAGAAATGGTCTGAGAAGATGGCTCAGTGGTTAGAACACTAACTCCTCTTCCGGAGGTCCTGAGTTCAATTCCCAGCACCCACATGGCAGCTCACAACCATCTGTAACTCCAGTTCCGGGGGATTTGGCATCCTCCCATAGACATACATGCAGGCAAAATGCCAATGCACATAAATTAAAGACATGGTGGTGGCGCACGCCTTTAATCCTAGCACCCAGGAGGCAGAGGCAGGCAGATCTCTATGAGTTCGAGGCCAGCCTGGTGTACAGAGTGAGTTCCAGGACTACACAGTGAAACCTTGTCTCAAAAAACCTAAATAAATAAATAAATAAAGGAAATGGTGTGCAGGCCTCACTGGGATGGGTGAAGTGACTCGGGGACTAGGTGCTTTTAATTTGTATGCAAAGCCCACAGCAGCCACCAAAGAAGGCACAGACAGATGTGTGGCCATAGCTCAGGGCTGCACCCTGGCAGCAAACAGTGTTCCTCCATGGCCTCGGCTTCAGTTCCTGACTCCCAGTTTCGGTTTGGGTTCCTGCCCTGAGTTCCCTTGGCTCATGGTGGATGTGACTGAGCCAAATAAACCTTTTCCTTGGCACACAGGAGTCCAGGTGTGGTGGTGTGTACCTGTAACCCTCTACTCATTGAGTGTAAGAGGCCAGGGATCAGAGGTCCAAGGCTGTCTGTACTTGGCTGCAGAGGGAATCTGAAGCCACTTTCAAAAAACCAATTTAATGTGCATCTAACGTAGGCTCTGCTGTCCTGCTCCGGGCACATGAATCACCCTACGTCCGTATAAAGATTTGACAAGAACATCCATAGCAACAGATTGAATCAGAAACCACTCCAGACTCACAAGCAGGGGAATGGAGAGACGCATTTCAGGACATCCCATAATATGAATACTTCAGAATATCCATGACTGAGCCCTGGAAAGAATGAGCAAAGACTTGAGACACTCCTGTGCGTATAAAGCCCTAGGAAAGCACACATGTCAGTAGCAACGGGAGTGTCATGGATAAAGGGGGTTGGGGGGGTCACAGGGAAACTGGGGGTGGCGATACACACTTTCATGATCTCACTGTAACAGTTTCGGCTGTGTATATGGGTATCTATAGATGTGTAATTGTCACTTTACCCATACTTCCAAAGCACTAATTATCCCTCCGTGAAGCCGTTTAAGGGGGGATTTATAAACAAAATAATAGTTGGGTAGACCTCTAAACATAGTAAAAGATGCTCAGCCTCTCATTATGAGGGAAATAAAGATTGATAGTCACAACAAGGATGGCTCGTACAACTGCAGACTTGGCCTCCTCGCCGTGCTGTGGGGGCTGCAGGGGAACCGGCACCAAAGCAGCGCCAGTGGGAAATGCACACAGAACAAAGGGTCTGGGGGAGAGGTGGCCGCACACAGAAAAACGACCTCTGTGTTCAAGTTTCCTGGAAAGTGGCCTGACTACGCCTACACACACACACACACACACACACACACTAACACTGTGTCAAATCACAAAATAGTGGACATGACCTAACCATCTCCCCTGGATGACTGACAGAACGAATGTCCGTGTGTGCAAAGGAGGGCCGTGAGCAAGGAAACCTGACGTGAGCTTCAAGACAACAACTGGGAGAGACAGGCAATCAATCCCAGGACGGTGGAGCGCATCTGTAATCCTAGCATGCAGCTAGCTGAAGCAGGAAGACCATGAGTCGATATGGTTATAACAATATATGTGGGTCTAACAGTAATGCTGCTTTGTGTGTTAGAAAGGAAGGAAGAGGGAAAATGTGGTGGAGGGGTATTCTTCAGAATATGCTGTTTGGTTCAGCTGTTTTTTAAGATTTCTTTTCCAGGCATGACGGCACATGCTACCCATGCCCTTTTATTCCAGCACTTGGGAGGCAGAGGCAAGTGAGTTCTGTGAGTCTGAAGCCAGCCTGGTTTACACATAAAATTTCAGACCAGCTAAGGAGACCCTGTCCAAGGAAGAGAGAGAGAGAGAGAGAGAGAGAGAGAGAGAGAGAGAGAGAGAGAGAGAGAGAGAGAGAGAGAGAGAGAGAGAGAGAGAGAATAAAACGGAACAAAGCAGGAACACATTGGCAGAACCTGAGCATCGTGTGAGTCACACTGAACTAAAAGGGTCCCGTGCTCCTGGTGGCCGGAAGGGTTCAGAGGACTGCTCCCAGAAAAGCGGCCTTTTCTGGTGAAAAGTCTCCAGAAAGTCATTGAAAGTCCTGGAAGTTGTTCTGAGGACTCTCGGCCAAAGGGAAAACAGTATTCAGGAAAATCTACCAAATCCTGGCAGCAGCAGTGAGTTTGGGGCACTTGTCTTGGCCCCGTCCCCCTCTGCCCACATGATGGGTGCAGCTAAGGACAGGCTCCTCCTCCAGGACCAGCCTAGGGTTACCACACAGGCTACCAAAGGCTCTCCACCCAGCTCTGTGTGCTGCGTTGCAGACTGCTTCCCGGGGTCCTTCCTCACCAAATCCCCTTTGGAGGTCGGAAGTCCAGCTCCAGAGCGGCAGGAAGAGGAATCTACTCTCGGTGTCTTTGCCCAGGCTTACGGTAAGGTAGTGGATCCCTGCCAAGAGAGGTGAGTGAGGGTCACGGTCACAGGCTGTCCCTTCCCAGATGCCAGATCTGTAAGTTGCAGGGCTGGCCCGCGCGCTGCCTCCGCTGACCAACAGTGCTGGAAGGCTCCACTAGGGGGCAGGCCAGCCTAAGGGCAGGGAACGCCCTAGCTCAGATAAAGGGACCCCAGGAAACAAAGCAGAAAGAAATTCCAACCCAAGTCGTCAACAAACTCTAGAAACGTGGGCTGTCGCTTAAAGAACAAGGGAGGAGTAGAAAGGGGCTGTGGAAATGGCTCAGCTGGTAGAGTGCTTGCCCAGCACACGCGAAGCCTGGGGTTTGATTCCCAGCACAGGATAAACTACCTCTTGTGGGGAAGGGGGGGAGCAGGAATTCAAGGTCATCCTCAGGTCCTTAGCTAGAAACCTGGCTCAAGGCCAATCTGCAGGAACCTGGTTCAAGACCCTGTTAAGAAAAAGAAAACAGAGCTGGGCAGTAGAGGCCGTGCGGGAGCAGGGTCTACACAGCAAGTTCCAGGACAGGCACCAAAGAAAGCTACACGTAGCCTGGAAGTGGTGGTGCTCACCTTTAATCCCAGAACTTGGGAGGCAGAGGCAGGAGGCTCTCACAGAGAGCCTGGTCTACAAGAGCTAGCTCCAGGACAGGCACCAGAAAAGTCACAGAGAAACCCTGTCTAGAAAAGAAAGAAAGAAGACAGACAGACAGACAGAAAGAAAGAAAGAAAGTTACTGCTTTCTTTAACCTTGTTTTCTTTGCCTTCTTTATTTTTTCCTTTTTCGGTGAGATGATAGAGTTTCAGAGATTTACAAATAAACAAAAGTGAGGGCCTTGCAGATGCTCAGATCCGACCGATAAGGACTAACTGATGACTTTAGCCCAAGGAGCAGTTAAAACAGGTAGAAGCTTAGATCTGTAGGAAGGATGAGGAGCGCTGGATAAATGTCAGGGATGTGCACCTTGTTTTTCATTTTTGGTTTTGTTTGGTTTGTTTGTTTCTCTGGGTAGCCCTGGCTGTCCTGGAACTCACTCTGTAGACCAGGCTGTTCTCAAACTCAGAGACCCCTAGCTTTTGCCTTTTGAATGCTGGGATTAAAGGTGTGTAACGCCCACTGCCCAGCTCTTTTTTTGGGGGGGGGGGTCGAGACAGGGTTTCTCTGTAGCTTTGGTGCCGGTCCTGGAACTAGCTCTTGTAGACCAGGCTGGCCTCGAACTCCCAGAGATCCACCTGCCTCTGCCTCCCTAGTGCTGGGATTAAAGGCGTGCACCACCACCGCCCAGCTATGGGACTACTCTTATAGACATTTGTAAACTGCCTTGTGTGTGCTGGGAACTGAAACCAGGACCCCTGGAAGAGCAGGGTGGCAGAAGTGCCACCCCAAAGGGAGTGGCACCATCAGGAGGTGTGGCCTTGTTGTGGAAGAGTGGAGGTGGGCTTTGAGGTCTCAACTATGCTCAAGTCACGCCCAGTGAGACAGCCCACTTCCTGTTGCCTGCAGCCCACTTCCTGTTGCCTGTAAGATGTAGGTCTCTCAGTTTCTTTTCCAGCACCATGTCTGCCTGCACACAACTATGTCCCACCATGATGATCACGGCCTGTTATGTCCAGATTGCAGAGCCCCCAAAAAACCAACAAGGAGACTGAATCCTGTATGTAAAAGCAAAGAGCCTTCTTTCTTTCTTTCTTTCTTTCTTTCTTTCTTTCTTTCTTTCTTTCCTTCCTTCCTTCCTTCCTTCCTTCCTTCCTTCCTTCCTTCCTTCCTTCTTTCTTTCCGAGACAGAGTTTCTCTGGGTAACCGCTTCCTGCAACTTGCTTTGTAGCCCAGGCTGGCCTTGAACTCAGAGATCCTCCTGCCTCTGCCTCTGCCTCTGCTGGGATTAAAGGCGTGCACCACCACTGCCCAGCCTTTATTCTTATTCAAATTCAAACTTGGACCCTCCAAGTGTCCAACAGGGTTTTTTTTATAATAGCAGAGGTGGGGGTGAGGGATGTCTAAGATTCAGGACCTCTGATTGGCTGACATTTGTCTAGGGGTGTCTTGGTAAAAGGGGGTTGGGTGTGCTGGACTAAGGGACATCAGGTTTCCTGTGTACAACAGTTGGAACGTTAGGAATTTCTTTTGGATGACCTGTTCCTGGGTGGTGCCTGGGTGGTCTCAGTTTGTGGTCTTTCTTGAAACCAGGTATTGCCTTAGGATAAACTACTGAATCTCAGACCTCTATTGAGGTTGTCATGGCTGGGCCCTACAGAGTGAACCTCTGGACTTATCTAAGCAAGCCACCCAATAAATATTTCCCTTTATAAGAGTTGCTGTGGTCATGGTGTCTCCTCACAATAACAGAAGCCATAACTAAGACAGAAGTTGGCACCAGGGACTGGGGTATTGCTGTGAAAGGCCTGACCATGTTTGTGTTTGGAGGAATTTAGACTTTGGTACTTAGGAAACCAGTGGAATGATTTAAGCACTGTTTAATGGGCCATACCAGTGGGAGACAGTAGTGCTTAGGGTGATTTGAACTATGGGGAGGCTGCTCCTCTTAGGGGGGGGGGAATTTTAGTATGTTACCTAGAGATCATTCCTGTGATATTTTGGTGAAGAAAGCGCTGCCTTTTGCTCCTGTCCAAAGAGTCGGCCTGAGGCTAAAGTGAAGAGTTTGGGATTATGTCTGTTGGCAGAGGAAATCTCAAAACAGCCTAGCATAGATTCTGTCATGTATTTATTAGTGGTAACTCTGATGAAGATTTATAGTGAAAAGGAAGAAGCTGAGCAAATAAAAATATAAAATGTGCAGATTGAGAAAAGGGCACCAGGAAGTGGAACAGAGCCGAATCCTGTGTTCAGGGAGATAAACAGATTAAGAAATGGAATAAAGCCGGGCGATGGTGGCGCACGCCTTTAATCCCAGCACTCGGGAGGCAGAGGCAGGCGGATCTCTGTGAGTTCGAGACCAGCCTGGTCTACAGAGCTACTTCCAGGACAGGCTCCAAAGCCACAGAGAAACCCTGTCTCGAAAAAAACAAACAACAACAACAAAAGAAATGGAATAAAGGGGGGCTGGAGAGATGGCTCAGTGCACAATGGCTTAAGAGCACTGGCTGCTCTTCCACAAGTCCTGAGTTAAATTCCCAGCAACCACATGGTGGCTCACAACCATCTGTAATGAGATCTGTTGCCCCCTTCTGGTGTGCAGACATATATGCAGACAGAACACTGTATATACAATAAATAAATCTTTTAAAAAAATCAGAGGAAGTAGTAGTACGAGTCCAATAGAGGAAATAAAGTAAAGCAACACTACAAATTTAAAAAAAAAACTTTTTTTTTTTGAGACAGGATTTCTTTGTAGTCTTTGGAGCCTGTCCTGGAACTAGCTCTTGTAGACCAAGCTGGCCTCAAACTCACAGAGATCCGCCTACCTCTGCCTTTTTTTTTTGAGACAGGATTTCTTTGTAGTCTTTGGAGCCTGTCCTGGAACTAGCTCTTGTAGACCAAGCTGGCCTCAAACTCACAGAGATCCGCCTACCTCTGCCTCCCGAGTGCTGGGATACTGTTGTTTTTAAACTGGACTCTCTGAACATGGCGAACAATGAGGGCTGATGAGAAGCCAAGGACAATGGCACGAGGTTTTGATCCTACGCATTGTGCTGGCTTTGTGGGAGCCTAGCCAGTTTGGATGTTCACCTTCCTAGATATGGACAGAGGGGGGAGGACCTAGGACTTACCACAGGGCAGGGAACCCTGACTGCTCTTTGGACTGGAGAGGGAGGGGGAGAGGAGTGGGAGGAGGGGGAAAAGGGTGGGAGGAGGGGGAGAAGGGTGGGAAGAAGGGGAGGGAAATGGGAGTCTGGGAGGAGGTGGAAACTTGTTTTTTTTTTTCTTTCTTTTCTCAATGAAAAAAATAAATTAAAAAAAAAAGAAGAAAAAACTTACTGTTGTCTTAGAGTTTTTATTGCCATGAAGAGATATCATGACCACGGCAACTCTTTTTGTTTGTTTGTTTGTTTGTTTTTGTTTTGTTTTTAGAGACAGAGTTTCTCTGTGTAACAGCCCTGGCTGTCCTGGAACTAGGTCTTGTACACCAGGCTAACTTCAAACTCAGAAAGATCTGCCAAAGTGCTGGGATTAAAGAATTGTGCCACCACCACCCGGCCCAACCGTGGCAACTCTTATAAGGAAAACATTTAATTGGGGTGCCTCACTTACAGTTTCAGAGGTTCAGTCCATCATCATCATGGTGGGGAGCGTGGCGGCATGCAGACATAGAACCCTACATCTTGCAGGCAACAGGAAGTCGACTGAGACACTGGGAGGGATCCTGAGTTTAGGAAACCTCAAAGCCCATGTCCAAAATGACACACTTCCTCTAACAAGGCCATACCCACTCCAACAAAGCCATACCTCCTAATAGTGCCACTCCCTATGAGATTATGGGGGCCAATTACATTCAAACTGCCATGACTGTCATAATTGGTTCACAATTCCAGGTAATAGTCTATTACTTTGGAGAAGTCAAAACAACAGGAACTTAAAGCAATTAATTATATTACATCCACAGTCAAAGCTGAGAGCCATGAGTTGACACATGTGTGCAGGACACAGAAGAAAGTGACTGAAATTTCCTGCTTCATGGAAAAATCTGCTAGATTCTTGGGCCTGTAGGCTGAAGATAGATGCCCCAATGGTACAGAAGAACTCTGGGTGACTGTCCAGGCAGTGAGATGTCTCTGTCATTTCTAGAGTTTTGCAAGTTGCTTACAATACACTTCCTGTTAACGTAGGTAATATTGTATCCTTCTGGGGTCTTTGATAGAGTTGAAGAATTTATAGTTATAGTTTTCCTTAGTTATGATAAAAGATAAAGTAGATATAAATATTGTAACTGTAATTCTTGCTTGATACCTGTTTTGTTATATGTAATTTTACTATGTTAAAGTTAAAACCTTCCTTTTTTATTTAAACAGAAAAGGGGAGGTGATGTGGGATTCCCCTCTGTATGTTGTGGATACCATTGGTGAATAAAAGACTGCTTTGAGCCTATAGCAGAGCAAGGCAGAAAGAGCTAGGTGGGGAAAACTAAAGTGAATGCTGGGAGAAAGAAGGAGGAGTTAGAGAGAAGCCATGGAGCCGCAGCCGGAGCCAGACGTGCTGAAACTTTGCTGGTAAGCTACGACCTCGTGGTGATGCACAGATTAATGGATATGGGTTAAATTAAGATGTAAGAGTTAGCCAGTAAGAAGCTAGAACTAATGGGCCAAGCAGTGTTTTAAATATACAGTTTCTGTGTGGTTATTTCGGTTCTGGGTGGCCATGATGAACAAGCGGTCTTCCTCCAACACATGTGTGCCGGTGTTGGTGTTCAGCTTGCTTCCTCCACTCTTACACAGCCCGGGATCCCGTGCCAATTTACACACAGGAGGTAAGGCTTCCTACCAATCAAGATAATTCCCCACAGGCTTGCTCACAGGCCAACCCAATCTAGACAACCTTTTTAAAAAAAAACTTTAATTTTAAAAACTTCATAAGTGTTTTGACTGCATGATTGCGCAACGTAGGCATGACTGATGCCCACGGAGGCCAGAAGTGGGCTTTGGATCCCTGGAACGGGAGTTCAGGGTAGTTGGTTATGCGCCACCACCATGGAGGCAGAGGGAATGGAAACTCGGTCCTCTACAAGAGCAGCCAGGGCTCTTAACCACTGAGCCATCTTGATAACCTTTGGACAATCCTTTATTGACTCCCTCCATGGGTCATTCTAGGTGTGTCAAGTGACAATTAACTGTTTACTGTGTCATCACCTAGCCCAGCATTGAACTTGTGGCAAACTCCACCTCTCAACTGTTGAGATTACAGACATGAACCACATGCCTGACCTAATTCTTTTATATTGAAGTTCATTTTTATCTATCAAAAACATAGTGTGCCGGGCGGTAGTGGCACACGTCTTTAATCCCAGCACGTGGGAGGCAGAAGTAGGTGGATTTCTGTGAGCTTGAGGCCAGCCTGGTCTACAAGAGCTAGTTCCAGAACAGGCTTCAAGGCTACAAAGAAACCCTGTCTTGGGGGCTGGAGAGATGGCTCAGTGGTTAAGAGCATTGCCTGCTCTTCCAAAGGTCCTGAGTTCAATTCCCAGCAACCACATGGTGGCTCACAACCATCTGTAAAGAGGTCTGGCACCCTCTTCTGGCCTTCAGGCATACAGACAGAATATTGTATACATAGTGAATAAGTAAATATTTTTTAAAAAAGAAACCCTGTCTCAAACAACAACAAAAACAGCTGTGTCTGCTCTTTATTTTCCTCCTTCAGTCTGTTGCAGGAAAGAAGCAACACAGGACACCACGCAGAGGAGACACGTTGAAAACAAGCAGAAAGACTCACTTCTGTCACTGCAGAGTTAAATACAAACTGACCAAATATTCTGATTAAAAGGAAGCTATTAGCCAGGCGGTGGTGGCGCACGCCTTTAATCCCAGCACTTGGGAGGCAGAGGCAGGCGGATCTCTGTGAGTTCGAGGCCAGCCTGGTCTACAAGACCTAGTTCCAGGACAGGCTCCAAAGCTACAGAGAAACCCTGTCTCGAAAAACCAAAAAAATAAAAATAAAAATAAATAAAAAAAAAAAAATAAAAGGAGGGGCTGGAGAGATGGCTCAGTGGTTAAGAGCATTGCCTGCTCTTCCAAAGGTCCTGAGTTCAATTCCCAGCAACCACATGGTGGCTCACAACCATCTAGAATGAGGTCTGGTGCCCTCTTCTGGCCTGCAGACATACACACAGACAGAATATTGTATACATAATAAATAAATATTTAAAAAAAAATAAAAATAAAAGGAAGCTATTGCACCAGGCAGTGGTGATCATGCCTTTAATAGGCCAGCCTGGTCTACAGAGTGAGTTCCAAGACACCAAAGCTACTCAGAGAAACCCTGTCTGGAAAAGCAAGAAAATAAAATAAAATAGTGGGTTAACAAGGAGACTCAATAGCTCCCCAGTCACTAAGCCTGACCACCTAAGTTAGTTTTCTGGGATCCACAAGCAGAAGGAGAGAGAGAACTGACCCTTGAGAGTTAAGGTGCACACACAGATAGCAAGTCCCAGACCAGCCGTGGTTGCACAGTGACACCTTGTCTCAAGATGATGATGAGGAGAAATAAATAAATAAATAAACAAACAAACAGACCAACATTAGCCTGAGAACTGAGTGACCAGACCACTGAGTGTTTGTTCCTTTGCTCTAGGAAGTTTCTGGTTACCTAAAGGAAGCCCAGCCCCTGGGCTGTAGAGTCCAGGGTAGGGGTCGAGTGTACCAGTCCTATCCTGTAAGAGGAAGTGACTTGTGGACGCTAGGAGAACCCGAGGCTAGGTCCGTTTTGATAGGTATCTTAGCCCTTTGTCCCGGTTTGGAATTTGACAGTCTGTTTTTTTTTGTTGTTGTTTGTTTGTTTTTTGTTTTTTGATAGCCATTCCTATCCAGGATCTGAACTATTGTGTATTATACTGAATTTACATCTTGTGTCTGAAGAACTAAGCTGCTCTGGGAAGGCGTGGTGGAGAGGGAGAAGAGGTGGGAGGAACGGCTTCCCAGGGATAATTAGAAAGCGCTACGTGGCTCCGGGCGTGCGCAGTCTGTACCTGGTCAGCTCCAGTTTCTACAAGGCCGGTCCCCTCGGCGCCGAGCCGCCGTTTCCGAGGATTTTGTTCGCCGTTGCACCGTAGACCGCGCGGAGATCCTGACGGTGCGCTTCCGGCACCGACACTTCCGGTAGCGGTGCGCTGAGTCTGAGCTAAGGTGCTGTGCGGCTCTCGCCGCGTTCCTGCGGGTCCTCGTGGCGGCGCTGCGGGTAAGGTGGAGGCTCCGGGGCCCTGTGTCCCTTTCTTTGGAGCGTGCCCGCAGCCACAGGCCTTCTGGAGCCGCGGCCGGCCCCAACAGTGCGGGAAGTCGTCCTAATCCGAGCCCTTCGCCGTCGTTCGGTGGCAGCCTCGGCCCCCTGCCCAGCCCAAGGGACCGGGTCAGAGAAGGAGGCTCTAGGCCAGACGAGGAAGGGGGCCCGGTGGGCTGATGTGCTCGTTGCTCTCACTGCCCGAGATCCGGGATCTCGCCTGGCCAGGTCCCACCCGCAGGGGCGCAGATCCGTTGTTCCGGCACTGACCTGTTTATCCTCTACACCCGTTCCACCAGGCTGGCATTTAATCCAGCAGCAAATGAGGGGGTAAGGTCCGGGCAGGGTCACGGCTGGGGTGGGGGCGGCTCGATCCTGTGCCTGCTGACGCCTCTCCTGTCACCATCGTGTGGTATCTGCACCGTGTGTGTGTGGTCAGCTCCTTTCAGATGAACCTTGTACCCTCCCTGGTATGGTGGTATACATACTATGGCTAAAATGAGCCTGGTCCCCTTCTGCCCTTAGTGTGGAGAGGATGCCCAAACTTCAGGGTTTTGAATTTTGGAGCCGCACCCTGGGAGGTGCTCGACATGTGGTGGCACCCATGGTGGACCAGAGTGAGCTGGCTTGGAGACTGCTGAGCCGCCGCCATGGAGCCCAGCTATGCTACACCCCTATGCTGCATGCCCAGGTCTTCGTCAGAGATGCTAACTACCGGAAGGAGAACCTGTACTGTGAAGTGTGCCCTGAGGACAGGCCTCTCATTGTGCAGGTGGGCAGAGGGACCATGGCTACCAGGTAGCAGCCGAGTTCTAGACCCTGTATATGAGGACAGCGTCTCCAAGCTTTCGTACCCAGGTTGAGGGTTGCGGGGCAGGGGGAGGCTGCATTCCTGTATTGACACACAGCTGCTGAGTGAACTTTCCCAAGACTGGGCTCTTTCCTGGGAGCCAGCCTGCGCCCTGGTGAAGGGACGGCTTGGATGATGTGAGGGACTTGAAGCCCCGTTGTCACCGTGATACTTCCTTTCGGTCTTGGTGCCCTTCTGTCTCAGAGCTATCAGTTCTGTGGAACTCTGTGCCCTTGGCTGCTGTTACACATCCGTGTAACATACATGTAATAACTCACGTTCCTAGTGGAACGAGATGCTCCCCGCTTTATCGTATTGTAAATGGGGTCGCCATGGGGCTCCTCACAGGGCAGGGAGGCCTAGGCAGAGAGTCTTAGCCTGATGTGACCATGGATGACTTTCATGTCTTCTTCAGTTCTGTGCCAATGACCCAGAGGTGTTTGTCCAGGCGGGTCTCCTGGCACAAGATTACTGTGATGCCATCGACCTGAATTTGGGCTGCCCACAGATGATAGCCAAGCGAGGTGAGGTCACTCCACAGTCCTGTGTTGACACCTGTCCGGGCCAGGCTTGTTCAGGTGGAGGCTCTGTGTGGGTTCGTGACAGTGGGTCCGAGAGTGACACCGGGCCACCCTTCTCCTCCGCAGGTCACTATGGCGCCTTTCTGCAGGAGGAGTGGGATCTGCTTCAGAGAATGGGTAAGTTGGCTGCGCACCACCATGTCAGCTGGAGCAGCCCCGGAACGTTCTGACAGGGCTCATAATCACACACGTCTTGGCTGGGGCTCAGGCCAGGACGACGGTCATCCCTCTAGGGCTTCCTTTATCTCCCACAGCCCCATGGGGACAGCTAGGTCTGTTGGGTGCTACTTCTCACTGGAAACCAGCACAGGCCGACATCACATGTGAAGACAGGAAAAGGCCAAGAATATGCCCCTAGATCTGCTTTTGGGAAAAGCTAGTATGGTTCTGTGGGCCTGGCATATAGGGACTTTTCCACCTTGGAATAGAACCATGGTTCCCTTAGAAACCACCTTTCTTTCTCAGTTCTGTTGGCTCATGAGAGACTCTCTGTTCCTGTCACGTGCAAAATCCGTGTCTTCCCTGAGATTGACAGGACGGTGAGGTATGCCCAGATGCTGGAGAAGGCCGGCTGTCAGGTGAGGGCCGTGGCTCCCAGGGGTGGTTGCTGGGATTCAGCAGGCAGTCTGGGCTCACATCCACACTGTCTCTCCCTGACAACCTTCCAAGACCAGAGGTGGCTCTTGATCCTCCTGCAGCTTTGGGTGGAGGGTGTGTCCAAGTCATTTTCTGTGGGCTTAACAGTGGGTCCCCCCTGACCCCATTTTTTTTAAGACCCGCTACCTTGGTCTCAGAGCCTCTAAAACTGCCATCCCAGCTCCAGGGTGTTGACTATGGGGAGTAACATTGGGTTTACTACCGTGTCTCAGGCCCTCCAGACATCAGCCATGGCCTTCTTAGGTGAGCTCAGTGTCCATCCTCTCTGGAAGACTAGGCGTAAGCCACAGGGCATTAGACTTGGTACTCTTCCCAGCCCTCCATGTTGAGCCTGGTCAAGTGTGCTCTGAGACATGTAGCTTCTGGAAGAGCGGGAGCCACCCCTCAGCAGCCTGGGGCTCCTTCATGGGGCGGGGCTCTCAAGACCCTGGGGTCCAGGGATAGATCTGGCCCGGATGGCCATTTTTCTTTCCTGGATGGAAAGCTGAGGAACTTAAGCAGGTCCTTTGTGATTGGTTTGGGACCTTGGCCTAGAGAATGCTGAACCATGTGTTGATCTGTCCTAGCTCCTGACTGTACATGGGCGCACCAAGGAGCAGAAGGGGCCCATGGCAGGGACAGCCTCCTGGGAGCACATCAAGGCAGTCAGGCAAGTGGATACAGTAGTTTGGGTACAGTCATTGTCCTAGCTCCACACCTTGGTGTGTTCAGCTTTACCTGGTGTCCTATGTCTAGGAGGGAAGGCAGCAATACCATAGCAGGCAAGGTGTCTCAACAGGGTGGAACTTGGTGGCTGGTCTCTGTCCCTCCTGCTAAGCACTGCCCTGGTGTGGTATAGGGTCAGGCTTCTCTCCCTGCCCCCCACAGGAAGGCCGTGGGAATCCCTGTGTTTGCAAATGGGAATATCCGGTGCCTGCAGGATGTGGAGCAGTGTATCCAGGACACGGGTGTGCAAGGGGTCATGACTGCAGGTGAGCAATGGATGGCCGTTTAGTGAACAGTGTTCACTGTCCTGCCTGCTCCCTTATAGCTAGCCTGTGACCTGACCAGGCCTTCCTCCCTCCCCACTTCCCAGAGGGCAACCTGCACAACCCTGCCCTCTTTGAGGGCCGGAGCCCTGCCGTGTGGGAGCTGGCTGAGGAGTACCTGGACATTGTGCAGCAACACCCTTGCCCACTGTCCTACGTCCGGGCCCATCTGTTCAAGCTGTGGCACCACACGTGAGTTGCTCCTTGGATAGGAGTTGATAGTCAGTCTTTCTAAGCAATGTCAGTCCTCTGGAGTGCTCTGTGCTCTCCCCAAGACAACCAAGTCTGCTGAGGCTGCTGGCTTGGCAGTGAGGGAGGCCAGAACCTGGGTGGGAAGAAGTTGGTCATGGCTCAGGTGGTGACTGAATGACAGGCATCTTCCTCAGGCTGCAGGTTCATCAGCAACTTCGAGAGGAGCTGGCCAAAGTGAAGACCTTGGAGGGCGTGGCTGCTGTGAGCCAGGCACTAAAGCTTCGGTGTCAGGCAGGTGCAGGGCTGTGGGAGCCCAGCAAGCTCTGTCGTGGGCCAGCAGCTTAGGTCTTTGACGCGTCTTGGGCCTTTGCAGGAGGACATGTCCAGGCAGCAAGAAGGAGTGAGGCCACCTGGCAACTTACCTGCCTTCCACTGGATCTGCCAGCCCTACATCAGGCCTGGGTAAGCTACGCCAGCCTGCAGTGTGAATACAAACACGGGGGTGAGCTACGCCAGCCTGCAGTGTGAATACACACACAGGTGCCCATTGTCACTAAGGCAAGTCCCTGTTCTGAGTGGAGGGAGAGGAGAGGCTTTGTGTGGAGAAAGTGCTTTGGGTACTTACCCAAGATCCTTTGGTTCTCTGTGACTTTGTCCTTGGGGTTACTGGGTGGACCCTGGGGCTGGAATTTCCAAAGTTGGGCAGGCTGATCTGTGATCACAGCCTGCCTGGGCTCAGTGGTACGAACCTTGGGCCCCTGAACTTTAGATTTACCCCCTGTATTGTGTGGGCTGCACGTGTGTCCTGTGTCCTATACAGCCCCCTTTGCCCGGGACCACACCTGAGATCGGCCCAACTTGGCAGCAGTGAACTGACCGTATCTTGTTGGTGTGCCCTCTCCTTTCAGGCCCAGGGAAGGGAGCAAGGAGAATAGTGGTGGCCGCAGTAAGCGGGCTCTGGAGGAGGAAGAGGGCAGCCTAGATGGCTTGTCCAAGAACAAGCTGAAGAAGCAGCTGAGGAACCCTCACAAGACCTTTGACCCTTCCCTGAAACGTGAGTGCGGCTCTGTTCAGGCCAGGTTAACTGGTTGACTGTCAGTCCCCTTGTCTTTGTCTTAACTGGAGGTAGGAGCCCGGGTTCAGAAACAGATGCCTAGGGACGTTTGTCCTGTGCCCAGACCAGACTTGGGGTTTGACACTAAGAACATGTGAAAGCTTTTAAATCTCATCTGTGTGTGATGTATCAGACAAGGCCACTGTACAAACTCCTTACCTAGGTGCTGTTCAGGTGACCACAGAGGAGTTTGCCTGTGTCAGGGCTTTGGGTTACTAAGGCTATTCTTGGCTTGCTCAATCTTGATCCAAATAGATGGAGCTGAAGGTGGCTAACCTCTCTTATGGTTCCTAGGTGTGCAGCTTTGAGGTCTCAGTCCAGTGCATTGTCCTCTGTGCCCTGGCCATTTCAGCAACTTGGGCTCTCACACTCAGCTGCTCCTTAGGGGTTCAGCAGTCTGGTGGCAGCTGGTAGCTTTGCAAGCCTGGGGAATTTGCAGGAGGGACCTTGGGATATGTCTCAGGCTGTAACCCAGGCTGCCCTGGATCTCACGGTGTAGTCCACACTGACTCCTCCTCAGCAGCAGTCCACGTGCTAGGATTACAGGCGTGAGCCACCGTACCTGGCTGTACTTTCTCTCACTGGGTGACATGCTAACAGACCTTAGGGCTTTGGAACACTTGGGACTGAATGGGCAGCCCATCTGCTTCCTGTTTGTTCCCAGTTGAGACCATGCTCACTCTCCTGTGTCCACCATCTCCTGTCATAACTAGCCACATCCTCCATCCTTACCAATCGGTCACAGCAAGACTTGTAGAGGTGGCAGCCAGTCACCCTGGCTTGCCTCATACTCATCTCATTCAAACAGCTCCTCCTTATTTTCAGCTAAATATGCAAAGTGTGACCAGTGTGGAAATCCAAAGGTGAGCTGGCTCTTCTGTTGCTGTGCAGGTGGGCAGGGCAGTCCCCATGGATGTTGCTGGGGTCTAGGCATGGGTGTTGGCCTCAGTTCACCAGCTTTCTCGTACACAGGGCAACAGATGTGTGTTTAACCTGTGCCGTGGCTGCTGTAAGAAGCGAGCATTCAGAGAGACAGCAGATTGCCCAGGTGAGCAGACGCCTGCTGCACCAGCCCACCCACCCCCACAGCAGTGGGAACCTTGGCTTCCTGACAATCATTCTCCTCTTGTTCTCCCTGTCAGGCCATGGACTGCTTTTTAAGACCAAATTAGAGAAGTCTCTGGCCTGGAAAGAGACCCAGCCTGGGCTGCAGGAACCTCAGCAGGGGAGGCCCGGAACACCAGGTGGTTTCTCCGAAGTCATGGGTAGTGCCCTGGCCTGAGAGCCAGCAAGGGCCCTCTCTACTCCAGGACAGCCACTGAAGCCTAGACACTCTTAAGGAAATGCCTTTACTCAGGGAATCTCCTACTTGACACAGAAGGACAGTTGGTGTCTTCAGGCACCTTGGCTGAACTTGCCCCTTTCCCACAACCTGTTTCCAGGACTGAACAATAAACCATTTCAGAGATTCGTTTGCAGAGATCTAATACTGGCCAATGGCTGCTGCTTCCAGCCCACACCCAAGGAGGCTGCTCTTCTGGCTCAGCGGACCTTGGGAGCCAGGAAAGCAGTGTGAAATGAGTGGGCATGCCCTGCCTTTCCTGAGTGGTCAGAACATCCAGGGGATTGCCCTGGGTGAGATCTTCCAAAGCAGAGAGGAGCAGAGCCTGGGGCAGTGATCAATCTGTACTTTAATGGCTACACGGCTGCAGTCAGAACTACATGGACAGGAGGGTTTCGGGGTCCCCTACCTGGGCATTGCACAGTCTGTTTCACTGGACAGAAACCTAGAGTCAGGCCTGAGTGACCATAGTGGGCAGCTTGCCTACCACAGCAGAGAGAACCTCAGAGTGGAAGGCCAGTGAACTGGCATCCAAGCGGCCAGGCTGCTCTAATGAACCACACATAATCTGGAGCCTCCTCTGAGGAAAGCAGGCAAGAGGCCCAGGTGCTGCTTCCATGGGCTGGGCAGGAGTGCGGACCGGTCTCTGCAGGTCGGGATGCCTTTCACATGTTGGTGCTCATCCGTGACTGGCTGTTGGCTGGCGTCAGCTCCCCTTGGCTCCCTTCTCTAGGCGGAGACTGCAGTGGACAGAGGGGTCAGTGGAAGCTGTGTGAGTGCTGCCCGTTCCTCACCCCAGCTGCTCACCTTGACATGGATCTGGTTGCGCAGCACAGCTGCCCTCAGAATCATGGCCTTGGCACGTCGCTGGAACTCCTTGCCCATCAGCAGGGACTTCTCAAAGGTGGTGCTGCGCTGATCCACATCTCGAGCATACAATATCTGTACAAGTAGGAGAGGAAGTTCAGAATGGCCCAGCAGGTCACGCCCCCAGCAATCCCAGCCCTAACTACGTACCTTGCTGTGTGAATCGATGCGGGCATTAATGAGCCCTTCCAGGATGAGCTGTGTTAGCTCATCCTCCAGAGCCGCAACTGTTGTGTTGAAGGCTGCAGCCATCTTGTGCATATCAGCTGACACATAGGGGCTGAAATACTACAGGATGGAGGCCACAAGCTGTCCACTGTCCCCAGTGTCTGCACCCCACCCCACACAGCCTCTGACTGCCACAAGCTGTCCACTGTCCCCAGTGTCTGCACCCCACACAGCCTCTAACTGCCACTCCCCTCCCCCACTTACTTGGATGAGAGCCCGGTTGCGAATCTGGGTATACAGCGTCCGGACATGGGGGGCCAGGTACATGTCCAAGAGCAGGTTGTCCTGCAGAGGAGAACTGGTCAGTGACCTGAGGCACAGGCTAGCCCAGTCACAGTGCAACTGTTCCTGTCTCCTACCTTCATCTCGTCCAACATCTTCAGGCATGAGGCGTACTTGGACTCATAGAATTTGAAGATGATGTCTCTGACCTGTGGCTCCAGCTCCAGGAACAGCTTGAAGGAGCTGAGGATACCAGAGTGCTCAGCTAAGAAGGGACTAAGGGCCTGACCCTGGGCAGGAACAGGAGGTAGGAGCCACCACCCAAATTACCTGCTGGAGATGACATTGCGTTGCAGCTCCTGACGGTCAAAAGTGGCTAAGGCACACAGGCCACCATAGACAGCCACATTGCTGGGGGACAGCAGCTGAAGGCAGAAGGGGAGGTGAGGCCAGAGACCTAGGGTCCTGGGTCACGGGTGCACACACCAAGGAGGAAGCCCAGAGCTGGGGCCTGGCCTTCCTACTACCCACTCAGACATGCTTAGACCTCATTCAGGAGAGGTTACCTCAATCCATGAGCCCTCACTTCCTCTTATGGACCTGGACAAGCTCAAGAGTCCTACATGTGCCTCCTCACCTCTGGGAAGTCGCAGTGATCAAAAGAAGCCAGAAGGAAGCACTTCGCAGCTTGCTTATACTTTCGTGCAGCCAGCTCAGCCAGGCCTAGAGGGACCAGGCAGGAGACAGTGAAGACAGGCTATTAGAGGAGGCTACTGGAGCCCTAAGAGACTGGTCATCAGTGGACAGCCCACTGGCCTCCTGCCCTCAGTATCCCTCAGTTTGTTAGTAACAGCATCTAACTGGAGACATTCCTGTAAGTATGTCTGCAGGAAAGCCTCAAATGCCGTAACATACAGCCAGGCTTGGAAACCAGCTCATCTACTTTCCCACACCCCACCGGCTTCTCTGCCTGAACACAGACACACACGGAAGCCCTGGAGCCTGCCAGTACTGTACCTCTAGCTATTTCCCCAAGGTTACAAGGGCTTGAGGTGGCCGGAAGCCTCACCTGCAGCACACTTGAGCTTGGTGAGGATGGCCTGGGTCTGGCTGTCCCGCTCTCCACGCTGCTACAGGGGAAGGCAGCAAATATGAGAGGCCCTACCCTGCCCTCCTTGTTCAAGGGGCTCTGCTCCCTGTCCCCCAGCCTACCCAGGGAAGGGTCAAGAGCAAACTCAAACGGAGGTTGAGGCTAGGAATGGGTATGGGGGCTACCAGGGGGCCCCATGGTGGTGGATCTTACCTCAGCAATCTCTGGAGTAGACTCAGCCTTGCTGACATAGCTTAACACATGAGACCAATTTTGCAAGTAGACACTGACCTGGCAGATGAGTAGGCAAGGCCAAGCTAAGTCTGGTGGCCTCTCCGGGCCCTCCATGCCTACCCACTGTCCCCTAGGTCACCTTGATGACGTTGAGGCACATGTTGATGACATGCTTAGCACTGGTACAGTAATCCCGGGCTCGTGAGTAACATTTGAGGGCATTGCTGAGGTCCCCGCAGTCCAGGTAGTGATCACCCAGGTCGTCATGGCCGCGCCTATAGGCCCGGGAGTGAGTGGATACTGGTAGAGGAGCCAGCCAGGCCCAGCTGCACAGCCTCCCCTGCCCAGAGCAGGCCGCACCTGATGCTCTCTTTGATGGAGTTGCCCTTGTAATTCTTCAAGTCTGTGTCCAGCTTCTCCAGTTTCAACAGGGCCTTCTTCCGAGTGGCCTCCACCCAGGCTGTATCCAGGGGTGGGGGCTCTACTCCACTCTCAGGAACGGCATCAGGTGCGTTCTGCAGCTCCCTGAAGGATAACCTAGCCATGAGGACAGCGACAACCACAAGAACCAGGGAGGAAGGGGAGAAGACATAACAAGCCACAGGCTGGTCTTCAAGAGGCCTTTGTTTTGCCCCACCCAAAGAAGCCCACCCGCACCAGGGGCCCTTTACAGAGACATTTCCTGACCTAGGAGCCCATAGTCAGATAGGGAAGTTTTAATGGAGGATAAAGGGTTTTGACCCCCCCCCCCTTTTTTTTTTCGGGGGTAAGAGAAGGACAGCTACACCAGGTTCTGAAGAATTAGGATCCTAGCTGTGTACACACAGGCAAAGGAAGCCAGGAGAGAGAGAACAGGGCCTGCTACCACCTCCCTGCCACAGGACTTAACTACAGGGTACTGCTACACCACAGGACTTAACGTGTGCAGGGTACTGCTACACCACAGGTAGGATGCTGGGCATGACGGGCACAGAATGTGGTGGTCACTTGCCCCCTCCAGGGCCTTACCTGGTAGCCTCAGAGAGCTTCCGGTGGATCTCTTCATACATATCCACATTGAAGGTCCTCTGTACGAAGGACAGGGCCATTTTCAAGGCCTCGACCCGCAGTGGAGGACACCGGTCAGCAATGAACTGCAGCCGCTCAATGCGCATCAGGCCGCTGTAGCTGGCTGCATACTGCTCCAGGTCCTGGGGGGGGGGGATGGGGGAGTAGGTAAGCAAGGACCTGACAGCCTGAGCACGGATACCAAACCTTCCCTTAGGCCTACAGAACTGACTGCTGTCCCAGATTCTGGGAAGAGGCCACTGGTGTGGATTAAGGACCTTCGGGTCCAGCTCTGCACTGGAAAGCAGGAACACAGGCACACCCGCCAAGTGATGGAAGTTGGGGTGAGAACAGATAAAAAAAGTGTGTTGGCTAGAAACAGACTTTAACGGAGGTGTTCCCACTAAGACGGTGCCGAGTCTTAAAACTGCCTGAGAAGCTAACACAGGCGGGCACATGAAAACCCAGTTTCGTGGCTCCGAAAGATCTCATTAAAGTGGCTGCTAGGCGTTGCCATCTCCCAAAACTATCCACTACAGTGGAGAGTCTGATTGGACCCCTCAACAGACCCAAGTGACGGTAGTCCTCCCCGCACAAAGATCCGTACCAAGGTGGGGTTCTCCACCACGTAGTTGACATCAGGTGCGTTCTGGGGGTCTTCCTGGGGATCGACATCAATCTGCATAGGTTCCACAGCCCCCTGCAATACAGAAAAAGCTCCCTGACACACAGCACCGGGGAGAGCAGGGACGTCCTAAGGCACAACTGCCCTGGGCTCCCTCGGGCATTGGTGGCCAAGCGCCCCCCTCTGCTCTCCCACACTGGTGTGGGTCACAGTTCTCTGACAGATTATGAAGCCTCCAGGCCACAGATAATAAAACTGACTGACACCCTCTCTGCAGAGGTCAGGAGAGCCACAGCAGGCCGGCCACGGTGCGGAAGAGGCGCCAGGGCCTCGGGCGACGCCGAGGGCCGCCTCCCGCAGGCAGGGCGCCCGGTACCTCGGAGAGCAGCGTGCAGGCCGAGAGACTGGCGCTCAGGCTGTAGTCGCCCGACGTCCCGGGCCGCAAGTCCGACCTGCTGTGCGCAGGGCTGCGGCTCAGGTCGGACGCCGACGACGACGCGGAGCTGGGCGCCGGGCTGCCCCGCATCCTGACCGCTCCCGGGCCGCCAGCGCCCGCACGGAGAAGCGTTGGCGCGCGAGGCGGGGGCGGGGCGGGGGCCGGAGCCCAGGGCGGCCCGCGAGGCTGGCGGGGCTCGCGCGCCCAGGCCTGCGCCGCGAGCCCCGCCCCGCCCGCCGCGAGCCCCGCCCACCGAGCCCGACTCGGGCCGCACAGCCGCGCGGCGAGCGCAGCCGCCAACCCCTACCTGCAGGTTAAACACCTGAACCGGCAGCGGCATCTTCCACCCCCGGCGCCGCAGAGCGACGTTCACTTCCGGGGCGGCGCGGCCGTCAGTTCCGGGTCGCGGCTCTGGGCGGGGCGCTGGTCGCTCTTAAAGGGGCCGCCTCACTCTCAGGCGGGCGCCCAGCGCCCGGGCCGGGGCGAGCGTATGAACCGTGTGCGGGGTCTGCTGTGCCGGGCCTGCCTCGCGCTGGCCGCGGTCCTGGCTGTCTTGCTGCTGCTGCCGCTGCCCCTGCCCCGCGCGCCCGCACCGGACCCCGGCCGGATCCCGACTCCCGGTCTGTCTCTCGAGGTCTCCCGCCTGCAGCCCGACGATATCTTCATCGCAGTCAAGACCACTCGGAAGAACCACAGCCCGCGCCTGCGGCTGCTGCTGCGCACCTGGATCTCACGAGCCCCGCGGCAGGTGCGCACCCCGCCCCTGCCTCGCGGGTCCGGGGTCCCGGGCTGGACTCCCCTGCCCGCACCCCTGCTCCCGGGCTGAACTCTCTGCCCGCACCTCTGTCCCGGGGTGGCCCCCCTCCCCGCACCTCTGGTCCCTGGCTGGACCCCCCTGCCCGCACCTCTGGTCCCGGGATGGACCTCCCTCTCCTCCCCTCCCCCTCTGGTCCCGGGCTGGATCCCCCTGCCCGCACCTCTGGTCCCTGGCTGGAACCCCCTGCCCGCACCTCTGGTCCCTGGCTGGAACCCCCTGCCCGCACCTCTGGTCCCAGGCCGGCCCCCTCCCCGCACCTCTGGTCCCGGGGTCCCCGCGCCTGCTCCCAGACCTACTCACTGGGTCCTCTGGTGCCTCATGGTGTTTTCTCCTTCAGACGTTCATCTTCACTGATGGAGAGGACCCTGAGCTCCAGCTGCTGGCAGGTGAGATGCCCCCCCCTGGACTGAGTTGTAGCTACAGGGGCAATTGTGTTCCTGTGTCAGGCACCTGGCTGGGTTCTCAGAGCTAGTGGAGGGCAGAGCCGGGATGGGATGCCCATCCATAGCCAGTCCACCTTCCAGTGCCCATCCTTCGGGCCATCAGCTCCTCACCCCGTCCCTGGCACCCATTTTCCTTGAGGAAGCCCCGTCGGCAGTCACCTGTTCCCACCTGGGCTGTTCTAAGTGTGGTTGGGCTGCAGTCTAAACCAGGAGGCAAGCTGAAAGTCAACCCTGAAATTTCCCATTTCCAACCGTGCAGGTGGCCGCCTGATCAACACCAATTGCTCGGCCGTGCGCACGCGCCAAGCTCTGTGCTGTAAAATGTCGGTGGAATACGATAAGTTCATTGAATCCGGACGGAAGTAAGTACCTCACCCCTCAGAGAACCCAGGGCTGAGCGTGCTGGAGGCTCTCACCCAAACGGGGGGCCTCAGTGCATAGACCTCTCCCTCCACCTGCAGATGGTTCTGCCACGTGGATGACGACAACTACGTGAACCCCGAAAGCCTGCTGCACCTGCTTTCCACCTTCTCTTCCAACCAGGACGTCTACCTGGGGCGACCTAGTTTGGACCACCCCATCGAGGCCACCGAGAGAGTCCAGGGTGGTGGCGCCGTGAGTGCTGGGGCCAGCATCCTCCCCCAGGTTGACCTAGCGAAAGCTGCAGGAGCTGAGACTGGGCTAAGACAGGCATGGGCCGGGTGGCCTAGTTCCAGGCCCTTGGAGCTAGCAGACCAAGCATAGTGATAAACAAGGGTCCAGAGACCACGGTGACTTGTTCGGACCTGTGCCCTCTGCAGACTCTCCTGTACGGTGGCCCAGGATGACACGACTCAGCCGGAGGGTTGACGGTGAGGAGCCCTCTCCTGGGCAGCCTTGACCGAGCTTTCCCTTTTTCCAGTCAAACACAGTGAAGTTCTGGTTTGCTACTGGTGGGGCTGGGTTCTGCCTGAGCAGAGGTCTTGCTCTCAAAATGAGTCCATGGGCCAGGTAAGTGGGAGGCTGGGAGCCCAGCGGCCTGGCTTGGGGAGAGTAAGGGATACTAGGTGCTGACTAACCCTAACCCTCCAGCCTAGGCAGCTTCATGAGCACAGCCGAGCGGGTACGGCTCCCTGATGACTGCACGGTAGGCTACATTGTGGAGGGGCTTCTGGGCGCCCGTCTGCGCCACAGCCCCCTCTTCCATTCCCACCTGGAGAACCTGCAGAGACTGCCGTCCGATGCCGTTCTGCAGCAGGTGAGACACCCAAGCCTGGGTCTTAGTCCACTCCTATGGGGACCCAGCCTCTCTCCCAGGGGGTCTTCCAGTCATGTAGAGCTCAGGAGAGGGCTAGCCGCAGGGTGTCCTTGTCCCTGGGGAGTGAGCCCTGGGACAGGCCCTCAGGAGCAGAAGCTCATGGCAAGTCTCAGAGGGGCTTCTTTATGAAGGGCCACTGTCTTGCTTCTCCAAGCCTCTACTTTAGCAGGTAAAGTACCCAAGAGGAAGAACTGACCCCCCAATCTCCCCGATCCCCCTCCCAGGTCACCCTGAGCTATGGGGGTCCTGAGAACCCACGTAATGTGGTGAACGTAGCCGGAGGTTTCAGTATACAGCAGGACCCTACACGGTGAGTGGGCACCGGGGTATTTCAGCCCCGGAGGGCTCTGGTGTCAGCCCCCTGCCCAGCAGAGCTGACCTCACTTCTTCCCCTGGCAGGTTCCAGTCTGTGCACTGCCTTCTCTACCCAGACACCCACTGGTGCCCTATGAAGAACAGGGGTGAGGTAGCTTTTCAGTAACTGATGACCCCTGGTGGCTCCCTCAGGCCTTGGAATCGGCAGCAGAAGACGAAACTGCTCGAAGGCCTCCCACAATCCTTCTTCCAGTTGGGACACAAGGTTCCTCGGGATCGTGAGGACAGCTGGACTGTGCGTGCGGAGATCATCCAAGAGCAACAAGAAAAGTAATGCCGCCGAGCTGTGTACGGATGCTGCTGGCCCAGCCCGAAGGCCCAGGAGGGGACGGGTCCCCGACCTCCCACAACTGCAGCTTAAGATGGTGCCTGGTGGGCTAGTCGTGAAAGGGTGGGCTCCAGGCCTGGCCACAGACTCTTCCTGGGTTGCTCACAGAGCCGCCATCCAAACCCAGAATGTGCAGACTACCTGGCCGCTGGATGCTTAAGGTCAGCCCAAGGCCCTGCTTCCCAACCACGCTGCTGTTCATTGTTACCTCAATCCCTGGCCTCCCATCACCACCAGGAGATGTTCTTCCTCTAACTGGAGGTTTAGGGGTTTCTTTCCTGAGCTTCCCAGAAATCAACAGCCAGAGCCTTTCCTCTGGCCCCTCAGGAGCAAGATGCAGCCCTAGCACCTTTTACAGGGGTGTCCCGCGGGAAGCAACTGCAGTATTGAGTAAAGGCTTCTGTGACGTTCCTAGTTTGACTCCTCTTGTAGTAAGCGAGCTGGACACCTGGCAGCTTGGCTCTGCAGATGTTCACACAACCGCTTATTCCTCCAGGAAGGCCTGCTCCTACAGCACCAGCCACCTCCTTAACCCTCCATACTGTGAGGCCAAACAGGACTAGAGAGTGGTCTTCTCAACACATGGGATGGAACCACCGGTACACATACGTGAGCATGGCAGTTATGCGTTTTGTGCGTGGGGTACGCTGGTGATATGGGAGAGCATAGGCATAGCTGCTGTGTGCGTGGTTGTGCCTGGGTACATAGGCACATGGGTAGTGTTTGTGTGAACGTGGCTGAGAGAGGGTCTGGACCCTGGCCCACGTGCGCTTGTGTGTGCTGGTGCATAGAGATGTGATCGGTGGTCCCTGGCCCACGTGCGCTTGTGTGTGCTGGTGCATATGATTTCAACCTGAGATGGGCTTACGGCTTCCCGGTGTCACTGGAGGGGCTTGTGTGTGTGAAGGGCAGGAAGTAGTAAGTCGTGACTGGGTTGTGCTCACCAGAAGTGAAACTCACCTCAGAGCCCTGCATGGTGGTGCAAGCCAGTAATCTCAGCTCTGGAAGATGGAGAATTCAAGACCAGACTGCGCTATGCAGATCTGGCTCCAGCATTAAGACACCGGGGGCTAGCAGATGGTGCGGTCACTGCAGGGCTTACCCTGAAAACCTGAGGATATGGATTTGGGCCACAAAACCCACATTAAGAGAAAACAAGCCGGGCGGTGGTGGCACACGCCTTTAGACCCAGCACTCGGGAGGCAGAGGCAGCCAGATCTCTGTGAATTTGAGGCCAACTTGATCTACAGAGCTGGTTCCAGGACAGCCAGGGCTACACAAGGAAACCCTGTCTCAAACAACCAAAGAGAGAGAGAATAAAACAAGATGTGTCGCACCTGAGGGTAGGCTGCACATGAAGAACAGGCGTGTACACACAGAATGGCACCTGGGGGTAGGCTACACATGAACAGTCATACACACAAGGAAGAGGAAACTCCATCTTGGGTCAAACCCTATAGGCTTTGGGGTCCTTAGCCTGCTGGGTTCCAGGGAAAAGCTCTGGTTCTGCACAGTCGGGTTCCTGGTAGAAGGCCAAAGACTGAGGCTGGGAAATAGTTGAACGGGATGAGCTAGAAGCATGGAGCGTGGGAGCTGAGGCTGAGAGACAGGCACACAGTCGGATGGATGAGCTTGAAGCATGGAGGATGGAGCGTGGAAGCTGCTGCAGAGTCCTCAGCAACATAGAGATATGAGGGAGGAAAGGTGTCCCTTGTATCCGCCAACGCAGCTATGACCTAGTCACCTGCCTGGGACCCTAATGTGGGCACGTGGCAAGTCACCACCCCACCCAGCACCTGGAGTTCGGAAGCCTCCTCTGATTTCCTCCTTAGCCTGCAGTGTATTCTCTCAGGGGCTCCACCAGTAAACACAGTGTCTGGATTGCAAGGACCAAGGACAAGAGCAGTCTACACCAACAGGAGGGGTGTTTGTAGACTGCAAGGGTGGTAACCACCCAGAGCCGACCAGATTGGGACTGCCAGGGCCTTTCCAGAGTTAATGCAGCTTACTTAAGGATAAAGACTATGTGGTTGTATCCCCAGTACCTCCACCTGCCAAGGCTGATCCCGTGACCTAAGCATCACATAGCCCACTATATCTGTGAAAGAGCAGCTCCCACCCCATCCTGGGATCTCTAGATCATGAGGAGAAAGCAGATTAATAAATGCCCTCTTAACTGGGTGGTGGTGGTACACACTTATAATCCTAGCACTCAGGAGGCAGAGGCAGGCAAATCTCTTTAAGTTCGAGGCCAGCCTGGTCTACAGAGTGAGTTTCAAGACATCTAGGGCTGATACACAGAAAAACTTGATCTCAAAAGAGAAGAAAAATCAGTCTGGGTGTGGCGGTGAGTACCTATAATCTCAGCACTCAGTATGTAGAGGAAGAGGATTAGGAGTCAAAACTTCCTAATGAATTTGAGACCATCCAAGTACACAACTGATATTTTCCAAATGCATGACCTTCTGGATATAGCTATGTCATGTTTTCCTGTCCACAGTTCACAGTTTCCGGTTTGTTGGTGTGTGTGTGTGTGTGTGCGCGCGCGTGCGCACACGCCGCGTGTGTGTATGTATAAGACAGACCTCTCTGTCTCTGTGAGTGTGTTCACCTCTGCATATTTGTGTTCATCTAGAGGTCTGAGGTGGTTGACAGTCATCTTCAATTGATCTCCACACTATTTTGAGACAGGGTCTCTCAGTGAAAATGAAACTTACCGTTTCAGCTAGACTGGATGTCAGAGAGTCAACACCCTTCTTCTTCCCTCCTCCCTCCTCCCTCCTTCCATGATCCTCTTGCTCCTTCCCCAGGCTTGGGTGACAGATGTCTGCTGCCTCCTTGCTCAACTTTTTACCTGGATGCTAGGGATCCAAGCTAAGGCCATATTTGTACAAGGACACGACTCACTGAGCCATCTCCCCAGCCCCACTTTAGGATGTGTAGTGAGAGGTGTTCTTTTTCACATTAGTTCCTAAGTTGTGACAGCGCTGGTTGCGTCCCTCTGGCTCACATAGCCTCCAGCGGCTCTCAAAAGCTTGCCTTTCTCTACTTCTTGGGGAAAGTCTTTGGAAAGGCCTGAGGTTCCATCAACACAGCTGGCTAGTCTCTGATATTTCTGATATTTGTGTGATTGACATTGGGGCCAGGAAGCCTTCCAAGGCTCCTTGGATTTTTTTTTTTAAAGATTTATTTATTATGAGTATAGAGTTCTGCCTGCATGTATGCCTGGACACCAGAAGAGGGCACCAGATCTCATTACAGATGGTTGTGAGCCACCATGTGGTTGCTGGGAATTGAACTCAGGACCTCTGGAAGAGCAGCCAGTGCTCTTAACCTCTGAGCCATCTCTCCAGCCCTAGATGTTTGGTTTTTACTCAAAGAGCAAGAGACCCGGAGCTACCATGAGCTCCACATCTCCACAGCTCTCAGGGAGGGTGCTGCAACAGGCCGAGTTAATCCTGACGGAAACTTGTAAAACAGACAGAAAGAGGGTAAGGTTCCTCTCCTCTGGAGAAGCTGAGCTCTGAGCTGGGTTGTCAAGGAGGTGTGACTGTCAATTCTCTCACTCTTGGTCAAGCTGAAGGCTCTGCACAACATTTTTGTGTTTCTCTTGGGTGACTAGCCATGCACTAATGTCCAGTTTTTGGCTGTGGCTGCAGATTTTAGTCATTTTTTACTCTGATCTGGTCATTCCTGCAGCTCAGCTGTTCTGGGAAGAGACTTGAGTCTCAGACTTGAGCCCCTGGTGGTCTGTAAGCAACAGTGGAACATCATGCAAGGAAGACTAAAGGGGCGCATACACCTCAGGAGCAGGGGTGGAGTGTGAAGATGGGCAGCAAGGGCACCTAGGGACGAGCTTGAAGGTTGGTTGCTGAAGCACCGGGAACCTCACAAGCTCAGCTCCCGGAACGCCAGGCACACGGACAGCAGGCGGCGCTGCAGTACAGACAGAGCCGCTGACTGGGGGCAGAAGAGAGTGGTTGCTGTCCCAAGTCCTTCCAGCACCTGGGGCTGGGTCCACCTCTAGGAAGTCAGCGAAGCAGTGATCTTCTCCTTTGTAAAGAATAAAAGAGTCGTTGGATGAGAGCCTGTTGAGGTGTGTGTGTGTGTGTCCCCTAGCAACGACATTGAATGGTAAGTCAATATTCCTTCTGGTGGTCATGGCACTAGGGTTCACGGGGGTGCCCCACGCTCTCTCAAGATGGGTGACTTGAGATCACAAGGAAAGAAGAATTAAGCCCCAGGTGTGTGTAGCACAGGTTTTATAGGACATAGAGCGTGAGCTCATCCATCAGATGACCAGGGGAAACCATGAGTCACCTGGTTGATCCAGGGAGGTGTTTGGGGATGACACCTGTGTGAGAGAGTAGGGAATTCTGGCTCAGGGTCACACCAGGATCTCAGTGTCACGGTCTAAATTCAGGTATGCAGGGGAAAGCCATAGCCGGCTAGTCACAGCAAGGCCAACGGGTCTGGTGGTTGTTCAGGACACAGGAAGAATGGAGTAGTGATGTTTAGAAGTTAGGGAGTCCTCAGGGTTACTTGACGTTAGTAAAGGACTGGTGAGGTGGCTTAGTGGATAAAAAGGTGCTTGCCATCAGGTTACATAACCTGAATTTAGTCCCGGGGCCCACATATTGGAGCCAACTCCCAAAAGGTTGTTCTTTAGTCTCCGCATGCCATACGGCAAACTTGCACACATACATGCAGACAAAATCAATAAAAATGTAATTTTTTTGGGGGGGGAGGGGGTTTCTCTGTGTAGTCCTGGCTGTCCTGGAACAAGTTCTGTAGCCCAGGCTGGCTTCAAATTCACAGAGATCCACCTGTCTCTGTCTCCTAAGTGCTGGGATTGAAGGTGAGAGCCACCACTGCCTGGCTTAATAAAATTTCTTTTTTTTTAATTTTTTTTAAAGATTTATTTATTATGTGTATAGCATTCCTTCCCTGTGTGCCCACATGCCAGAAGGGGGCGCCAGGTCTCATTACAGATGGTTCTGAGCCACCATGTGGTTGCTGGGAATTGAACTCAGGACCTCTGGAAGAGCAGTCAGTGCTCTTAACCACTGAGCCATCTCTCCAGCCCCCAATAAAATTTCTTGAACAATATCTTCTACACTGCTTTTTCTAAATCTCTTGGACCCCACACAGTGATGGAAAACCTGACATCTTTGCATCTGTTTTCGTCTTTCTCCTTTAGACATCTTCCTATTGATTTTGAGCCCCCCAAAGGCTCCTAAACCTGCAGTTTTCTGTGAGGCAAGGCTAGACGACCTTGGAGAACCAGACC
The DNA here is from genome assembly GCF_037038515.1 of Microtus pennsylvanicus. Classification (NCBI taxonomy): domain Eukaryota; kingdom Metazoa; phylum Chordata; class Mammalia; order Rodentia; family Cricetidae; genus Microtus; species Microtus pennsylvanicus. The sequence goes on from NC_134589.1 coordinate 1,217,597, forward strand.
CACCCAGGCCAGACTGCTTGTTGGACTCCTGGCTACAACTTTCCGTGTTCAACCCTATGCCTCACATCAGTACCCAGACAGCGGGCTCAGAGCCCACTAAACCCTTTCTTTCCCCAGTGTGGCCACATTGATTAACCCCCCCCCCCCGCTTCATGATTTCTCTTCTCTTTAATGCACTGGGGACACACAAGCCTGGCCTGTTGGGATTTCCAGGGCCAGGCGTCTGCCTGGAAACTCCAGTAACAAACCTTTATGACCCAGGGCAGGAGAAAGCATGCCTTTGAAGGCCACCCCAGCCAAATCTCCAGGCAAAGACTAGCGCCTGCCCTCCTAGGCCTGAGAGAAAGATCTCCACTAGCCCTTTTCCCAACAGAGCATGTTGGACCTTGCTTTTATTGTTTCTTTGAGGTCTTCTGGAATATTCTATGATTAGGCCATTTGGTTTTTGCAGGTAAATGAGTTTTATTTTTATTTTTGTGTAAGGGTAAGTTTACTCTGTACATCACATTCATGCAGTGCCTACAGAGGCCAGAAGAGGGCATCGGATCCCCTGGAACTGGAGTTACAGATGGTTGTGAATCACCAAGTGGGTGCTGGGAATTGAACTCAGGTCTACAAGAGCAGTCAGTGCTCTTAACCACTGAGCTATCTCTCCCACCCCTGGCAGGGAAACTTGAAATTTTGTAGGGACCATGGCTTGTTCTTTATTTCTTTGCTGTGTGGGCTTTTCACACTATTTTAAACCTAGGCCATTTATTTTATTTTACTTTATTTTATTTATTTTTTTAAAGATTTATTTATTTATTGTGTATACAACATTCTGCCTCTATGTTTGTTTTTAGATAGGAAACTTGAAATCCAGAAAGTAAGACGGCTCAAGGTACCTTAAGGGGCTGGGTGTTGTCAGATCTCCGTTTTTACTCTAAGAGCCCTAGGAAATGTTGAATGCGCTATCAAGGTGCCTCCAAGGGAGAACTCCAGCCGATTGGTCCTCTTGTTGCGAACCTATGACTCAAGGAACTGTAGGGATGCGTGAAGTCCTTAGCGAATGTTTTGTTGGCGTGGACGCATCAAGGACCACCACTGCCTCAGTCCTGTGGGAGTGGCAAAGCCTCGCCCTTGGTCTGAGGGCAGGCGGAGCCTTCCTCTGCTGCCTCTGGTCTGACTGGAAGGTGACAGTGTTTGCAGAAAACATTCAGTGTAGTTTTCTGCACCCACACTGGACGACCTTAAGTCTGCTCTCCTATGGAGGTCAGCTAGCCCTGGCTCCTCATTCAGTGGTATACAGTAAGTCCATCTCCCTTGTTCAACCATGTGTCATAAACACACTGAGATGGGGGGGGCACTGTGGCCTTTCTGTCGCTGAGTGCAGACCACCTGGTCCCTGGTTTCCTGTGTCCATGCCTTTGTCACTTCTATTTCTCCCTCCCTGCCCCAGTGAGGGTTCCAGGGCCTAAGCTGGTTCTCTGGATTGGTGTTACCCTTTCCACTCATCAGGGCATAACTGCCTGTCTGTCTATAGCAGTGGGCTTGACGGGAGCTGGCAATCCGGTGGCAGCTGTCTCATTGAGAGATCTAGCTGCACGCTCTTCCAGCCCATTCCAGTGACTCTAGGTGACTAGGGTATTAGGGGAGGCATTAGGGACGCCAGAAGCTTCATGACAAGCAGTAATCTTGTAGGGAGCCACGTAAGAAAAAGACACCTGGTCCTGGCTTGGCAGGAACTCCAGCAACTTGCTCAGAAGGTGCACTGTGTGAGCATGTTTAGCTGACCCAGGGGACAGCGTGTGGGCATGTTTAGTTGACCCAGGGGACAGCATGTGGGCATGTTTAGTTGGCCCAGGGGACTGCGTGTGGGCATGTTTAGTTGACTCAGGGCATGTTGGGTGGCATCTTTCAGGCTGGTTTAACCTGCTTTACTCTGACCAGGTGTTATGAACACAGTATGTCAGAAATAGGATACACTTGCGTCTTTCCACAATGTCAGAATGTATTATGTAAAGGAAAACTCACAAGCTACTTTGGTTTGCTACAATTTACAAGTAATTTCAACTTCCTTTGATGGCCTGGCTGTAGGCAAGCAAGGTTTTACCTTATTACTTTAGTCATAGGTAACAACTCTGAGTTGCAGGTTACCAAATGGCTACAAAATATTTAAAGAAGCTTGCTATGAAGACCTGAGTGGCCTTGAACTCACAGAGATCCACTTGCCTCTGCTTCCCTGAATGCTGTGGTTAAAGGTGAGTGCTATCACATGTGTTTGCTTATTTCTTTTAATGATTTATTTTCTGTTTCATGTGCAGTGGTGTTTTGCCTGTATGTATGTCTGCATAAGAGTGTCAGATCCTCTGGAACTGGCAATACAGAAGATTGTGAGCTGCCGTGTGGGCGCTGGGAATGGAACTCAGGTCCTCTGGAAGAGTAGCCAGTACTCTTAACCATTGAAGCATCTCTCTAGCCCCCGTGTTTGCTTATTTTTGACACAGGCTCTTACACAGCCCAGTATGACTTTGAACTTGCTGTGTAGTTGAACTCCTGATCCTTTTGCCTCCACTTCAAGAGCAGGGATCCCAGGATTTCATCACAAGACTCCTTTTATACAAACCCGGGGATTTGACAAACGCGTTCTACCTATGGAGTAGCGTCTCTAGCCCTCTCTTTGGTTTTTTAATTTTGTGTGTGTGCATGTGAAGCACGTGTGCAGATGCATAACTGTGGGCATGAAGAGCCCTGGGTCGGCCATCTTCAGCAATACCACCCACTTCATTTGAGAGCAGGGCTCCTATTGGCTTGGAAATCACCATTAGGCTAAAGGCTGGCCACTGAGCCCCCAGGGATCTGCCTGTCTCCACTGCCCTAGCACAGGGATTGAAAGAGCACACTTTTGCCAGGACGGTGGTGGCACAAGCCTTTAATCCCAGTACTCGGGAGGCAGAGGCAGATGGATCTGTGTGAGTTCGAGGCCAGCCTGGTCTAGAGAGTGAATTCCAGGACAGCCAGGGCTGATACACAGAGAAACCCTGTCTTGAAACAAAAAGGAAGGAAGGAAAGAAAAAAGAAACACCACAAAGCAACTTGGGGAGGAAAGGGTTTGTTTGGCTTACACTTCCACATCACTGTCCATAATCAAAGGAAATCAGGACAAGAATTCAAGCAGGACAGGAACTTGGAGGAAGGAACTGATTCAGAGGCCAGGGATGACTGATTACTGGTTTGTTGACCCATGGCCTACACAGCCTGGTTTTGGTCGTTGTTGTTGTTGTTTTGAGACAGGGTTTCTCTGTGTAACTGAAATTCCAGAGATACACCTGCCTCTGTGAGAGCCAAAGTTACATATAGAATTTTAATTACTACGCCTATGAGACCCATGAAACAAAAATGCCTCTGATCTGCAGCCCCTTGCCCAAGACAAACAGTTCCTGAGATACTGGAGGCTACTGTTTATGGAGATAACGAGCCACGTTTTCACTCCCTAAACAAGTTTGTTTGACCCATCTACACCGGATGTGCTAGATCACACACAGGCAGGCGATACATCAGGCGGTATGCTTGCCCCTGATTGGATGTAGGCTGAAGTACATCAGGATGTATGCTTGCCCGTGATTGGATATAGGCTGGAGGTACATCAGGCTGTGTGCTTGCCCCTGATTGAACCTGATGGGAAAAGCAATGAATTATGGGTTTTCCTTCTTAAACCTCTGCAAACCATTATTGTAGGCCATTTCCCAGGAACTTGGGTATGGACCTGGCCAGAGCCCATTCACCGGGCCAGAATTAATTAAAGCTTGCTCCAAATTTGACTTTAAACTGTGGTAGTGGTCTTATTCTCCATCGGTGGGATTAACACCTCTACCTCCCAAGTGCTGAGATTAAAGACATGTGCCACCACCATCTGGCTCAGCCTGCTTTCTTTCACACAGAATACAGGACCACCAGCCCCGGATGGCACCAACCACATGGCTTGGGCCTTCCACATTGACCGTCAATTTGGAAAATGCCTTACAGCTGGTTCTTATGGAGGCATTTCTCAGTTGAGGCTCCCTCCTCTCTAATGACTCTAGCTTGTGTCACAAGGGTTAAATAAGTAGATACGGGCTGGAGAGATGGCTCAGCGGTTAAGAGCATTGCCTGCTCTTCCAAAGGTCCTGAATTCAATTCCCAGCAACCGCATGGTGGCTCACAACCATCTGTAATGAGATCTGGTGCCCTCTTCTGGCCTGCAGGCATACACACAGACAGAATACTGAGAATACTGTATACATAATAAATAAATAAATCTTAAAAAAATATAAGTAGATTCAGCTAACTCTCCATAGCTGGATCAGTCCAGTGCACTCTGAGAAACTGCACCCTGGTGCTAGGGGGCCGCTTCTGTCACGCCCACTTCCATTCAGCCAATAACCATGACAGAAGGCGGTCTTGTTTGACTATACCCTCCTTTTTAAAAGCCAACTGTCCTCGATCCCAATCCCAGGTCAGACAGGGCCACCACAGACCATGAGGTGAGGGGCAGACACAGGGCAGCAGCTGGATCCAACAGGGGGAATCAGGGACAGACGGCACAAGACACTGCCGTGTGACAATCCACAAATTGGCCTTGCAAGGCAACCACTCCCGTGTCTCGGGTACGAGCTTTCACAGTTTGGGATACAATGATCATTTATTGAGGCAAATTAGCCCAGCCCAGCTGGTGTGGAAGTGGGGATCCTGGAGTCTAAAATTGGGGACGGACATGGGGTGGGTTGAAGGCGGTGGCCTCCTGGTGTGAGGGTGGGGCTGGAGAGGCCCTCAGGGATCCACTGCATCCGGGCAGTCTAGGAAGCCAGGTACCCAGCGTCCACCAGGATGCCAGAGCCACTGGTCGAGGCGCTGCTGTCGCTGAGCAGGAAGAGGATGCTGTTGACGACATCCTCCACCTCTGCAGGAGAACAGAGCAGTCAGGGCTTCTGCTTGCTCACCTGACTGCTGGGAGCCAACCCTGATTCCCTCACCCACGCCCCCAGCTGACCTGCGAACTTCCTCAGCGGGTGGCGCTCCTTGAGCTTCTTGGAAAAGTCAGGGTTTGCAGAGACTTTCTTGCCCATATCAGTCAGCACCACAGTGGGGTTTACGGAGTTTACCCGGATCTGGGGCCAGAAGCCACAGTTGGTGGCACAGCCAATGAGCTAGCCCTACCCACACTCTCAGGACTTGCCCAGCACAAGCCTGATGAGAGTGTTTCACTCTGCGCAGCTGAGCACTGACCCTGCTGCTCAGAGCGGTGTGCAGGCTGCGAGCCCCACCCCATCCTCACCCTCAACCCCCAGCCCTGCCCCAGGTGCCCATCATCTGACTACACCCAGGCTCCTGTGCCTACCTTGTGTGGCCCCAGCTCCATGGCCATGGCTTTGGTCAACATGGTTATTGCTCCCTTGGTGGAACCTGTGAATGTGTGGGTGCTGAGAACCCCTTAATCATTCAGCCTCCTCCTGAGAGACCCACCCAGAACCTCCTCCTCCTCCTACCACAACGAATGGTGCACTCACTATAGGTGGCCAGGCCAGGGAAGGTGACATAGGCCACCATGCTGGAGACGTTGACAATGGACCCTGGCACTCCACGGCTAATCATGCCCTTGGCTACAATCTGGAAGCCAAGAGGTAGGGGTAGCTCACTGTGCCCTATGCCATCCCACCCTCCTCAGGTGCTCATCCCCGGGTCACAGAACTTCTACCATCTCACCTGGGACACCTGCAACACAGAGCGCACATTCACCTTGAAGGACCTGGCAGGAGAGGAACAACGTCTTCCCGCACCACCCAACTTCCACAACCCTCCCCAGCCTGCCCATGCCTCCCAAGTGCCCACCTGTCAAAAACCTCCTTGGTAGACTCTATGAAAGGCTGTACCAGCGCCACGGCTGCATTGTTCACCAGCAGGTCCACGGGGCCAATACCGCCCAGCGCCTTCTCCGTGGCCTCCCAGTCACCCAGGTCCACACACACGGGCTCTATGCCCGGACACTGTGGGAGACATAGTTGGTGACTGAGGCATTGTCCCTGTCAGCTTCTGATGTATCCCTGAGGGTGGGGAGCAGGCCCAGGCCAGGCAGGGCTGTATGCTCACCTCTTTGGCGAGGCTGACCAGGTCTGCACTGGTGCGTGTCACGGCCACCACTTTGGCTCCCGAGGCGTGCAGGGCCTTCACGGTGTCACGCCCAATCCCTGTAAGGATGGAGAGTGGCCTGGTCACACCCGGGGTCTGTTGCTCCCGTGTCCCTGCAGCCAGCGGAGAGAGGGTGCTGGCCAAAAGGTTATAAGCCAGGATTAGACGGGACTATCCCTGAGCAGAGGTCAGACTGACTAGTACCATGCTGAAGGGGGCACCAAGGCAGTACCCTCCTGATGATCCCAGAGAAGGATATTTCTGGTGCCCATCTGCCCAGCCTGGATCTAGAGGGCTGCCTTGGAGCCGAGTGGCATTCTATTCTATCCCTGTGGGCAGTGGGTCTCCAGCCAGGCGACAGAAGCCGTCCTGGGTGAAGTGAGAGTCAGGGTCGGTAGGATTGGGCTGTGACAAGGTCACCTTCGGGCCCCTTTCCTCTCCCACTCACCTTTCCCTGCCCCTGTCACCAGGGCCCGCAGGCCTTTGAAATTCAGCTTCATGCTGCTGACATCCACGGTGTCCTCCTGCAAGGGGAGGGGCTGAAGTTGTCAAGATTGAACTGGAAGATGGGACAGGGTTGGGGTTAGGGGCAGATGACCTGTTCCCTGTGGGGCTTGAGGAAGCAACGGAAAGGAGTATGTGCACACGTGCAGAAGGCCTGACAACATCGTGGGAAAAGAGTCCACACACACACATGTATGCACACACACACCATACACGCACACACACACACCATGCATGCACGCACACCCCCCCACATGCACACGCACCACACACACCACACACGCTCACACGCACACACACACACACACACCATGCATGCACGCACCCCCCCCACATGCACACGCACCACACACACCACACACGCTCACACGCACACACACACACCACACATGCTCACACGCACACACACACACCATGCATGCACGCACCCCCCCCACATGCACACGCACCACACACACCACACACGCTTACACGCACACACACACACCACACATGCTCACACGCACACACACACACCATGCATTCACGCACACCCCCCCACATGCACACGCACCACACACACCACACATGCTCACACGCGCACACACACTACACATGCACACACGTACACACACACATACTACACATGCACACACGTACACACACACTACACATGCTCACACGCACACTACACATGCTCACACACGCACACACACCATGCATGCACGCACACCCCCCCACATGCACACGCACACACACTACACATGCTCACACGTACACACACACACTACACATGCACACACACACTACACATGCTCACACACACACACACACTACACATGCACACACACACACTACACATGCTCACACGCACACACACACACTACACATGCTCACACACACCATGCATGCACGCACACCCCACACACATGCACACGCACACACACTACACATGCTCACACGCACACACACTACACATGCACACACGTACACACACATACCACACATGCACACACGCGCACACACACACACTACACATGCACACACGCGCACACACACACACATGCACACACGTGCGTGTGAGAGGGCCTGACACAGCGATGTAGTGGGAGAGAAGGTGGCAGACTGGGGACAGGATTTGTGTTTAATTAATTAATTTGTGTTTTCAGCATTCCAGCACTTAATCTTGAACCCAGGGCCCTGGAGCACAAATGGTCAAGACGCCTGCTGAGCCACACTCAGCCTAGGGAAGTGAAAATTCTGCGTTTGGGATTCGCCTGGTCTGGACAGAAGCACCAGCTTGTAATGTTCTTTCTTATTGTTATAAATGAGGGTAGTGGCCTGATCTAGCTGCAGCAAGTGACTTAGATGCCTGCTTGGAGCAAGAAGACCGTGGGCACTGAACCCAAATGCCCAGCAGCCCAAGGACCCCACTGTGCCTGTTGTCTGTCCTGTGAGGACAGTGGGGTCCTTCTTACCTCTCCTTCCTCTGCTGCCCCTACTAGCCTGGGACTCTGCCCGTAGTGACCACACAGAGGCACCTTCTGTCCCCTGAGGGGTGACTCTTGCGAATCTAAGCATGGATTCTGGGGTTTCCTGCCCCAGTAGTGACCCCTGAGTCCCTCTGTGGGTCTCTACTTCTCAGAGTAGACAGGTGGCTCTTTCGGGATACAGTTTGAAGAAACAATCAGAGGGTTTATGTTCACCTCAGTTCCACCGGAGGCTCTCCTGTCTTGTGTACCAGGGATCAAGGAACAAGTAGGTCAGTCCAGGAAGTCATGGTCACATGGCATCTGCACCAGGCAGGGGGCTCAGGCGCACAGACCATCTCAGGGACAGCCCCAGGGAGAGGTGAGCTCAGACTCCTGCCTGCTGCCTCTCCCTTCCTCAGCCAGGTTCAGCCCCGAGACCTTGTGACTCTAAAGATGTCAGCTGTATTTCAGGTGCTCTTTTTCTAGTGTATTTCAGGGTCCCTGGCATGATTTGGGTGTGACTCCCTCAGAGAAGGCTGAGGAAGCCTCACTAGCGCAGGGATAGCAATAGTACCCTTCCACCAAGTATCCCTCCACACTGGTGTTCCGTGATTGTCCTGGGGCTCCGGGGGACAACAGACACCGTGAGAAGCTGGGGGCCAGCGCCATGCCAGAGAGTCTGTCCCAGGGCACACACAGGTTGACACCAGATTTGCTGCTGCCTGGTAGAGTTTCCTCACCACATCCAGGGACAGATCATACCTGCTCACTGACTGTGTCCTTGATCCGAGCTGGAGCAAGTCACCCGAGTCCTACAGCCAACCTTCAGTGGTGCTGAATGCAGGGGTCTCGCCTGATCTACTTTCCCCCTTCTATGATGAAAGCAGCTGATTGTGATCAACCTTCCATGGGGTTACTCCTGGATCCCCTGGGAAAAGGGTGGTCTTTCAGGGTTTGTTGCTAATCTCTATTGCCGGCCAGTTGGGCATCAGACAGTGGTTTATCAAGGACCCGGTAGATGTGAGTCCCTGCCTCTGAGCCTATCTCCACAACCCCGAGCTGCAGAGAGAATGGCTGATGCCCACAGAAAGGGGGCGTCCTCGCCTGGGTTTTGTAGCTGTAGTCCTCCGCTAGCCTAGCCCTTTGGGGGGCATTTCTTCAGGGTGAAACTATCTCCACTCTCCATAGCTCTCGCCTTACCTCTGCCACCTGTGTGCTCTGAAGATTTCCAGAGTCACACGCTGAGCCCTAACTCCTGCGTTATGTGGGCAAGTGTTGTAAAATAGTTTCCTTCAATATTAACATTCCACCCGCGCTGGCGGTGGTGACGCACACCTTTAATCCCAGCACTCGGGAGGTAGAGGCGGGCGGATCTCTGTGAGTTTGAGACCAGCCTGGTCTACAGAGTGAGTTCCAGGACAGGCTCCAAATCTACACAGAGAAACCCTGTCTGGAAAACCCAACCAACCAACCAACCAAACGAACAAAACATAAAAAGCGTCCTTCAGGGAAACTCCTTAAACAGAAAGGCAAACAGTTCAAAATAGCTTCAGGAAGTCCCTGAAAATAACCAGATTCACTAAGATCCTCCTGCCAGAGTAACAAAAACAAAACAAAACAAAACAAAAAAACCCAAAACACAAAACCAAAAAACCCCAAAAAACTGGGTCACTCTCAGCCACGCCAAGGTTCTGAAACCAGACCAGCCATTTGGTTGTCTGGAAGAGGCTTAGACCAACTGACTGCCTGTGAAGTTGCCTGCGGGGTGCACAGTGTGCTCCAGCTTCCCAGTCTTTGAGTCACTGCTGCTCCTGTGTAACTCCTCAGCTATATGTCTGTAAGTAACCCCAATAAAACACAGGGCTCACAGAATCGGACTATAGCAGTATCTGTACATTGGTCTGTTGCAGGCTTCCTATCCGGAGTGAGTGGAAGAAGTGTGTAAGCTACAGGCCTCTGGATAGAGAGGAGACAAACGTGGCCCATGGCAAATGGCGGTTTATAAAATTAAAGGGAAGCATTCTGGAGGCAGAGGCAGGAGAATCTCTGTGAGTTCAAGGCCAGCCTGGTCTACAAAGTGAGTTCCAGGACAACCATAACTGTTACACAGAGAAACCCTTTCTCAAAAAACAAACTTCATAGCAGCTTTGTTTGTCATAACAAGAACCTGGAAACAGCCTAAATGCCCCTCAGCTGAAGAATGGATAAAGGAAAATGTGGTACATTTACACAATGGGGTACTATACAGCAGAAAAAAGCAACATCTTGAATTTTGCAGGGAAATGGATGGAGCTAGAAAACATTATTTTGAGTGAGGTAATGATGGAGGAGGGTCATCTTTCTATCTGTTGATTTCATTGGTTAAGCAATAAAGAAACTGCTTGGCCCTCATAGCTTAAAACATAGGTGGGTGGAGTAAACAGAACAGAATGCTGGGAGAAAGAAGCTGAGTCAAGGAGTAGCCATGATTCTCCTACCAGACACAGACGCAGGTTAAGATCTTCCCTGGTAAGACACCTCGTGGTGTTACAGGGATATTAGAAATGGGTTAGATCGATATGTAAGAGCTAGCCAATAAGAGGCCAGGCAGTGTTTAAAAGAATACAGTTTCCGTGTAATTATTTCAGGGCATAAGCTAGCCATGTGGGTGGCTGGGTGGTGGGGACACAGCCCTGCCTCTCCGATTACAACAAGGTAACCCAAACACAGAAAGACAATTATCACCTGTACTCACTCATAGGTAGTTTTTATTTTTATTTATTTATTTTTCTTTTTTTAAATTTTATTTATTATGTATACAGTGTTCTGGGCACCAGATCTCATAGATGGGTGTGAGCCATCATGTGGTTGCTGGGAATTGAACTCAGGACCTCTGGCACAGCAGTCAGTGCTCTTAACCACTGAGCCATCTCTCCAGCCCTCATAGGTGGTTTTTAAACATAAAGCAAAGAAAGCCAGCCTACAAACCACAATCCCAGAGAATTTAGACAACAATGAGGACACTAAGAGAAACATACATGGATCTAATATACATGGGAAGTAGAAAGTATAAAAAGACAAGATCTCCTGAATAAATTGGGAGCATGGGGACCTTGGGGGAGGGTTGAAGGGGGAAGGGGAGAGGCAGGGAGGGGAGCAGAGAAAAATGTAGAACTCAATAAATATCACGGGAAAAAAAAAGAAAAGAAAAAAACCAACCAACCACCAAACAAACAAACAAACAAACAAAAAAGTAAAGGGGGAACCCTGTGCTAGGATGAGGTGTTGATTTTAGTTGGGCATGTTAATTGGGTGAGCCAAAGGGGGCTTTTGATTTCTGGACTTTGGTAGTCAGCCTCAGGAGGAGGAAGTGGCCAGGAGGAGATGTTGGTGGCTAGATTTAGGAAGGTAATTGTTGGGTCCAGAGGGGTCTCACAAAGATGGGGACAGACCACCAAAGTCTAATAAACCAGACTTTATTCCAGAAACTAGATTCCAGGAAAAAATTAAAACAAAAAAATAAAATAAAAAATCTCCATGGGGCACAAAAAGCTTATCAGCTTGCTGAGACCACAGCCAGAGATGAATTCTGTAAGGCTGTTTTTTTGGTTTAATCTTAATAAGAGTAGCTTCTCTGGCACAAAGAACTCCAATCAAATCAGATTAGACTGAATTAAAATGCCCATGTTGGGGCTGGAGAGATGCCTGCAGGCCAGAAAAGGGCATCAGATCTCATTACAGATGGTTGTGAGCCACCATGCAGTTGCTGGGAATTGAACTCAGGACCTTTGAAAGACCAGGCAATGCTCTTAACCCCTGAGCCATCTCTCCAGCCCCCAACTTTATATTTCTTTAGTTCTACATTTTTATTTCTGGAATCTACACTTTTATATTCTTAGTCTTGTACCCTTCAGTAATCTAATGTTTTTTAATTAATTAATTTATTTATTTATTATGTATACAATGTTCTGCCTGCATGTGTCCCTGTAGGCCAGAAGTTGGCACCAGATCTTATTATAGGTAGTTATGAATCACTATGTGGTTGCTGGGAATTGAACTCAGGAACTCTGGAAGAACAATCAGTGCTCTTAACCGCTGAGCCATCTCTCCAGCCCCTAATCTAATGGTTTTCAGCAGGGCAGAGGGAAGGGTGAGAGGGACAAGGGCTGCCTGAGCCACACACTTGAGTGGGCAGTGTCCCTTCAGCACCCACACAGGCACAGACTTGTGGTGGTTCCCACCCGTGACCGCAGCTCCTAGGAGACAGAACTGTGGGAGAATCTTTTTGTACACAATGAAGATGTGTCATTGTGATTGGTTTAATAAAAATCTGAATGGCCACTGAGCAGTGGTGGTATATGACTTTAATCCCAGCACTCAGGAGGCAGCGGCAGAGGCAGACAGAGCTCTGTGAGTTCGAGGTGTGTTTTGCAAACTCTGCCCTGGATTCCTAACACCTTGAGGTTTCTTTTGTGGGCACAAGTAATTGTTTTTGTTTTTGGAGACAGGGTTTCTCTGTGTAGCTTTGGAGCTTGTCCTAGAACTCGCTCTGTAGACCAGGCTGACCTCAAACTCACAGAGATCTGCCTTCCTCTGCCTCTTGCATCCTGGAGTTAAAGGTGTGTGCCACCACTGCCCAGTGTGGGCAGAGGTAAGACAACAGCCTAGGGCCTCAGGGGGTATGGGACTGGGTAGGGTAGGGAGCATTCCTACGTTTAGCCTTGATCTCCCCTCCAGATACTGGATTAACAACATCCAGGCTCCATTTCAAGTAGCTAGTTCATAAGCAGGCCATGAGAAGATCTTGACAGCCTAGTCTGTGAGGTGGGAACTGTGTCCAGTGATATGGGACAGTCTCTGAGTAAGACTTGCTTCCTCTGCTGCCATTCCCAAGTTGAACACTTGTGGCTACCGGTGGTGGTGGGGAGCCTGGTGCAAGATCTATCAAAATGGCCAGGTGCCAGCAGAGCATCCTGGTTCCTTGGGCTTATTTATATATTATATTGTTATTATTGTTTGTTTGTTTATTTTTTTAAGACAGGATTTCTCAGCTTTGGAGCCTGTCCTGGAACTCACTCTGTAGACCAGGCTAGCCTCGAACTAACTGAGATTCACCTGCCTCTGCCTCCTGAGTGCTGGGATTAAAGGTATGCACCACCCTGAGATTTAGTTTATGTGTGGAGTGTTTTGTCTGCATGTATGTCTGTGCACGGGAGGGTTGTTAGCTGCTGTGTGGGTTCTGGGAATCAAACCCAGGTCTTCTGGAAGAGCAGCCAGTGTGCCCTTAACTACTGAGATGAGGGACTCCCTGTAGGTATCCAGGCAGGGAAGCAAACCCCTTGAAGAAGGAAAACTCGGTGCAAACAGACTTGGTCAACCTGGGTCAGACTTCAGGAAGTATAATTTGGTGGGGTGTTCGTTGTCAGCGTATTTAAAGCACAGGACAATTTGGGGAAAGGTTTCTGGGCAACAATTGGTCCAATCAGTCCAGTTGTAGGTGCACAATGAAGCTTAAGGTGTGGCTACGTAGAGAGGAGTGACTACACGGAGAGGTGTGACTACACGGAGAAGTGTGACTACACAGAGAGGTGTGACTACACAGAGAGGTGTGACTACACAGAGAGGTGTGACTACACAGAGAGGTGTGACTACACAGAGAGGTGTGACTACACAGAGAGGTGTGGCTACGTAGAGAGGTGTGACTACGTAGAGAGGTGTGACTACACAGAGAGGTGTGACTACACAGAGAAGTGTGACTACACAGAGAGGTGTGACTACACAGAGACTCTCACAGTGTGACTACACAGAGAGGTGTGACTACACAGAGACTCTCACAGTGTGACTACACAGAGAGGTGTGACTACACAGAGAGGTGTGACTACACAGAGAAGTGTGACTACACAGAGAGGTGTGACTACACAGAGACTCTCACAGTGTGACTACACAGAGAGGTGTGACTACACAGAGACTCTCACAGTGTGACTACACAGAGAGGTGTGACTACGTAGAGAGGTGTGACTACACAGAGAGGTGTGACTACACAGAGAGGTGTGACTACACAGACTCACAGTGTGACTACACAGACTCACAGTGTGACTACACAGAGGCTCTCACAGTGTGACTACACAGAGACTCTCACAAAGAGCACACGTGACCTTCAGAGTGGGCTCTGTAGCTAAAGGTCGAAAATCTAGTGTGGTCTCTGACTGACAGCATAGAGAGACGTGATGTCTCCTCTAAGGACAGGTGACAGTCTAGGGAGGGAAGAGGGGGAATTAGAGTGAGGTCTGCCTCCACAGATAGCAAAAAGGTCACCAGGTCGATAACAAATACACTCCCAGCCTTCTGGGAGGGAAATCACGTATTTTATCTCCTCCAATGAGAGATAGATACCTGTGTGTTTAAGATTCCTGGTTTCCATAGTGATCTGTGGGTGCAGACCTCTGTGCCCCCAGCACTGAGATCTTTGCATCCTCCCCACCTTACCTTTGTTTGTTTTTTCTTTTCTTTTTCTTTCTTTCTTTCTTCCTTCCTTCCTTCCTTCCTTCCTTCCTTCCTTCCTTCCTTCCTCTCTCTCTCTCTCTCTCTCTCTCTCTCTCTTTCTTTCTTTCTTTCTTTCTTTCTTTCTTTTTTTGAGACAGGGTTTCTCTGTAGCTTTGGAACCAGTCCTGGAACTCACTCTGTAGACCAGGCTGGTCTCGAACTCACAGAGACCCGCCAGCCTCTGCCTCCCGAGTGCTGGGATTAAAGGCGTGCGCCACCACTGCCACTCGGCCTCTCCACCTTATAAGATTTATTTTTATTTATGTGTGTGTGTGCAGGTTCCCACAAAAGCCAGAAGAGGGCATTAAGTCCCTTGGAGCTAGAGATACAGGCTTTTGGAAACTGCCCCTAGTGGGATCCGAACTCTGGTCCTCTTCACAGTGAGTCTTCTCCCCAGCCCCTCTGTGTTGGTTTGAAGGAGAGTGGTTCCCATTGGCTCATCTGTTTGAATGCTTGGTCCCCAATTAATGGAACAGTTTGGACAGGGTTAGGAGGTGTGGCCTTTTTGGAGGAGGTGTGTCACTTGAGGTGGGCTTTGAGGTTTCAAAAGCCCTTGATAGGCCTAGTGTCTCTCTCTGCCTGCTGTTTGTGGATGAAGGATGTAACGTTTTCAGTTACGGCTCCAGTACCATGCCTACCTGCGTCCAGACATGGCAGTCATGGATTCTACTTCCTCTCTGGAACCATAAGCCACAAATTAAATGTCTTCCTCTATGAGCTACCTTGGTCATGGTGTCTCTTCACAGCAATAGAATACTAAGACATCCTCCATGCTGTTTTTTGGGATAGGTTCTCCCAGTGAACTGGAGCTTGCCGTTTCAGCTAGACCAGCTGCTCAGTGAGCCCCCGGTTCTTCCTGTCTTTGTCCCCAGAGTTCAGGTCAGAGATGTGTACTGTTCTCCTGACACGGATGCCGGAAGTCCATGCTGAAGTCATGTTTGCACAGCAAGCTTCCTACCCACTGAGCTACCTCCCCAGACCCACTTTTGGATTCTTTAGGATGCACAGTGAGATAACCTTGTTCTTTTCTGCATTCGTTCCTCGGCCGTGTGAGTGCTGGCTGAGTCCCCTGGCTTCCTGAGTTTCCAGCCGCACTTGCAAACTCAGCTGGAAAAGAAGGAAAATTGCTATTGGGAGATCCTAAAGCTCCACCTACATAGCTGGCCCTTCTCTGACTGTGTGTGTGTGAGTGTGTGTGTGTGTGTGTGTGTGAGTGTGTATGTGAGTGTGTGTATGTATTTGTGTGTGTGAGTGTGTGTGTATTGTGTGAGTGTGTGTATGTATTTGTGTGTGTGAGTGTGTATGTATGTGAGTCGAGTGTGTGTGTGTGTATGTATGTGAGTCGAGTGTGTGTGTGTGTATGAGAGAGAGAGACAGACAGACACAGACAGACAGACAGAGACTACAAGACTACAAAGTCTTCCAGGGCTCCTTGAATATTTTGTTTCTGATTCAGAGAGGAAGCTGTAAAACCTTGGTGTTTCTTTGTGAACTCTTGTCTGGTTTTCGGTTAGGATTACTGGCTTTTCTAACCAGTCATTTTCTGCTTTGATCCAGTCACTCACGGAGCTTAGATATTCTGGGAAGAGACTGTAATCATCTCAGACTGGAGTCGCTGATGTCTGGCTAGCTGCAGTGGAGCACAGCAGAAGGAAGACTAAAGGCTGGTCTCTCCACTTCAGAAGCAGCGGTAGCACCCAGAGACGGACAACCGGGACTCCGGCTGGCACAGCGAGAGTAGCCAGGGAATCTTGTAAGTAGGTGCTGGTAGACCCCAAGGCAGCAAGAGAGCCACAGAGTAGGGGGTGTCCTGGAAGCTTCCAAGGATACATCTGTGATCTTTGGTGACTTCTTCTCACTTCCTAACTAGTCTTTGAGCATTCCAGAAACCCTACACCTGCTTCTTCAAGTCCTGCTTCTCCGCTGCAGGGGTAGGAGGGGAAGTCCCAAGAGGAAGGATTTTTCACCAGGCTAATGACAGAATGAAATTGAAATTTATGCCCTGGCAATGCTGAAGCATACATGGGCAGCCCATATATGGCAGTTCTGTTAAACTTGTCCATATTGGGTTTCATGGTCTAAGTTTGATGGGGGTAACTGACCGGATAGGTCTCTTCCTCAAGAGGGCACCAGATCTCATTATAGACAGTTGTGAACCACCATGTGGTTGCTGGGAATTGACCTTAGGACTTTTGGAAGGGCTGAGTCATCTTTCCGCCCCAGCCTAATGACAGAGTGGCTATGACCGAATGGGAACTGAGACCCTCCACACAGGTTCGGCATGACCTCTGTCACGATGGCAGTGCAGGGTTGTGCACACTGCCGGGATGGCTGGTTAGCTGGCGTTGCTCAAATCCCTTCCCTGGGGAGTCATCTATAACACCTAACTCCTAAGGTCCTAGCTGACAAACAGAGTGAGACTCCACCCAGCTCGCCTAAGGGAGCCAATGGGATTATTAGATTTACAGTGCAATGCTTGAGGGTCTCCCACCAGAAGCACAGGGCGCTTGGCCTTAAAGTAACCACACTGGAAGGCCTGTGCCCAGCAGGAATAATGGCTTCCCCAGGAAGCTTAGAGGGAGCCCCCTCCCTGGTCATCTAGCTCCTCTCCCAAGGTTACCCCAAGTCCCTTGTCATTGGGGCAGAACTGCATACAACTGGTCGGGGGAGGGCTGGATGCTCTGAGGGTCCCATGGCCGTTCTGAGAGAGAGGGTAGGCAGACAATAGACCCATGTGTGATTGTCGTTTGGGGCACGGTGGCAGCTGGGCTTGTAGGAAAGGCCAAGCGTTAGGGGGAGACTGCACTGCTGTCCTGCAATTGCCTCTGAGAAGCAAGACGTCAGTAAAATGGTTTTCTCTTCATCTTAGTTTACAAATTACCAATAATAGATATGATGGGCATATGGTTGATATGTAATCACACATCTTGAGATATTATACATGAAAGTTAAATTTTGAATGTGCTGGGAGGTTTAGCTGTCTCACACAAGTCACCAAAAACAAACAAGCAAACAAACAAAAACAACAGCAACAAAAGAAAAAAACTAACAAGGTATACTTGGATTGGCATTTCCCACCTATTTGATTTTGGTTTTGTTTTGTTTTTTTGAGACAGGGTTTCTCTGTGTAGCTTTAGAGCCTGTCCTGGAACTAGCTCTTTTAGACCAGGCTGGCCTCGAACTCACAGAGATCCGCCTGCCTTTGCCTTCCAAGTGCTGGGATTAAAGGCGTGCACCACCACCGCCTGGCTCACACCATGTTTTTGAAGAATATTTCCCAGACTTCTGCACCTGCCTGGTCACCTGGCAGGTTCTCCGATCAGAGGAGTGGAACAGACATGTCAGGCTGGGGATGGGAGGCCAGTGGTGCTGAGCGAGGAGGTCCTAATTGGCCCTTTCCCGCTATTCGCGGACGATTTGAAAACTCACTTCCCTCAACGGTAGTGCGGATGTCCAGAGTGTAGAAAAATTGGCGCAGCGGCTGATGCACCAGGAACCTCACAGGCTCAGGCTCAGCTCCAGGAACGCCAGGCACTCGGACAGCAGGGGGCGCTGCAGCACAGACAGAGCCGCTGTCTAGGGGCAGAAGAGAGTGGTTGCTGTTCCAAGTCCTTCCAGCACCTGGGGCTGGGTCCACCTCTGGAAAGTCAGTGAAGCAGTGATCTTCTCCTTGTAAAGAATAGAGTCCTTGGATGAGAGCCTGCTGAGGTGTGTGTGTGTGTGTGTTCCCTAGCAACGACACTGAATGGTAAGTCAATATTCCTTCTGGTGGTCACGGCAGGGTAGGGTTCACGGGGGCGTCCCACGCTCTCCCAAGACGGAATGGCTTTGAGATCACAAGGAAAGAAGAATTAAGCCCCGGTGTGTGTGACACAGGTTTTATAGGACATAGAGCGTGAGCTCATCCATCAGATGACCAGGGGAAACCATGAGTCACCTGGTTGATCCAGGGAGGTGTTTGGGGATGGTACCTCTGTGAGAGAGTAGGGAATTCTGGCTCAGGGTCACACCAGGATCTCAGTGTCATGACCTAGGGATGGTCAGAGGTTCAGGCTGGGTTCAAATCTGTTGGGAAAAGCCATAGCCGGCTAGTCCCAGTAAGGCCAAGACACACCGGTTGCTGTAAAGGACACAGACAGAAGGTGGTCATGGTGGGGGAAGGGGAAGGATCCTCAGTGTATCTGAGGAAGTGAGGAGGCTCACTTGACCAAGCCCGAAGGCCTGAGCGCTATCCCTAGACCACACATGGTGTCCTCGGACACTCTCACGTGTGTGCAGAGGCACATGGGCACTGTGTGCATACATGCACATGTATGTGCACACACGTTAATTGATGATTAATGTAAAAGCAGAAAAGATGAACTATAAAATGGCAACGATTCTTGCACTTATCATATGGTTTGCATTTGTGTGCTCGTATGTATCTGTGTGTGCCTGCTCTTGTATTTGTAGGTACACATGCATGTGTGGAGACATGTAGAGGTCAGAGGTCAACCTTGGGTATCATTCCTCGGGAGCCATTTGCCTTGTGTTTCCAGGCAGGGTCTCTGCTGGTGAACATCAGATCAGCTAGGCTTAGAGCCTTCATTGCTATGAAAAGACACCACGTCCACAGCAACTCTTAACTGTACAGGCTCACTTCACCAGAGGTTCAGACCATTATCATCACTGTGGGGGGCCATGGGGACACGCAGGCAGACATGGTGCTGGGTTAGCAGCGGAGAGTCCTACATGTCCTAGGCAACGGGAAGGGAAGTCTACTGAGACACTGGGCTGATCCTGAGCATAGGAAACCTTAAATCCCCACCCCCACAGTGACCCACTTCCTCCAACAAGGCCACATCTCCTAATAGTGCCACTTCCTCTGAGCTTATGGGGGCCAATTGCATTCAAACTACTACATTCTACTCCCTGACTCCCATAAGGTTGTAACAATATCATAATACAAAATACATTTAGTCCACCTGGGCAGTGGTGCTGCACGCCTTTAATCCCAGCACTTGGGAGGTAGAGAATCCGAGGACAGCCTGGTCTACAGAGCTAGTTCCAGGACAGGTACCAAAGCTACAGAGAAACCCTGTCTCAAAAAAACAAAAATGCATTTAGTCCAGCTTCAAAAGTCTCTACAGTCTGTCACAGTCTCAACAGTGTTTTAAAGTCCAAAGTCTCTTCTGAGATTCAAGCAATCTCTTAACTGTAATCTTCTATAAAATCAAAATTAAAAAAACAGATCACATACTTCCAACATACAATGGCACAGGATATACATTACTATTCCAAAACATAGGGATGGGATCATAGCAAGGAAATACTGGACCAAAGCAAGACTGAAAACCAGGTGGGCAAACTCTAAACTCTGCATCTCCGTGTCTGATGTCAAAATGCTCTCCAGAGCTCCAGCTTCTTCCAGCTTTCTAGACTGCAACGCACTTCTGACACCGTGAAGATGTGTTGTTCTCATTGTTAATAAAAAGCTGACTGACCAATAGCTAGGCAGCATGTTTGGTGCCGAGAGAATGCTGGGAAGGAGGGCAGAATCAGAGGAGTCTTGAGCCAGACTGTAAGCATCAACACCGGAAGTTCATAGATAAGGTAACCTGGTACATGGATTGTTTGGGTAGAGACTCCACCAAAGCCCCCTCCCCTAGAGCTGCCTCAGTCCAGATTCCACCCCTGAGAAAACCCATCAAATGATAACCCTTTCCCAGAGATGCTCAAGACCATCCACACAGGGTATTTAAACTGCTCCCCAAAGACCAAACATTGGTTTCCCAGTCTTCCTTTCCTGTCTCCATTCTGGGGGCTGGAAAGTCATCTGGGAGCATTTGTATGCATTAATCCTGGGCTTTTCTAATTTGGTCTGATTTGGTCTGATTTGGATTACTGTGTTGGTGGAGAGGTTCATCAGGGTGCAGAAACCTTTCATTAATAAAAATGGGTTAATTTAGCCTGGTGGTGGTGGTGCACCCCTTTAAGCTCAGCACTTGGGAGGCAGAGGCAGGCAGATCTCTGTGAATTCAAGGCCAGCCTGGTCTACAAGAGCTAGTTCCAGGACAGTGAAAGACCCCTGGAGTGGGGAGGCTCTCACTCAAGTCTCGGGATAACCCGACCTCCCAGGAACTCACGAGAGACCGTCCTTGTTGCAATCACAGGAGGTTTATTGACAGGACAGGAACCAGAGCACTGGGGCCAAAACTCATTTCCCACACAGGGGTAGAGAATTCAACCCCAAGTAGCTGGGAGAAGGGGTATTTAAGGGCAGAAACCACAACCCAGTAATCCAAAGGGGGATAGGGAGGGCGTCATTGGAAAATTCCGAAAATACCAGTGATAATCACAGGGGTTATCTCCCTGTTTCTCAAGATTATTCTCAAGATTGTAATCTAACTTTATGGTCAGCTAGTTCCTGGAACAGTCACTGAACCGGCTAACCTAGATTTTTGGTTCTTCTCTCCCTGCTAGATTTTTTTTTTCTCTACTCTTTCTGCTAGAGGGGTCTGAATTTATCCGGGTCTTTCAACAGGCTCTAAAAAAATTTAAAAAAAAATAAAAAAAATAAAAAAGAAAAGAAAAGAAAAACTACAGCCAAACCCTGTCTCAAAAAAGAAAAAAAAGGCCGGGCGGTGGTGGCGCACACCTTTAATCCCAGCACACGGGAGGCAGAGGCAGGCGGATCTCTGTGAGTTCGAGACCAGCCTGGTCTACAGAGCTAGTTCCAGGACAGGCTCCAAAGCCACAGAGAAACCCTGTCTCGAAAAACCAAAAAAAAAGAAAAAACAGTAGCCTGTCTGATACAAAAGGGCAGGAAAAAAAAAAACAAAAAACAAAACAAAACAAAAAGGTTAATTTAAGTTGTAAGAGCTATCTGGAGCCGGGCGGTGGTGGCTCACACCTTTAATCCCAGCACTCGCGTGACAGAGGCAGGCGGATCTCTGTAAGTCTGAGGTCAGCCTGGTCTACAGAGTGAGTTCCAGGATAGGCTCCAAAGCTACACAGAGAAACCCTGTCTCAAAACAAGGAGGAGGAAGAGGAGGAGGAGGAGGAGGAGGTCGGAGACAAGTCCAAGCCATTGTCCAAGCATTTATAGTTGATGACAAGTCTGTGATTTATTGAGCGTCTGGTGGGGACAGAACTCATCAGCAGTCTAGACAGAAAACCCCACCTACACACTTCTTTCTCTTGGGCTGGTTCCACTCCTGTCAGACACTCTGCAGCAGGTGTCCACGACTCTGGCATCTCTAACATCGTGGGTTCTCCAAGGAAATCCAGGCTTTAACTTCACAGCTTCCGGAAATGACGTTGCTACTCGGCCTCCATTTGGAGACATCCTGACACATAACGGCCTCAGCCACTGGCTTTCTTTAGGCATGGAGACAAATTCCCTAGCCTGTTTCTTCTACCCTTAACTCTAAAGCCAGAACCGTGTGACCGAAGTTGCTGAGTTCGCTGCTTACTGAGACTGGAATGTGGCCCCCTTGTTCAGTTAACATGTCCAGATTTCTGTCCTTCGCTGACTAATCTTGGCTATCCTGAAACTTGCTCTGTAGATCAAGCTGGCCTCAAACTCAGATCTGCCAACTTCTGCCTTCCTAGTGCTGGGATTAAAGGTGTGCCCCACCACACCCAGCTCTAAACTTTTCTTTAGTTCCTTTTCAAAGGTTGACTCTTGCCAGAGGTCACCACTCTCTTTATTCCATTTCTTAATTTCTTAATCTGTTTATCTCCTTTTTCCCCCAAAGATTTATTTATTTATTATGTATACAACATTCTGCCTTGATGTATGCCCACACGCCAGAGGAGGGCGCCAGATCTCATTACAGATGGTTGTGAGCCACCATGTGGTTGCTGGGAATTGAACTCAGGACCTCTGGAAGAGCAGCCCCTGCTCTTAACCTCTGAGCCATCTCTCCAGCCCCCTGTTTATCTCCTTAAACACAAAATTTAGCTCCATTCCAGTTTCTTGTGCTCTTTTTCTCCCCCAAATATTTTTCCTTGCTTATCTTGCTCCTTTTCATTCATATTTATATATCTTCATTAGATTTAACATCAGTAACCACACAACAGTCTAGACTAGGCTGTTTTGAGATTTCCTCTGCCAAGAGAATTAATCCAAAACTCTTCACTTTAGCCTCAGGCAGACTCTTTGTGCAAGGGCAAGAGGCAGCCACTTTCTTCACCACAATATCACAAGAATGATCTTTAGGCAACATATTAAGATTCTTCTCCTCTGAAACCTCTTAATCCAGCCCCCTATAGTTCAAATAACTCTTAGCACCTGGCTTCAACGATCCTACTGCTATGGCCCATTAGGCAGTGCTTAAAGCATTCCACTGCTTTGCTAACTCAAAGTCCCAAAGTCCAAATTCCTCCAAACACAAACATGGCCAGGCCTTTCACAGCAATACCCCAGTCCCTGGTACCAACTTCTGTCTTAGTTAGGGTTTCTATTGTAGTGAAGAGACACCATGACTACCGCAACTTTTTTTTTATATTTATTTATTTATTTATTTATTTATTTATTTATACAATGTTCTGTCTGTATGCCTGCAGGCCAGAAGAGGGCGCCAGACCTCGTTACAGATGGTTGTGAGCCACCATGTGGTTGCTGGGAATTGAACTCAGGACCTTTGGAAGAGCAGGCAATGCTCTTAACCACTGAGCCATCTCTCCAGCCCCCCGCAACTTTTTTTTTAAAGGTTTATTTCATATATATACAGTGTTCTGCCAGCGTATGTCCCTGAGGAACAGAAGAGGGCACCAGATCTCAATCCAGGAGGTTGTGAGCCACCATGTGGTTGCTTGGAATTGAACTCAGGGCCTCTGGAAGAAGAAGCAGTCAGAGTTCTTAAGCTCTGAGCAGTCAGAGTTCTTAAGCTCTGAGCCATCTCTCCAGACCCAGGCCACAGCAACTCTTATAAGAAAAGCATTTAATTGTAGAGGCTCTCTTACAGTCCAGAGGTCTGTCCGTTACTGTCACAGCGGGGGCATGAGGATGTGCAGGAAGCTAAGCAGCTGTCATAGAAGCTGAATCCTCTCTTGCAGGCATCAGGAAGTTGACTGGGTACTGGGTGGTGTCCCGAACATAGAAACTTCAAACACCATCCCCACAGTGACACGCTTCCTCTGACAAGGCCATACCCACTCCAAAAAAAAAAAATCCACACCTTCTAATAGTGCTATCCCTATGAGATTATAGGAGCCAATTACATCCAAACCACCACACCAGAGACTTTGTCTGCTTCCCCATAACTGGGGCTACAAGATGGTGCGTTACATTGTTTTTATACATGAAACTCAGAAAGGCAAACGCTTTACATAGAAATACGTGTACAGTGACATTTTATTTATATTTTAATAAATAAGGTTTGCCTGAAGATCAGAGGGTAAAACTAAGCCACTAGAGGCCTGGCAGTGATTTCACACACCTTTAACCCCAGGATTTGGGAGACAGACACAGATAGATCTCTGTGGGTTCAAGACCACTCCGGGGTACACAAGATCAATGCAGAAACAGATCCAGGTGGTGGTGGCTCACACCTTTAATCTCAGCACTAAAGGGGAATATAAACCAAGAGGAGGCAGAGGCTCAGGGCTCAGTCTGCAGTCGCCCAGCCTTGGTGGACATAAGACTTCTCTAGTGGCTTGGCTGTTTTGCTTTTCTGATCATCTGCTTGAACCCCAGTATCTATCTCTGGGTTTCTGTTATCTGTGCCACACAAATATTGTGGAATAATCTTTTTGTACACCGTGACATGTGCCATTCTGATTGGTTTAATAAAAAGCTAAACGGCCAATAGCTAGGCAGGATTTTCAGACACACAGGATGCTGGGAAGAAGAAAGGGGAAGTCACCAGCCAGATGCAGAGGAGGCGGCAATGGGCATTACAAAGTAAAGGCAACCGGCCCATGTAAAATAACGTAGACAAAAAGATATGGGCTAATATAAGTTATAAGAGCTAGTTAGAAACAAGCCTAAGCTCTTGGCTGAGAGCTTTTATAATTAATTAGTATCTGTGTAGTGATTTGGAGTTGGTTGGTGGCACAGAAAAATCCACCTATAAATATTCACATAAGACCCAAGAAAGCTTTTAAAAAAAAAAGGGTCTAAAGGCCAGGCAGTGGTGGTGCATGCCTTTAATTCCAGCGTTCAAGTCCAGCCTGGTCTACAGAGTAAGTTCCAGGACAGCCAGAACTGTTATATAGAGAAACTTTGTCTTGGAGAACCAAAAAAGTTCTAAAAACAGAACCAAACGTGGCCTCCTAGTCTTGTGTCTGTCTTGCTCACTGTGGTACAGAGACACATCTCCCCACAGCTCCCTGCTTGCTTGGACCGCCAGTGCGCCATTACTAAGTCATATGGCCAGCTTAAGGTTTTGCTCAAGCAGACAGAAAAGGTTACAAAGACGCAGTAAAACAGGTTAGGTAACTGTGTTTCAAAATGTGTGTAGGCTTCAAAAATGGGTATAGGCAGAGACCTGGTCAGTTGTCCTCATCAACTTAGACCATGAAACCCAATATGGACAAGTTCAACAGAGCCGCCATGTACGGGCTGCCCATGCATTTAAAAAATGACAGTTATAGAAAAATATAAATAGTTTAAAATAATAAAGTCTTAAAAGAGAGAGTAAGGTACCAGGCAGTGGTGGCGCACACCTTTAATACCAGCACTCGGGAGGCACAGGCAGGCGGATCTCTGTGAGTTCGAGGCCAGCCTTATCTACTGAGCGAGTTCCAGAACAGCTAGAACTGTTCCACAGAGAAACCCTCTCTTGAAAAACCAGAAAAACAAAACAAAGTGAGAGAGTAAGCTAAGTTGTAATCAATAAACCCTAGTGTGTTTGCGTTGGATAACGGCTCTGTGGTGGTCTTGTTTGGGGGTCCCGTGACACAGACCTAACATTTGGGGGCTCGTCCTGGATATCCTAAGACCCCCAGAGCTTGACCCAAGGGGTTTCAAACAGGCCAGTCGGTCTCTTTGTCTTTGTCTCCGCCTCTGTCTTTGTGTTGGCACTTTCTCTTCTGAAGCACACTGACTGTGTGATGTGATCCAGGGTGAGCGGTTGAGGTCAGAGGCAAAGTGGGTTAGAGTCCCACGCTGGTTAGAGTCCCACGCGGGTTGCTGAAATCATCAGCGGATAAGCGGAGAGGGCGGAGGACCCTGAGAACGTCTTCTGGACCCTGTGGAGGGAGATTGTGGATTTGAGTCCCACCTCCCTGTGGAGGGAGATCGTGAGTTCAAGTCCCACCTTCCTGTAGAGGTTTCCTTCCAGATTAATAGAGATCAGATTTGAGCAGGGGAGACCTCCTGAGTATTTTGGCTATAGGCATGAGGAGGAAACCAAAAAACAAAAGCAAAAACAAACAAACAAACAAAAAAACCCTGCAAGACAGGCAACGTCGTGATGTATATTTTATCTGCTCAACCATAAAACTAGGAATCATCTTTGGCTGGCTTGTGTACAAGGCACAGTCCACACTTGTGTTAATGCAGATATGTATGTTACCTTGAAAGTTTATGTGACTTGAGAGCAGGGGGACCAGACACCTTGAAAACAGGTGGCCCAGGTGACCCAGCCTCTCAGAGTGCCTCTGTATAGCTTCCTTAAAGTTCTACACCTGGAACAGAGTCAAGGCTGCTGGCTGAACTGGTCCAGCCTCACAGACAACTACAGCCAGGACTTCAGGGAAGCTTTGTGCTTTCCCACTGCACTGGACAACAAATAATACACACACACATTCCCAAGAGGTGGGGGGGGTGGCTTTTGGTCATTCGACGGGTTATAGATGTTTGTCATTGTTTAGGGGGTTGGTTACAAATTGTTCCTGGTCATGGTCGGGAGAACACTAAACAGGGGTCTCTTTCTGAAGGAAAAGGGGGATAGGGTACAGGAATGATGGGGTAAAAGGGTGGATTGTCGAGTCCACTTCTAAACAGCCACCAGCCTCAGATATTTAACATTGGTATGAATTTTTGTATACTGATACACATCTAAGGCTATTTTTGTTTCACTACTTTATACATGTTTCTACTCTTGTCTAAGGTATTGTAGCTATGCAGCTCATTTTAAAAGGTTACGCAGTGTTTTAGTCTTTGAAAGCTATTTAGCATAATAAATACAGGTTACTAGTTAGTTATCAGGGGCTTGAGAGATGGCTAGGAGGTTAAGAGCACTTGCTGGTCTTCCAGAGGTCCTGAGTTCAATTCCCAGCAATCACAAGGTTGTTCACAACCATCTGTAATGAGATCTGGTGCCCTCTTCTGACCTGTAGGAGAGTGAGGTGCAGGCAGAACGCTGTACTTAATAAATAAATCTAAAGAAACAAAACCAAAAATAGCCATCTATAACTATCAAACTTGTAGTCAAGTTAGGTATGCTTTCTTGCTTTCTCTCTCTCTCTCTCTCTCTCTCTCTCTCTCTCTCTCTCTTTCTTTCTTTTCCTTTTTTCGAGACAGGGTTTCTCTGTAGCTTTGGAGCCAGTCCTGGAACTAGTTCTTGCAGACCAGGTTGGTCTCAAACTCACAGAGATCCGCCTGCCTCTGCCTCCCAAGTGCTAGGATTAAAGATGTGCACCACCACTGCTCAGCAGGTATGCTTTCAAAGTCTTACAGAAATATATTTTAGACAAAAAAAGAAAAAAAGAAATATATTTTAGCTAGATAGGTCATCTTCAAATACTTCAAAGACCTACAGCATATGACATTTAAAATGTTCTAATAATACAAGGTTTTTCATGATAATGAAACACATCTGCTCCTGGCATCACCAATTTACTTTAAAAAAAAAAAAGGATAATGGACATCAAAGAACCTCCATATGGCGTCTGCTTTCTTTATGGCAAAGTTAGCCGTTTGGGCAAGAAATTGCCCTTACCTCGACTGCTGACAGTCTGCTGTCCAAACGAAACCAAAGCAGTCAAAGAAAAGTGACTGCTGGACTTTCCAAAGACAGGGTAGGACAGTCCTTCAAAGATTCCTGCTTCACAGAAGAGTCTGCCAGACATTCTAGGCCTGTAGGACAAAGACGGATGCCCCAAATGTTGCAGAGGAATCTTGGGTCTGTTGTTTTAGTTTTGGAAGTTTGTTTGCTCTGTACTTCCTGTTTATTCAGGTGATATTCTATCCTCCCGGGGTCTTTGATGAAGTTGAAGACTAGAGAGCTGTTTTCTTAGTTATGATAGAAATAAATTAGGTACAGAACTTTGAACTCACCAAGATAAGTTTAAGTATTTTCTCCAAAATTGCCAAATACAAATGGACAACAATTGTGAATGTAATTCTTACCTGATAATTGTTCTTATTATACATAGCTTTACTGTGTTAGAATTAAATCCATCTTTTTTTTATTGATTTTTATTGAGCTCTACATTTTTCTCTCCTCCCTTCCCTTCCTCTCCCCTCCCCCCTTCAAACCTCCCCCATGGTCCCCATGCTCCCAATTTACTCAGGAGATCTTGTCTTTTTATACTTTCTACTTCCCATGTATATTAGATCCATGTATGTCTCTCTTAGTGTCCTCATTGTTGTCTAAATTCTCTGGGATTGTGGTTTGTAGGCTGGCTTTCTTTGCTTTATGTTTAAAAACCACCTATGAGGGCTGGAGAGATGGCTCAGTGGTTAAGAGCACTGACTGCTGTGCCAGAGGTCCTGAGTTCAATTCCCAGCAACCACATGATGGCTCACACCCATCTATGAGATCTGGTGCCCAGAACACTGTATACATAATAAATAAAATTTTAAAAAAAGAAAAATAAGTAAATAAATAAAAATAAAAACCACCTATGAGTGAGTACAGGTGATAATTGTCTTTCTGTGTTTGGGTTACCTTGTTGTAATCGGAGCGGCAGGGCTGTGTTCCCGCCACCCAGCCGCCCACATGGCTAGCTTATGCCCTGAAATAATTACACGGAAACTGTATTCTTTTAAACACTGCCTGGCCTCTTATTGGCTCGCTCTTACATATCGATCTAACCCATTTCTAATATCCCTGTAACACCACGAGGTGTCTTACCAGGGAAGATCTTAACCTGCGTCTGTGTCCGGTAGGAGAATCATGGCGACTCCTTGACTCAGCTTCTTTCTCCCAGCATTCTGTTCTGTTTACTCCACCCACCTATGTTTTAACCTATGAGGGCCAAGCAGTTTCTTTATTGCTTAACCAATGAAATCAACAGATAGAAAGATGACCCTCCTCCATCATTACCTCACTCAAAATAATGTTTTCTAGCTCCATCCATTTCCCTGCAAAATTCAAGATGTTGCTTTTTTTTCTGCTGTATAGTACTCCATTGTGTAAATGTACCACATTTTCCTCATCCATTCTTCGGTTGAGGGGCATTTAGGTTGTTTCCAGGTTCTGGCTATGACAAACAAAGCTGCTATGAACATAGTTGAGCACATGTCCTTGTGGCACAATTGAGCATCCTTTGGATATATACCCAAAAGTGGTGTTACTGGGTCTTGAGGAAGGTTCTTTCCTAATTTTCTGAGAAATTGCTACACTGACATCCAAAGGGGCCGTACCAGCTTGCATTCCCCCCAGCAATACAGGAGTGTTCCCTTTTCCCCACAACCTCTCCAGCATAAGTTGTCATCAGTGTTTTTGATTTTGGCCATTCTTACAGGTGTAAGATGGAATCTCAGAGTTGTTTTGATTTGCATTTCTCTGATGACTAAAGATGTTGAACATTTCCTTAAAGAGTTCTCTGTTTAGGTCTGTACTCCATTTTTTTTATTGGATTATGTGTTCTTTTGGTGACCATTTTTTTTTTTTTTTTGGTTTTTCAAGACAGGGTTTCTCTATCGGAGGATGCCTGATAGAGATGTTAATTCAAACCTATGTGCCAGCTATCATACAGAGCAGACAGGTAGTTGTGGACGTGACTAAAATATAGTCACCTGGTTACCTAGGAGACAGAACGCTAATGTATTCCCCCCCTCAGTTTATGTTTTGATATATAAGGCTGTTTGGAGAATAAAGCAGGAGGAATTCTTTTTTTTTTTTTTTTTTTCGCAGGAGGAATTCTTCAGGATATGAACTCAGGAATCTCCCTCCCGATGTTGCTGTGTGAACCGTGTCTCAATTATTCCTGCACCTCCACGCCAGTCCAGAGAGGGAAAAGTGTTTGTGTTGGGACGTCAGACGCCGACAGAGTGTAGGAGCTGTGTTAGGAAGCAAGCAGGGAGCTAACAACATAGTGACTGAGTCTGCAGAGGAGAGAACCCCCTCACGGACACGGGGTCCAGCAGCCGGGCCTCAGCTCTGCTTCACAGGGGCCCACAAACTGGGATTCCCTCTTCATCCCACCCTGAAGAGGACAGAGTCAGAAGTGGGAACTTCTCTGGGACTGGAAATTTGATATCCTCCCTTCTTCTCTGTCCTGGAACTTACCTGTCTTCCTGTTTGTAAATTTTATTTCTTCTCTCATACACTATAGCCTGACCGCAGCTTTGCCTGTCCATTTCTTAATCTGGAGAATGCCCGCGTAGGGTTTTCCCAGCTGTATCTCCTTACATAAGCCTCTCCACCAGATCCTGCTCTGCCCAACTCAAAAGAGCTTAGATTTTTGGGAAGGTTCAAGTTTAGAAAGTTCTTTGTTGTTCGTGAGTCCTTTCATAATCTAATCATGTAATAAGAAGTGTACAGGAGCCAGCAGGAGCAGTTAGCTGTCCTAAGAAGACCATTAATGTCCAAGCAATAATAGTAAGATACAACCTTGGGTGACCCTGGGTTGAGAGGAATCCTGCAGGTGTCCTATATACGAAGAGATAGGAGTAAAAACCCAGTGAAGATCGATTTTGTCAACCTGGGTCCAACTTCCAGAGGTCCAGTAAAGGGCCGTTTAATCCCAATGTATCTAAGCCCAACATAGTTTATAAAAATTTACTTGTGTAATACGATCCCATTGCACAAGGAAGTGTAATTACATTGGAACTCTACTCAGGGTCCATGTCATTTCTTCCAAGAAGGTGGGTTCTGGAGATAGGTTACCTGTGTTAGCTCAAGGGTCTAGGGAAGGATCTGGGCTGCTCTCATCATACAGAGAGCGTAGAGATCATTTGGGCTATTAGCCACCTCTGGTCCTGGCTGTGGGACCTTGATATGGCCTGGCCCAACAAATGACACAGACCACCAGGCAGCTCATCACTTCCGACTCTCAGCTCTCTGGATGGAAGAACAGGTTTTTCATCTTTCCTAATGGAAAGAAAATCCTATGTGCTTACCATTCCTGGCTTCTCTGGAGATCTGTGGGCACAAGGACCTCCGTGCTATGCTCCCAATACATAGTGTCCATCCCAGGGCAAAGGCCTTTGCCTTGCTTCTGCCTGCTGCCACTCCTAAAGACTCCAGGGTTAGCTCAGCTCCGGGCCTGGATGCCCATCTGTCTGGGCTAAGAACAGGGGACCACCCACAGACCAGGGAACCTTGGGATATGAGGGGACCACAGCTGACCAGGAAGCAGAAGCTGACTGAAGGCCCATCTTTGGATTTGTATTTTCTTTTTTGTTGTTTGTTGTTGTTTTTAAGCGGTTGTTGTTGCTTTGAGACAAGGTCTCTCTATGCAGCCCTAGATGCCTGGAACTCACTTGGAAGTCTGGGCTTCAAACACAGAGATCTGCCTACCTCTGACTTCTAAGTACCATACTCAGCTCTGATTTTGTATTTCCAACATGCACTCACGCACACACGCACACACGCACACACACACACACACACACGATTCAGCTTGGTGAGTAACGGGAACCCAGGATTCTGCTCCCTGTGTGTGTTGACCCTCCTGCAGTATGTCATACCCAGGACAAGCCTGGATACTAACTGGGACCTCTGTCCTACCCCACGTTGTCCTTTTCCAGACCCTAAGCTTAGCAGTGGGAACTTTAGCTTGTCCACACAGGTGCCTGGAGGCTCCCTCCCTTTCCCTCTCAAAACCACTCCGATTCAGCTTGGTCTAAACCTGGCTGATGTATTTCCTTGTGAACCAAGATTCTAGTTTCAAGGTGTTTTGTCAAGGGCTCTCTCTTATGTCTTGGGAGCAGGAAGAACTTCCCCCTACAGAGCCCCAAAGAATGATTTTTTTTTTTTTGGTCCAAAGAAGGAATTTGAGGGAGAGGCTTAGAAGCTTCTAGAAGGATTTTGTCCTTTGTCCAGATATAGCTCATTCATGTATTCAGGAGGGATCATACCTCTACATACACATCACGCCCAGAAGTTCCACTGACCCTGGGGATCTGCTTGTTTGCCTGCTGGCTGGACTATCTGCAGCACACCTGTTACCCCACTTCCCTGCCCCTTCTGAGAGCTCTTCCTACTGTTCACAGGTGCACACACAGGGGTGCACGGTGTCCCCTCTCCAGGGCGGCCCCAGGCTTGTCACGGTACATCCTACCCTCCACGGAAGCCTCATCCGTGGAAGCCAGGGTAGGACACTATGCCTGGTTAGCTCAGTGCTGAAAGGACTTGGAGGAGCTACACAACTTACCCACAGCCTGAGCCAGCTCTGCAGGGGCCAGAAAGGTGATGTGGGAGTGTCATATATCAATCTGTTGATTTCATTGGTTAAGCAATAAAGAAACTGCTTGGCCCTCATAGGTTAAAACATAGGTGGGAGGAGTAAACAGAACAGAATGCTGGGAGAGAGAAGCTGAGTCGAGGAGTCACCATGATTCTCCCACTCCAGGCAGATGCAGGTTAAGATCATTCCTGGTAAGCCAGCTCGTGGGCTACACAGATTATAAGAAATGGGCTAGTCCAGGTGCGAGAGTTAGCCAAGAAAAGGCTAGATATAATGGACCAAGCGGTGTTTAAAAGAATACAGTTTCCGTGTAATTATTTTGGGGCATAAGCTAGAGCTAGCCATGTGGGTGGCTGGGTGCTGGGGACGCAGCCCTGCTGCTCATATTTCAACAGCAAGGGACCTCCCAGGCCGTCCCCAATGGCTAGCACTCTGGGTGGAAGGACCACGGGTGTTGGGGGGAGACTGTAGGATGCGAGGCCACAAAGTCAATGAGGAGCACACAGAGTAAACTGCGTGGTGCCCCGTGAAGATCCATAACCTGGCCCTGTAAACTGCGTGGTGCCCCGTGAAGATCTAAGTCAGTGAGAAGCACACACAGTAAACTGCGTGGTGCCCCGTGAAGATCCATAACCTGGCCCTGTAAACTGCGTGGTGCCCCGTGAAGATCCATAACCTGGCCCTGGTAGACAGGATCTTGTTCAGGGGAATGGGTTTTGCAGGTGAAGCTGAGAAAAGAGCTGATTTCTAAACCCAGGTCAGTTCTCCAGGGTCCTGTGACAAAGCCAGGCTCCAGCAGGGCATCCCCCTCCTGGCTTCCCTCAAAGATGCCTACAGCTTATATGCCAGGGTGACAGCTCCTGGAAGCCCCTTGTGGGTCTGCCTCCTGCAGTACGTCATACCTAGGACAAGCTGGATACTGGCTGGGACCTCTGTGAGCTGCACTGTGGTCCTAGGAGAACAGGTGGGTCAGTGGATTTCCAACACACACTTTTTTTTTCTTCCCGAGACAGGATTTCTCTGTAGCTTTGGAGCCTGTCCTGGAACTAGCTCTTGTAGACCAGGCTGGCCTTGAACTCACAGAGATCTGCCTGCCTCTGCCTCCCAAGTGCAGGTTCACAGCAATGGTCAGTACTGTAAACAATCCCCTCCCAGACAACACACACGTACACACACAGGAGAAGCCCAAGTCTGTTTCCTGACCCCTCGAATGCAGGCCGTGGGACGGCAAAGGCCAACTGGAAGAGGCTGGGCGTGGCTCTGCTCTTCCTCTGCTGAAGCAGCTTAGGTTAGGGCCACCATTGGGGACGATGTGTGTCCCAGATCAGCTGGGGCTCTACAGCAAGATGCTGTCTTAACCCCCAACCCAAAGCAAAAGGGCTGTGCCGTTCTGTACTGTGCTGTGCAGCCCATAAAGACTTCCCATGCTTCTGACCGTCTGTCTGCCACCAACATGCGCAGATTAGTGCCTCCAGCTCAGCCACATGACTTCCCCCTTTAGATATTCAGGAGACAGGGAGATGGATTTTTGCGAATGATGGAATTATCAAAAATAACGACAGAAGTAGTCTCGACGGTACAACCCACCTGCTATTCAGCTGTCGCCCTGCTTGGAAGCTCTTCCCTCTGAGCCTGGTAGGAAGAAGGATTATCTTTATTGTTCTTAAGCCTGCACTTCCTTGGCAGCCGTGTTGAGTGCCTAGTCCTGTGCCACAGTTTAGGAACCTGAAAGCCCATTGTTCTACAGGATAGCATGCAGGGTTGATGCCACACTGAGGTCATGCTCCCTGGACTGGCAGGTGGGACGTAACAGCTCTCTGCACTTCCCTATTCAGACATGATCCCCCCCCCCCAAAGTCAGGCGGTGGTGGCGCACACCTTTAATCCCAGCACTCAGGAGGCAGAGGCAGGTGATCTCTGTGAGTTCGAGGGCAGTCTGGTCTACAAGAGCTAGTTCCAGGACAGCTAGGCCTGTTACACAGAGAAACCCTGTCTTGGAAAAACAAAACAAAACAAAACCAACAATAGAAAAGATGCATTTTCCAAGGTCGGTGAGATGGTGTTGTGACAGCCTTCTGGAGTTGTTCAGCTGTGCCCCCTTGTGAAAGGATCATCCAGGCTGGGCTTGTAGACTATTTTCAGCTCCTCACGGAGGGGTGGGGAGAGTCAGAGACCCTCAACCTGAGGTTAACATTCACTTGTAAACCCATGCATCCAAGGACAGAGAACTTCCTGGCATGCTGGGGGCTGGTGTTCACGTAAGATAACAAGTTACCAGGCAGTGCAAGCTTTTAATCCCAACACTCGGGAGGCAGAGGCAGGCGGATCTCTGTGAGCTTGAAGCCAGCCTGGTCTACAGAGCACAGTTCTAGGAGAGGTTCTTGTCTTGGAAAACAAAACAACAACAATGATAGCAAGTTACAGGCTTTCACTTCAGTAAACAAGGTTGATTGCCCCACTGTGTTTGGTCACACATAGGCGGGAGGCGGGTAGGCAGGAGGCGGGTAGGCAGGAAGTACATCAGGACCTGTGCTTGTCTCTGATTGGACAAGGCAGAAAGTACTTAGCCTTGTAGATTTGGCCTTTATAGGAATCCCAGGTATGGACCTGATCAGTTTCCCTCTTCCTGAGTAGCCTTAAATAAGGCCTTCTCCATGATGGTCTTTCTCCTCTTCATTTCAGGCTTAACATGTGTATACAATTCTGCCTCAATTTTATGCGGCGTAGGGCAGGGGTAGAGGATGTAGGCCAAGGGAGGCTTGTGGGGTGGGGCTCTATCTGTGAGGCTACAGGGACGCCCTCATTCCTCCTGGGTAAGGACTCCTCATACAGCCTGATGCTGGAGAAGCAACACTCTCCTAGAAGTAACTTCTCACCTGTGCTCTGGGAGGAAGCCCAATATACTCAGGGGTTCCCGGGGGTGAACTTTGGTGGATTCTGCCTCAGTTTGTCCTCAGGACCTTAGGAAGAGAGGCTGACCTTGTTATGTCTCTCCCAGTCAAGGGATTCAAGCAGGAGATGGCTTAGCAGGTAAGGGCTCTTGCAGGCAAGCCTGACAATTGGATATAGATCCCCAGAACCCCAGGGTAGGAGGAGGGAATCGATACACACACATGTTGTCTTTGACATCCGTGTCAGTACAGTGTCATATGTGTGTGACTGCATGACCATGCACACACAACAAATAGGTAATAAACGTAAAAAAAAATTTAAAAAGGAGAGCAATTGAGAGAGACACTCAGTATTGAACTCCGGTGTCCACATGCACACACACACACTGGCACCTGCCCACACATACACACACGCACACACATACACACACACACATGCATACATACACACACACACACACAAAGTGTGGAAGAGAGAAAAGGCAGAATTAGGCCAAGAAGCAGGGAGACTACAGAGGTGGGCCACCAAGAAGCTCCAAGGGGGCCCTAACTGTGACCTGTGCCACTGAGTTCCTTACTGGACAGAACTGAGGGCTCTGTGGTGGGGACACCCACATCAGCTTCAAGATTCTGAAATGTTGAGCCCCAGCAGTGATTCAAATCCTGAGTGCAACCACACACACCTGTAATCCCAGTGTTTGAAAGGGAAGGACAGGAAGCTGAGCGGTGGTGGCGCACGCCTTTAATCCCAGCACTCGGGAGGCAGAGGCAGGCAGATCTCTGTGAGTTTGAGGCCAGCCTGGCCTACGAGAGCGAGTTCCAGGACAGGCTCCAAAGCTACAGAGAAACCCTGCCTCGAAAAACCAAAAAAGAAAAGGAGAGACAGGAAGATCAGTGAGGCTGACCAGCTGGTCTAGCGGGATTGACAAGCTCCAAGTTCAGTGAGAGCCCTTGTCTCAAAATAAGATAGACAGTGTCTTAGGGTTTGATTGCTGTGAAGAGACACCATGACCCTGATAACGCTAATAAAAGAAAAACATTTAACTGCGGTGGATGACGGTATAAGAGGATTAGTCCATTATTAGCATGGTAAGACATGCTGGCATGCAGGCAGACATGGTGTTAGAGGAGTTGAGAGTTCTTACATCTTCACTCACAGGGAACAGGAAGTGGTTTGAGACACTGGGCATGGCTTAAGCATATGAGGCCTCAAAGCCTGCCTCCACAGTGACACACTTCCTCCAACAAGGCCACACCTCCTGATAGTGTCACTCCCTTTGGGGGCCATTTTCTTTCAAACCACCACAAAAGGCTATACATATTCGTGTGGGGAGGCACATATGAAGGTGAATACACTTCTAAACATGCTGAGTTTAAGGTCATCCATTCTGTGTCCAAAAAGGAAAGATGGGTGTGTTCCATTCAGTATTATAATGAGCCAAGTTTACCTAGGACTAAAATGAGTGTCCCAGGGGTACACGGCTCACCCCTGAAACATGGGGAAATATGGTTAGTCTGAGCTGACATCACGCTAGAGTGAAACAGGTCTGGGTTCTGTAGATGGAAGTTTCTGTCCCACACAGACCTGCAGTTGTTCAGTCCCAAAGAAATACATAGAGACTTATGTTAATTATAAACTGTTTGGCCTATTAGCTCAGGCTTATTATTAACTAGCTCTTACATGATATGGGATTCTCCTCTGTATGCTGGTGAATATGCTTTATTACCATTGGTTAATAAAGAATCTGCTTTGGCCTATAGCAGGGCAGAATAGAGCTAGGCGGGAAAACTAAACTGATTACAGGGAGAAAGAAGGCAGAGTCAGGCAGACGCCATGTAGCTTCCGAAGGAGAAAGATGCTGGAAACTTACCAGTAGGCCTCAGCCTTGTAGTATTACATAGATTAATAGAAATGGGCTAATTTAAGATGTAATAGCTAGCTAAGAATACACCTAAGTCATTGGCCAAACTGTGTTGCAATTAATACAGTTTCTGTGTGATTATTCGGGTCATGGAGGCCAGAAAACAAGCAGTCTCCATTTACACTTACAAGTTAAATTAAGCCATAATTCTTGTCTATGTTTAGCCATGTGGTTTGGTACCTTTTCTCAGTAAGGCGTTCTCATCTTGCTTCCTCTGCTGGTGACTGACTCTGCCTTTCCTCGTCCTGAATTCTGCTAGTCTGGTTGTCCCGCCTATACTTCCTGCCTGGCTACTGGCCAATCAGCGCTTCATTAAACCAATACTAGTGACAAATCTTAGCAGGGTACAAGAGCATTCTCCCACAGCAGGGGTCACAGTCATGATTGTGCTGACTAAGGCTCCCACAGCAGGGGTCACAGTCATGATTGTGCTGACTAAGGCTCCCACAGCAGGGGTCACAGTCATGATTGTGCTGATTAAGGCTCCCACAGCAGGGGTCACAGTCATGATTGTGCTGACTAAGGCTCCCAAGGGTGCCCTGCATGGATCCCATGCTAAGTACTTACGATGGAAATAAGATATCACTGAGTTTATACAGAATTCTTGGTTGACCTAGATCTCACAGAATAGATGTCATGAAGGAAACTGTAAGAGGCGAGTTGCCACGGAGAGAGAAGGGGGAGGTCCATATACAAAGTGTCTGTACCTCTTATACTCCCCTCAGGCATAACGGGATAAAGGACATATAAACATTGCAAAGTGGTCCGGGTTTGCCCATGTTGTTCACTTTGACCACTGTGGAGACAGGCTGCACAATCGTCTATTAGAAACTTACTGATGGATTTATGCTATCAGATCCTCAGAATATTTCTCCTAGAAGATGAAGCTGTTTGTCATTTGTGGAACTACTGTATTCTGGTTGGCTCTTGTCAACTTGTCACAAACCTACATATATCTGGGAAGATGGATTTTTTTTTTTAAAAAAGGCTTTTTAATGTGTATTTGCCTGCCTGTATGTCTGTGTACTACACATGTGCCTGGTACCCATGAAAGGCAGATGAGGGCATCGGATGCCCTGGAACAGTTGTGATCCACGTGGGTGCTGGGAACTAAACCCAGGTCTTCTACAAGAACAGCCAGTGCTCTTAACTGCTGAGCCATCCCTTTGGTGCCTAAAGAAATCTTAATTGAGAAAATTCCTTCATCAGATTGGCCTGTAGGCAAACCATTAGGAGGTTGTTTTGTTTAATGATGAATGTGGGGGGGGGTCTAGTCCAAAGCGAGCAGCGCAGCATCCTCCCTGGGCAGGTTGCTGTAACTTTTCAAAAAATGCCAAGAGAGAGAAAGACGCCATGCGACATAGATCACGTGGAGGGGTTTTGATTAGGGGAAAAAGTGGAGGGGGGAGACCGGCCTCTGGGGACAGGAGCAACAGAAGAGAAGGAAGAGGTGTGTGTGGGGGGGAGAGAGGCAGAGAAGCAGAAAGAAAGAGAAAGAGAAGGAAGACCCACCTTTTAAAATGGAGCATAGCAAACATGAACACGAGGTGCTCTTAGGGGCTGCAGCTGAGGACGTGTCCTGTCAGGACCCCAAGGGCAGGCCAGTAAGATGCCTGAATGCTAACACTCCTTTTATTCTATAAAACATGAGGAGTTACAAGAGGTGGGTGAGGCAGGGATGAGGATGCTGTGCTCTCAAGACTACTTCCTGCTGACCTGCGGGGGCTGTTGTTCATCTTTGGGGGACCTGAGAAAGATGGGGTGCTGGCCACGTCCTGGAGTATCTGGCTGTTTCACGTCACTGTCCAGGCTCTCTGGAGCCATCAGGCGCTGCCTGGACTTGGCAAAAATGCTGTTTGAGGAGGATCGAAGTCGACTCCCTAGGGCTTAGAGCACCTGATCATTTCCCATCGCTACAGCATCACCCGGACGTGTTTGATGGTCCTATGCTGCCAGCTCTGTGGTCACCAGCTCTGGGGCCGCCAGCTCTGGGGACGCCAGCTCTGGGGACGCCAGCTCTGGGGCCCTGCAACAATAGCTGGTTAGGAATGGTCAGGGGGTCTCCAAAAACATCCCAACGGGAGCAAAGAGGTATAAACCATGGCACCGCTCTTATGAGTGAGGTGGAGAAGACCCAAGGGGCTGCAATTCCTAGCGTCCCAGGAATTTAGAGAGGGTCGATTTCAAGATGGCACAGGCTGCTTTGTGTTTCCTCAAATTTACAGGGCAGGGGACCAAGGGCTCTGAGCCTGAGAGAGACACAGTCACCTAGTACCAGGACTTTGAGAAAAGCCAGAAAGCCGGGAGAGGACTATGCTCGAGAAAGGAAGCCTCACTTCGGGGAGCCCCGCCAGAGACCCAATTACCAGCATTGACTGGAAGGCGAAGCCGCCAGTGAACGAAGATTTGTTGCAGGTGGAAGAGAGTTCATTTGTTGAGGGTGGAGCAGCTGGGTAGGGTCCCAGCCTGAAGTGATTACCTTTGGGTGACTTTGCCACTGAGCAAACATGCTGCATGCAAACAGTTAGTGTACGAGGTTTACTGGGGGAGAGGGGAGGGGGAAGGCTGAAAGGGTGATGATACCCTCCTCCCATCATCTCTCAGGATCGCTGGCAGAATGTCGCAAAGATCCTGTAAAGTATCCGGACATAGAGTGCTGGAAAACAGATTTTTGGTTGGCTTATTCCCCCATGAGCGAGGCAGAACGAGATCCAGTGGCCTTTATCAAGCGAGGATAAGGCACAAGCCGCCCTGGAGAATTGTCACTCAAGGAGTGGGGGCCGTGGGACAAAGCCCGAAGGACCCAGGGTACAAGAAAAACACAGGCCACCCAGTGAGTCATCACACAAAGGGTGGGGGCAGAGGGTTCTGAGCCTGAGAGAGCGAGAGAGCCGCGGTTGCCTGGTGCCAGGACTTAAGGAGGCCAAAAGGCACTCGTGGGAAATAGCCAGAGATGGGGAAGGGGGCTCACCAGGTGTTTCGGTGTTAGACAGAGGGGCCCAGCAATCCAGTAGTTGGAGAAGTGAGGTTGTGGACCGGATTCCAGGGTTCTGGCATGCCTCAAACTGCCGGCAGGCAGGAGGAAGCGCCAGGAGATCCTTTCCCAGTCAGGGAAACAATGTTATAATTTTTAAAAGAGCGCTGTGTGAGAGAAAGACACCACATGACATAGTTCACGTGGAGGGGTTTTTATTAGGAGAGAGGGAACATAAAAACATGGAAGAGGAGAGGGGAGACTGACCTCTGGGGACAGGAGCAGCAGGGGGGGGGGAGGTGGGCAGGGCCTTTTAAAAGGGAACATAGTGAATGTACACAGGAGGTACTCTTAGTGGCTGCAGCTGGGGATGTATCCTGTCAGAACGCCAAGGGCAGGTCAGTAAAGATGCCTGAA
This sequence comes from Microtus pennsylvanicus, assembly GCF_037038515.1. Lineage (NCBI taxonomy): Eukaryota > Metazoa > Chordata > Mammalia > Rodentia > Cricetidae > Microtus > Microtus pennsylvanicus. Next base: position 1,257,933 of record NC_134589.1, read on the forward strand.
CACTAACACAGATGGTCCTGGGTTGTATACACAAGGAAGCTGTGCTGGCACACACCTTTAATCTCAGCAGTTGTGAGGCAGAGGTAAGTGCGTCTTTGTGAGTTCTAGGCCAGCCTGGTCTATACAGTGAGTTCTAGGCCAGCCTGGTCTATACAGTGAGTTCTAGGCCAGCCTGGTCTATACAGTGAGTTCTAGGCCAGCCTGGTCTATACAGTGAGTTCTAGGCCAGCCTGGTCTATACAGTGAGTTCTAGGCCAGCCTGATCTATACAGTGAGTTCTAGGCCAGCCTGGTCTATACAGTGAGTTCTAGGCCAGCCTGGTCTATACAGTGAGTTCTAGGCCAGCCTGATCTATACAGTGAGTTCTAGGCCAGCCTGGTCTATACAGTGATTTCTAGGCCAGCCTGGTCTATACAGTGAGTTCCAGGCCAGCTATAGCTGCATAGAGGGACCCCTTTTCAAACAAACACAAGCAGATAAGCCAGTAAACAGTGTTCCTCCATGGCTTCTGCTTTGATTTCTCCAGTTCCTGCCCTGGCTTCCCTTTATGGTGGACTACAGCCAATGAGACAAACCCTGTCCTCCCCAGTTTGCTTTTGGTCATACTGTTCATCACAGCAATAGAAAGCTAAATAGAACAAGAGGGATTTTTGTCTCAGAAATCCTCAGGGCTGGGCTGGAGAGACGGCTCAGAGGTTAAGAGCACTGGCTGCTCTTCCAGAGGTCCTGAGTTCAATTCCCAGCAATCATATGGTGGCTCACAACCATCTGTAATGGAAATCTGGCGCCCTCTTCTGGCATGTGGGCATACATGCAGAGGCAGAATGTTGTGTACATAATAAATCTTAAAAAAAAAAAAAAAGGAATCCTCAGGGTTGCCCATTGGTCCCAATCCATACCTTTTCTTTCAGAATACAGTTTTTCCAAATAGAAGAATCCATACTGCTTGAGAATACAGGATGGTGGCCTTGAACTTTTATCAGAGACGCTATAATTACGGCCGTCTGCGGGCTGTGGTTATTAGGCAAGGATGTGTTCACACAGGCTCCACCTCTGTGCTGTCCCTGTCCACCATACTTACTGCCACAGCGAGCTCATTTTAAATAGTCTCTTCTTTTCCTTATTATAATGTGCCCAGTATATTGTTCAAAGTATAAAAAACAATCCACGACGCACGCCTTTAATCCCAGCACTCAGGAGGCAGAGGCAGGCCGATCTATGTGAGTTCCAGGCCAGCCAGGTCTACAGAGCGAGTTCCAGGACAGGCTCCAAGGTTTCTACAGAGAAACCCTGTCTCTCGAAAAACAAAATCCACAAACATATTCCAAGTGGCATTCTCCTGGGAGATCTGTAATGACATTCACTCCTCTTCCTTAAGTCCCAGTGAGAGAGTCCATTGGACTTACATGCAGAATACAGGTAAAGGGTTTCTGTCAGGAGCATGGGTAACTACACTGGAAAGGAGCCAACGCTGGAACGTTTGCACCTAACATGGACGATGCTTTCCCATAGCCTTCTAGAGGGAGTCCCCTTCCTCTAGTCCGGGGCAGCTTTTTTGAAGATGGCAGTGGCTTGGCACCACCAACACAGCCCAAATAAAGAGCTAAAATTTTGCCAGGCAGTGGTGGTGCATGCCTTGGTCTACAGAGTGAGTTCCAGGCATAGCTAGGGTTACACAGAAAAACTGTCTCAAAGAGCCAAAAATAAAAGAGAGAGAGAGAGAGAGAGAGAGAGAGAGAGAGAGAGAGAGAGAGAGAGAGACCAAAACTTCAGGGCAGTAGCTGGATGCTTTTTTTTTTAAGAGTCAGAGAGTAAATCATTGAGACTTTGTAGGCCTTCCTGTCTCTGCTATAATTTACCGACACTGCTGTTGGTGATGTGAAGACAGCTATGGTCATATAAAAAATGGGTATGGCTGTGTTACAGTAAAACTCAATTAATAAGCCAGGTGTGGTGGTGCACAGCTTTAATCCCAGCACTTGGGAAGCAGAGGCAGGAGGATCTCTGTGAGTTCTAGGCCAGCCTGGTCTACAGAGTGAGTTCCAGGACAGCTATAACTGTTACACAGAGAAACCCTGTCTCAAAAAACCAAAATCAATACAGGAACAACAAAGCAAATATAGGAGCATTATTTACAATCCCCGGTCTAGATAGCAAATAGATATCTACAAATGGTACGTTATGTGCTTACGAAAAGTTAATGATTGGTATTATAAAAAACATGCGCAATGCTATAAACATCGTAAGATACAGAATATGTGGTGTGAGCGTGGCTGCAAAGAGCACGGCAAGGTGGCAAAGCAGATACATCGAACGGCGAACTCCGGCTGCAGCGGGGCAGGGAGAGGACGTCTTTGCCCACCTTTCAGCCATTACTAGTATTTCATTTTAGTTTTAGTTTTTGGCTATTCGAGACAGGGTTTCTCTGTGTAATAGCTCTGGCTGTTCCGAAGAAACTCACTCTGTAAAACAGGCTGGTCTTGAACTCACAGAGATCTGCCTGCCTTGACTTCCAGACTGCTGGGGTGAAGGGCCTGTGCCACCACCCCCCATCTTACTTTTATAATAAAATGTTTTGAAAGAAAGAAAGGAAAAGAAGAAGAGGGGGAGGTGGCGGCAGCAGCCAGGCGAGGTGGTGCACACCTTTAATCCCCTTGCTGGGCTAATCTTTGAGTTCAAGGCCAGTTTGGTCTATCGAAGGGAGTTCCTGGGCAGCCAGGGCTACACTATCTCAGAAAACAAAACAAAGCAAAACAAAAGAATAAGTCAAAAGGCTTGGTGACCTTGCAGAACTTTAGCTGAAACAAAAAGAAAAAGAAGCAGGGCCAAGGAGATAACTCAGAGTACGGTAACGTGCTCACTCCACGAACGAGAGAGCCCTGACGCGGATCCCAAGAACCCACTCACATCTGTAACCCATCCCAGCTTGCTGTGCAAACAAGAGAGCCCTGATGCAGGCCCCAAGAACCCACTCACATCTGTAACCCCAGTTTCCCTACAGGAAAATGGAAAGCAGAGACAGGCAAATTCTTGGAAGCCCAAGGGTCATCGGGCCTGCCCTAGTCAGCGGTGAACATCACCTACAATCTGCCTTCTTTCTGAGGGTCACTCAGTCTTAGCGTGGAACCTGGCTACAGGAAGGGACAGGCAGCAGGTGGGGAGCCCGAGTGCCTCTGCTCCATGGGGCTGTCTCTTCGATGGTCTGTATACCTGACCTGCTTGGCACAGCTGGCTTACACCCTGCCATGGCTCTTCTGGAATGAAGTGTTCCTTCTATGAACCCTTTTATTCAAGATCAGGTAGGACTTGGCCTGGCCTTAGACAGCTTCCCACACGGAGAATTATGATGGGCATTTTCATTTGTTTGTTTTTGTTTTTTGAGATAAGGTTTCTCTGTGTAGCCGTGGCTAACCTGGAACTCTCTCTCTCTCTCTCTGGCCTCAACCTAAGATATATCTACCTGCCTCTGCCTCCTGAGTGCTGGGATTAAAGATGATCACCCCTGGTTAGGATGGACATTCAATCCTCTGATGGTTTCTCAAGAATTCCCCCAAGGGTTCACCCAACTGCTCTGAGAAAAGAAGGGGAGTCCCACCTCAGAGGGCAGAGGGGGCTCCAGTGTAATCACCATAGGCAGAGTCTCTGGGGACATGTGGAGGTCACCTGGGAGAGAAACAAGTAAAGGCGACAGACTTCAGGAGTGCTGGGGCAGGGTTAGGTGGGAAGATTCTTGCCACCTGCCCTAGCCCAGGAATCAGATTATTATCATTGTTCCTCAGACGCCTGCCCCTACCCCAGCAACCCAGAGTCAATCCAGGATGCTGCATTATCTCCTGAGCGCTGACAGTGTTGAGTGGCTAGACCCTACCATGTCATGTCCATGGGGACAGCTGTCCGGGTCCTACCATGTCATGTCCATGGGGACAGCTGTCCCGGCCCTACCATGCCATGTCCACGGGGACAGCTGTCCCGGTCCTACCATGTCATGTCCACGGGGACAGCTGTCCGGGTCCTACCATGTCATGTCCACGGGGACAGCTGTCCGGGTCCTACCATGCCATGTCCACGGGGACAGCTGTCCGGGTCCTACCATGCCATGTCCACGGGGACAGCTGTCCGGGTCCTACCATGTCATGTCCACGGGGACAGCTGTCCCGGTCCTACCATGCCATGTCCACGGGGACAGCTGTCCGGTCCTACCATGTCATGTCCAGGGGAACAGATGTCCCGGTCCTACCATGCCATGTCCACGGGGACAGCTGTCCGGTCCTACCATGTCATGTCCAGGGGAACAGATGTCCCGGTCCTACCATGCCATGTCCACGGGGACAGCTGTCCCGGTCCTACCATGCCATGTCCACGGGGACAGCGGTCCCGGTCCTACCATGCCATGTCCACGGGGACAGCTGTCCCAGCCCTACCATGTCATGTCCACGGGGACAGCTGTCCGGGTCCTACCATGCCATGTCCACGGGGACAGCTGTCCCGGTCCTACCATGCCATGTCCACGGGGACAGCGGTCCCGGTCCTACCATGTCATGTCCACGGGGACAGCTGTCCGGTCCTACCATGCCATGTCCACGGGGACAGCTGTCCCAGCCCTACCATGCCATGTCCATGGGGACAGCTGTCCCGGCCCTACCATGCCATGTCCACGGGGACAGCAGTCCCGGTCCTTCAGTCAGGCTGAAGCACCCACAATCGACTGGAAGTCCAGCTCCTCTTCCCTTAAAACTGTGGCCAGCCAATGCCTCTGTCCAAAGAAAGCAAATTAGGAAACCAAAATCTCTCTCCTCCTGGAGCAGGAATGCAGCCCAGCGTTAAACAGTCTGCCTAGCGTGCCACGAGGGTCAAGACGAAGTCAGACCAAAGGAAACGCGAATGTCATGCCCAGGCCTCCGATGTTTCTGTTACACGGCTCTGTGAGTGCCTCTCATGGGCATGCATGTGCGTATGTGTGTGTGTGTGTGAAGTTTCTCATTTCCTCTTCAAGCCCTACCAAGCAGCCAGCTGGCGTATTTGGAGTGAGGCATCCTACCTGGGGAGGAATGAGTCATGCCACTCTGGCTAGGCCAGCGACTCCTAGCTCCACCTCTGCCCCGCCTGCCAGCCCAGCCTTAAATAAGGGAGCCCATCTCTTGCTGCAGGACACGGGTGTCAGCAGCATGCAGCTCAATTTCAGTGGTTTGAGGGCCCTGGTGACAGGGGCAGGGAAGGGTGAGTGGGAGCGGGTTGGGAAGGGTAAGGGGGCCGCCTCAACGCAGAATAGGGGCCCAAGGTGATCCTGTCGCAGTCGGCCCTCCAGAATCTGACTGACCCGTTTATGTCACCTGGCTGGAGACCCACCGAGACAGAGTGACAATACCCGTGATGGCTGCAGGATCCTAGATCCAGACTGGGCAGATATGCACCAGACGCAGCCTCCACCAGACTTTATCAGGGACCAGCTGGCCTCTGGGGTCTTTACTTTCACCTGTGAGCCCGACCCTGGCCGTGACCAGGCCTAACGGGCCTTTATCCCACCATAATCCCTCTTTCCAGGGATTGGACGGGACACCGTGAAGGCCCTGCACGCCTCGGGAGCCAAAGTGGTGGCCGTGACACGCACCAGTGCAGACCTGGTCAGCCTCGCCAAAGAGGTGAGCATACAGCCCTGCCTGGCCTGGGCCTGCTCCCCACCCTCAGGGATACATCAGAAGCTGACAGGGACAATGCCTCAGTCACCAACTATGTCTCCCACAGTGTCCGGGCATAGAGCCCGTGTGTGTGGACCTGGGTGACTGGGAGGCCACGGAGAAGGCGCTGGGCAGTATTGGCCCTGTGGACCTGCTGGTGAACAATGCAGCCGTGGCTCTGATGCAGCCTTTCCTGGAGGTTACCAAGGAGGTCTTTGACAGGTGGGCACTTGGGAGGCATGGGCAGGCTGGGGAGGGTTGCGGAAGTTGGGTGGTGCGGGAAGACATTGTTCCTCTCCTGCCAGGTCCTTCAAGGTGAATGTGCGCTCTGTGTTGCAGGTGTCCCAGGTGAGATGGTAGGAGTTCTGTGACCCGGGGATGAGCATCTGGGGAGGGTGGGGCAGGGCAAGGCAGGGTGAGCTACCCCCAACCTTTTCTTCCAGATTGTAGCCAGGGACATGATTAACCGTGGAGTGCCAGGGTCCATTGTCAACGTCTCCAGCATGGTGGCCTATGTCACCTATCCTAATTTGACCACCTACAGTAAGTGTACCCTCCAAAAATTACAGGAGTCTCTAGGTTTTTGGTGGGCATCACAGAAAGAGTGATTAAAGGGTTCTTAGCTCTCCCTGCCCACCCCTGACAGGTTCCACCAAGGGAGCAATGACCATGCTGACCAAAGCCATGGCCATGGAGCTGGGGCCACACAAGGTGGGCACAGGAGCCTGGGTGTAGTCAGATGATGGGCACCTGGGGCAGGGCTGGGGGTTGAGGGTGAGGATGGGGTGGGGCTCGCAGCCTGCACACCGCTCTGAGCAGCAGGGTCAGTGCTCAGCTGCGCAGAGTGAAACACTCTCATCAGGCTTGTGCTGGGGCAAGTCCTGAGAGTGTGGGTAGGGCTAGCTCATTGGCTGTGCCACCAACTGTGGCTTCTGGCCCCAGATCCGGGTAAACTCTGTAAACCCCACTGTGGTGCTGACTGATATGGGCAAGAAAGTCTCTGAAAACCCTGATTATGCCAAGAAGTTCAAGGAGCGCCACCCGCTGAGGAAGTTCGCAGGTCAGCTGGGGGCGTGGGTGAGGGAATCAGGGTTGGCTCCCAGCAGGCAGGTGAGCAAGCAGAAGCCCTGACTGCTCTGTTCTCCTGCAGAGGTGGAGGACGTTGTCAACAGCATCCTCTTCCTGCTCAGCGACAGCAGCGCCTCGACCAGTGGCTCTGGCATCCTGGTGGACGCTGGGTACCTGGCCTCCTAGACTGCCCAGATGTGGTGCGCCTCAGAGTGGCCTCCCTGGCCCATCCTCCGGCCAAGGCTTCTACTTATCCCATGACCCGGTCCTTGACGCAGCTCCCAGCTTCCCGTCTTATCGTCCACACTCTGGACTTTGGGATCCTTGATATTCTTGTCCACTTTACTGGTCTCCTTTTCCTAAATAAATGGGCCGCTGTGTTCCCAAATCATTGCACAGGACTCTGCTGCAAGGCTGGGTGCCCAATCAGGTCCTGATACGGCCGTTTCGCCTCAAAGCCTACTATCTTTCAAAATCTATTGTGCTCTATGACCAGTGTGGCCAAGGGGTGGCTATTCTAAGAAGAAGGCATCTGTGTTGTTGTGCCCCTTCCCTTGGGACCCTCACCTTTCCATTACTGGGTCTGGTGACTCATGGTGTTCTGACCCCAACCCAGCAATCAGGGGAAGAGAGGGGAAAGCAGGGAAGGGGAGATGTCCTAAACCAAGTCACTCCTAAACCTGTGGACTCTGCAGAAGGAGAGGAGCCGTTGGAAGGGATTGGAATCTTTCCGTCTTCACTGGAACCCACTTCCCTGGCCTGGTCCATACACAAGAACATGGTAGCAAGGCTGTCCAAACGGAAGCTCTCACACAGTTAGCTAGCTGGTTTATCACCCTGGCCAGAACAAGCAGGCACTAGAGTCCTGCAACCCAGGGCTCGTCAGAGTAGCTTCAGAGGCCCTGGCAAATTCTCTGTGCTTGCTTGCTTTGGCATCTGGTAGGTTGTCGGGCTTGAAGTGGCCAACCGTTTGAACTGACACAGAGTCCAACTCAGAGCAAGGGGCAGAGCAAAGGGGGATGGGATCAAGGAAGACCTAAAAAGCGCAGGACACGGGTTCTGAGAGTACCTCTCTCCAGAGCAAGGCCTGAGCAGCTCCCTGGACCACAGAACAGTTAATGAGATTTGTGCATGTCCTGGAATACTGAAGCCACTAATGAGCTCTGGGCAGCTGGGTCTTGGGGTTGGGCAGGCTGGGTGCTGTCTCTCTCTTGGTTCCCAGCAGGTAAAGGGCAGAGTTCACAGAATGGCCTTACAGTGGTGGTGAGCAGGTAAAGATGGGGGAGGGGCTACATGGCTCTCTGGCCTCCCTCCGGATGTTTTTCTTTTCTTAAAAAAGAATACTATTATTTTATGTGTATGGGTTTGGCCTGCATGAACGTCTGTGCACCATGGGCACGCTCACAGAGGCCAGACGACGGCATGGGTTCCTCTGAAACAGAAGATTGTGAGCGACCATGCGGGTGCTGGGCATCACACTGGAGGCCTTTGCAAGAGCATCCAGTGATCTTAGCCACTGAGCTCCGCAGGTCAGGCCACACACGCCTCTCTCACTACTGGCCAGAGTAGGTCCTCAGAGCTCTAGTCTTCCTCACCATGACCCTAACAACAGAATATTTTCATAGGGAGACACAGTGCACACCTGGACATTCATTTATCTGTTACTGACTTGGAAAGCAATGCTTGTCTGGCCAGTTTTCATGTGCAAACCAATCCTATCTCTTCCTTTCCCGCCCACTTTTTAAAAAATATTTATTTTTTTTCCCCCCAAGACAGGGTTTCTCTGTAGCTTTGGAGCCTGTCCTAGAACTAGCTCTTGTAGACCAGGCTGGCCTCCCAAGTGCGACTCACTCCCAGGCCTGGGGAAAGAGCACATAAAACGTTTTTGGACGTGCCTCTCAGGTTCACGAAAATCCGTGAAACGCTTGGGGAAACTAGTATATCTGTTTCTCATGGAAATTTTCTTGGCAGTGAAAACCATGCTGACCAGAGTTCGCTAAGGCTAAGCGGATTCCAGGCTCTGTAGTTGGATCTGTCAGGGGCAGTTTGAGAAGCTATGTCCCGTGGTTCACACAGCCCCGCCTCGGTCACGCCCACTGCAGTTCAGCCAATCAGCACGACAGAGGGAGCTATTATTTGAATATCCTCGCCCTTTTCAGGGCGCAGCCCACGCGATTGGCTCTCCTCGCCCCGCCCTCGATTCCGGAACTCCAAGTTCATCTTTCTCCAGCTCGATCTGGCTGGGCCACCATGGACCTGGGACTTGCAGGTCGGCGGGCGCTGGTCACCGGCGCGGGCAAAGGTGAGGAGGCAGGAAAGAGGTGCTGGTGGGGTCCGGCTGGTTTGAAAAGGGGGTGCCCGCACTAATCCTCGCTCGCCTCAGGCATCGGGCGCAGCACTGTGCTGGCGTTGCAGGCGGCTGGTGCACATGTTGTGGCCGTGAGCCGGACACGAGCGGACCTTGACAGCCTGGTTAGCGAGGTAGGCTGTGTCCAGAGGTGAGGAGACGGTCTCCGAGTGAGACGCTGCGCCCCTTGACGCCCTTCACCCACACAGCGTGTTTCGCTGCAGGCCCGTCTTGCTCCCTGCGCCTGGCGCTGGGTGTTGTGGTGGGAGCCCTCTGCACTCTTAGATCCGAGACCTGCGCAAACGGTCGGGGGTCCATCTAGATATCCTGGCTCCCTGAGTTTGGAAGAAAATGCAATGTCCGTCGAGAGAGCAGTCCTAGGTCCAAGAATGCTGGGCGGAGAGGAAATGAAATGCATGCCCGGAGGCGTGGCTGTGTCTCTCAGCTCTAGGTTCCGCCTCCGAATTTGCTGCTGAGGCTGGAACCCCTGACCCTTCCAAAGGAAAGCTCCCTTCCAGGCCCAGCTCTCCCAGACTAGCTAGCTACCTTTCCCCGGGAAGAAAAGGCCAGCAGCACCACCTTCTTGGGACACAGTTGCTAACGGCTTTGCTTTGCCCCAATACACACAGTGTCCTGGCGTGGAGCCTGTGTGTGTAGACCTGGCAGACTGGGAGGCCACAGAAAGGGCCCTAAGCAATGTGGGACCGGTGGACCTGCTGGTGAACAACGCCGGCGTGGCTCTGCTGCAACCCTTCCTGGAGATCACTAAGGAGGCCTGTGACACGTAAGCCAACAGGGTTGTAGGGACCAATCCCATGCAGCAGCAGGAGTCCTGCCCCTGACCAGGCTGTTCACTCACTCCTAGGTCCTTCAACGTGAATCTTCGGGCTGTCATCCAGGTGTCTCAGGTGAGCTGCCCTACTTGACTGGAATGGGAACTCTGAAGTAGAAGGTTAGTTCTGGGTTTTTTTTTTTAATTTATTTATTATGTATACATATTCTGTCTGCGTGTATGCCTGCAGGCCAGAAGAGGGCACCAGACCTCATTACAGATGGTTGTGAGCCACCATGTGGTTGCTGGGAATTGAACTCAGGACCTTTGGAAGAGCAGGCAATGCTCTTAACCACTGAGCCATCTCTCCAGCCCCTAGTTCTGGGTTTTTGTTTTTGTTTTTTTTTTTTGGATTTTTCGAAGCAGGGTTTCTCCGTAGCTTTTTTTTGTTTTGTTTTGTTTTGTTGGTTTTTTTTTTTTTTTGTGGTTTTTCAAGACAGGGTTTTTCTGTGGTTTTGGAGCCTGTCCTGGAACTAGCTCTTGTAGACCAGGCTGGTCTCGAACTCACAGAGATCCGCCTGCCTCTGCCTCCCGAGTGCTGGGATTAAAGGCGTGCGCCACCACCGCCCGGCATTAGTTCTGTTTTATAACCCTCAAAATTTCAGATTGTGGCCAAGGGCATGATAGCTCGGGGAGTCCCAGGAGCCATCGTGAACGTCTCCAGCCAGGCCTCCCAGCGGGCGCTGACCAACCATAGTGTCTACTGTGAGTAACTCCAGCTGTGTCGGATTCCACACCCCCCCACTCCCGGGCCAGCTCTTGGCCTCTACAGCTATCCTCCCTCACAGGTTCCACCAAGGGTGCCCTGGACATGCTGACCAAGATGATGGCCCTGGAGCTTGGACCCCACAAGGTGCGCTAGCCCGGGGCAACTCCTCCAGTCGGTCCTTAAGCCCAGGGTACCCTCACACGTTGTTTATAACTCGCTGGCCTCTTCGCAGATCCGTGTGAACGCAGTCAATCCCACGGTAGTGATGACACCCATGGGCCGGACCAACTGGAGTGACCCCCACAAGGCCAAAGTTATGCTGGATCGCATCCCACTTGGCAAGTTTGCTGGTAAGCGAGGCTGGAGTCCAGACTGGAACCGTACCAGCAGGCCTAGGGCTTGCCTGGGCCTGGGGATCGGCTGGGGCTGCAGGATGAGGCAACCTTTCCTCCATCTTTGCTCTTGACCTCATCCTGCCTACAGAAGTGGAGGACGTGGTGGACACCATCCTCTTCCTGCTGAGCAACCGAAGTGGTATGACCACGGGTTGCGCTTTGCCGGTTGACGGCGGCTTCCTGGCCACCTGAGCCCCCCTCACCATTACTCCGCTCAGCCCTATGCTCAGAACACTGTGCCCTCCGCCCCACCAATAAACGTCTCTGTCCAGCCTGTGTGCTCAGGTAGGCAGAGATCTTCATGCCGTCTGTGATCCAAAGCAGGTATAGCCTGGTTCCTGCACACTTTCATGCCTGGCCAGCTCCCTAGCAGGGAATGGAAGGTAGGACCTTCAAGAGGCTGGATCCTCAAGAGTTTGGTCAGTTTGCCTCAAGATAGCCTGTCCAGAGGTTTCTGGAGTGGAGCTGTGGATTGTTGGTAAGAACCGAACAAACCAAACAAACAGCTCTGTATGCCAACAGACCTTAATTTCCAGCCAGTGAGTGGTACACCCACCAAAAGAGAAGGGGCAGACATATAGCCAATGAGCTGAACGACTTTTGTTGTTTTCTAAAACTTGAACATTCCTATGACTTTTTATGTTATTTACAACATAATGAGAGGGTCCTGGTTTATTTAATTTGTAGTGTCTTCCTTCCCGGGCCACTGATAAACCAAGCCCTAGTCCATGAGGTTTGCCACATTCCACGGTGTGGAACTTGAATTACAGCTGACGTCAAGCTGTCCACTTGATATCATTTGGGGGGACGTGGAGATGAAGAGGTCCACAGTAGCACCCCATTACATATGAGGCCCAAAGGGTGGCAACATGTATTAAGCAATTAGGAAATGAGGAATTTGCTAACTTTGTTCTCAGCACAGCTAATTGTAAGTTTATGTGATTTAATTATTAATAAGAGCTGTTTAACAACTGGCTGGCAAACTTCCTGAAGAAAAAAAAAAGGAACAACCAACCCTCTGAGTCAGCATGAACGGATTGCATGCCTCCATGCGAGGAGAGCGCATCCCTGCAGGGCATCCTCCGGTCTCAAGTCTGCTCCAGGGAAATGTCTTCAGCTTCTGGGATAAAGTCCGAGTTCCGGACCACAACTCTTGGGTCTCATGGGCTGCCCTCCCTCCAATTCAGCAACCTGTGAGCATCTCATACCGGTCAGAGACGGGCCCGCTAGACTCACAGAGGCCAGGCTCCATCCTTTTCATAGACGGTTTTCCTCAGCTCTGAGAGAGATGCTGAAGCGTGTCCCCTAGGGTCCCACCCAGGCCCAGGTTTGCACACAGAGGACATCTGTACACGGCTAAGTGTGCCCACCCCTGCGTTGACCTGTGTGGTGTCCTTCCCCTCACCGAGGGTGTGTAAACCCCAGAGCTTCCTTTGGAAATGCAGTGCCCCTAGGAATGTTGGACTCCTCTGCCCTCAGGGAAAGGCTAGGGCAGGTACCACGGTGGAAGGCACGGCAGACGGTGAGACAGAGCAGGTGGTGAATGTTTATTGTATAAAATAAGAAGGGGCCACCCTTTCCTGGGACATGATGAACAAAACCCACCCCCACCCTCCCCTCCAGGGAAGCCCATCCTGGGGCTCCTCTGGACCCACCCCTGCAGCCCTGAGGGAGACCCTGCTCCCTCCTGGCCTCCCAAAGGAACCAGGGAAGACTGGTGCTATATCCCAGAAAAAGGAGGCACAGGGGACAGGACCCCATTACCCCAGCCTTGTCCCCATGCTCCCCCTCCCCACCCACACCACTTCCCACAGCAGACTTAGGGACACCGGACAGCTCAACCCGAGGGTTCCTCAGCCAGGCCGGCCAGACAGGGTTCTAGAAGACAGTGCACTTCTTGCCTGTCTTTTTCACGGGAGGCGGGCAGAGTACTGCCCGGATAGCCTCATCAAACACTGTCTTCAGACCTCTCTGGGTCAGGGCTGAGCACTCCAGGTATTTGACAGAACCTAGGAACATTGGGAGGAGGACAGATAGCAAGAAAGGGGCCAGCAGAGGGGGTAGTGTAGATGGGGGAGCGGCACAGGCAGGGCCACCTCCAAGCAGACCCCCAATCTGTGCCCCCCACACTTACTCACCGATCTCTCGGGCCATGGCCAGGCCTTGTGGGTAGGTGATGGGCGCCAGCTTCTTGTCCCGCAGCCGTTCAATGGTGTCCTTGTCATCACGCAGGTCCAGCTTGGTACCCACCAGAAGGATGGGTGTGTGGGGGCAGTGGTGCCGCACCTCTGGGTACCACTGTGGGAACAGAGGTTCTGACCCTGTCACAGGCTTCAGAGACCCTTATGCCCCTACTCTGCCCAAAGTGGGCCCCAGCTCCTGGGGCTTTTATCCCCTGATGCATGGGGTTCTTCCTGTATCACAAGGTGACTGGGAGTTTCTTGGGTTTGGCAGCAAACAAAGATACCCATCCAGGGAGGCAGGAGACTGCCCACAGCTTTTCAGTTAGCACCTATCGCCACTTGTGAGCTGTCCACCCTGACACCTTCAGTGTCTCCCTCAGCAGAAAAGATCACCGGCAGCGACCTTTCTCAGCAGGGGTGTGCCTTCTGCTAGGACCCCTTGGCCCACCCTACCTTGGCACGGACGTTCTCAAAGGAGGCCGGGCTCACCAGGGAGAAGCAGATCAGAAAGACATCCTTCAGAGGGAGGGACAGACAGAACTGACCAAAGGGTGTCCAAGCAGTATGTGTCTCCTCCCCATCCAGGACCCACCCAGCTCAGCCCTCTTGCCACCTACGGTTTGAGGGTAGGAGAGGGGCCGAAGCCTATCGTAGTCTTCCTGGCCAGCGGTGTCCCACAGACCCAGGTTGACCGGCTTCCCATCCACCATCACGTTGGCTGAGTAGTTGTCGAAACTGCAAAAAGGAAAGGCTAGGCTGGGCAGGGATGCTGGGCTACTGGCGCCCAGCCAGCAGGCTCGAGTTCTGAAGCCCACACAACCCAAACTCTGGCCAGCGCCTCAGCCTCACCATGGAAACCCAAAACTAGGGCCACCTGAACAAGACCTGGAGCCTAGGGGAGGTCCCGTACATGTGCGACTGGCCTCTAGTGGCCAGCTCCAGCTACCTCCCACCGCGGTGCACTCACACTGTGGGGATATACTCTCCCGGGAAGGCGTTGGTCGTGTAGCTGATCAGCAAGCAAGTCTTCCCCACGGCACTGTGGAAAGAGGTTCAGCCCACGTGGCTCCAGGGCCGAGCCTCCGCCCCTTTCCTCCCCGCAAGGGTAGCCAGCTCCCGCAGGGAAGGAGGTTAGTTTGGGTGACTGGGGTGGGGTGAGTAGGTCGTAGCCCTGCAGATCTGCAGCCACCTGGCGCTGATAGAAACCGACCAGAGCAGGCTAGCCTCCCAAGGAGCACAGCAGTGGGCGCGGCTGCAAGGGCTCACAATCCTGCAGAAGGCACGCCGCACAGGGGCGTCAGAGCTCCCAGCACCTTGGGTGGCTGGCGCGAGGGTGGAGCCACCCAGGAATCAGCGCAGGTGAGGCCCGGCCCCACCCACTGTGAGCACCGGGGTGGAGGCCGGGTAGCATCAGGTGTGCCCGGGCTAAGAGGAAGGTGGACGGCAGGCGCTTGACCCCACCCCATCGGCCCCTGGACGCACGCGGTCAAGCTATGGTGGGGGCGCGGCGGAACCGCCTAGCCAGGACCCCGCGTCTGTCTGCCCCGCCCCGCCTCACCTCACCCCGTAGCCGCCTACCAGCCCCTCCGCCCCTGAGGCTCGGGACAGCGCACTCACCCATCGCCGACCACCACACACTTGATGGCCTGCATGGGCGCGGGGCCGGGCGGCGGCGGGCGCGGCCGCGAGCCGAGCTGCGGAGAAATGCCCGGCGCCGCAGCGGCCGCGGACCCGAACGCCGAGCGAGCGGCCGGAGACAGCCGAGCGCCGCCGAGTGTCGGGTGCGAAGACAGCCGAGTGTGCGCAGGCGGGGCGGGGCAAGGGGCGAGCGGCGGTGGGGGCGGAGCCCTAGCCAGTCCTTGAACCCCGAAGGCTTAGACTGAGGGTCCACACCCAGGAACGAGGATGTGGTA
Source organism: Microtus pennsylvanicus (assembly GCF_037038515.1). Classification (NCBI taxonomy): domain Eukaryota; kingdom Metazoa; phylum Chordata; class Mammalia; order Rodentia; family Cricetidae; genus Microtus; species Microtus pennsylvanicus. The sequence goes on from NC_134589.1 coordinate 1,273,055, forward strand.
CAACGCGGCTCAGGTTGGTGATGCCACCGAAATGGATGTGCAGGGTGGCCAAGCCCAATGCTTCCCAGGGACACCAGCCCACCCTGCAGCTGAGAAACCCTCGTGTCTACAGACCCAGTGCAGAGGTGGCCTTCCTAGTTGCCTGGTAGCAATTGGGATAACCGAGTACCAACCCGGGAAGATTCATTCACGTGGCTGGGGCAGCGGGTGCAGGAGAAAGGAACTGGACGCGAAAGTGTTACCAAGTACAAAAGTCCTGTATTTCCATCCTGCCGTGGGGGCTTCTGTTCCCTCCTACCACAGTCCTGTTCCGGTTTGTGATTCTGGGACTGGGTCGTCTGAGAGCGTTCCTGCTTCGTCTCGCCTATGCTAGCGGTGAGCTGCGGGTGAACTCCCTTGGATGGGCAAGTGTGCCCGTGAGCACCAGTGATGACAGAACCCCACCCTGACACTGCAGCTAAGGCTTCTGAACCCCAGGCCTGCCTTTGAGAATGGGATGCAGCATTTTTGCACTCGCTCCGGGCCTCCCGGCCTCCCTTCACTTCGGGGGACTCAGGGCTCTCAGGGGAGACCCTTGCACGTAAGCCAGGACAGCGTTTTGCAGGAAGTTTGCCCTCTGGGCCTCTTCATCCCGGATGCGTGCGATCTCTGCCTCTTTGAGCCTTAGCTTTTCTCGGAGAGAGGCATTCTCACTCTCTCTGTCCAGCAGCGCCTCCCGGTGTTCACTCCCGACCGCTGCAAGCGAGAGGCTCAGTAAGGAGGGGGTGGGTGCCTTGCAGGGTGTCCCCGCGCCTTTAACCCCAGCAGAGGTGGGCGGATCTCTGAGTTGGAGGCCAGCGTGATCCACAGGAGTGAGTTCGGGGACAGCCAGGGTTATACAGAGAAACCCTGTCTGGAAGGAAGGGGTGCATCTCGAGGGGAGACCCCCACCCCACCCCAGGGCCAAGCTCAGCTGTCAGGTGGATATGTGATAACCTTTCAGCTGCCGTTCCAGGGCGGCCACCTTCTCCCTCAGCGCCTCCTGGGCCACCAGGTCAGCCTGCAGACGGCCCATCTGCTCCTGCAGCTCCACTCTGACCCTGGTCACCTCAGCCGCTTTCTCTTGCTCCTTGTTGCTCAGCTCCTGGGATGGGGTTGGGGAAGGTGAGCCTACAGCCGGGAGACGAACCCCTGGAGTCTGTGCTCCCCGAGTCCACGCTACCTGTTGCAGCTCTTCCAGGCGCCGCTGCTGCCCCTCCATTTGCAGGTTCAGCTGGCTGGCTCGTGCCTGGGACTCAGCTACCATCTGCTTCTGCTGCAGGCAGGTGCCCTGAGCCTCGTCCCTTGCCTGTGCCAGGAGCCGAATCTTCTCCTCCAGATGAGCGAGGCGGTGTTGCTGTGGGCAGGGGATATGGCTGCTGCCCATGAAGGGCTCCCAGTCTGAGCTCAAAGGCGGAGGGACACACAGTCTGTGTGGGGACTAACCTCCACCCCTCTGCAAGGACCAAAGAGAGGACTTCATGGCGTCACACAAGTTATCAGCCACTACACTTGTCCTGCATCCAGTATCATCTCTTGCTGGGCATCTCAAGCCAGCGCTATCATCTCTAGCCTTCCTCTTACCCAGGCAGCACGGGCTGCACCACAGTCCTGCTGGCTGCTGGGATCTCTTGAGCTCTAGTCCTGAGGCCCACAGCCCCCTTGGCCACTTCAACCAGACTCCTTTGCAAGGTGCCACCACTGGCTCCTACATACTTGTGACCGAAGCTCACCTCCTCCAAGCGGGCTTGGTTTCTGGCTTTGATGAGCTCCTCCTCGGCTTGGCCACGCTCAGTGAGCACCGCTGCCTTCGAGCGGCTCAGCTCCTGCGTGGCGGATAGACAATACTAGCCCGTCTTGAAAATGCGCTGCCCCTTTGACCCAGGGCTCCTTCCAGGCCACTGGGCAACCAGGCTGGGAGAACTTCTCCATAAATAGCCTCAGAACCACACAGCCGTTCCTTGCTCACTGAGCAGGGCTTTTACTGCCAAAGAGGGTAAAATGTCATTTCTAGTCTCTGACCTTTCGGGGATGGATGGGTCCCTATAGTGAGACCTAACAAGGCCGAGACTTAGGGGTGCCCCAGGGTCCTGAGACCGTGACTGTCACCCCGCAATCGACCCAGGGCTCATGTGGCCTCACCTCTTCGAGGGACAGCCGCATCGCCTCTAGTCTCTGTATCCTCTCCTGCATGGCCCTCTCGCTCTCCTCCAGATGATGGGTCATGTGATTCACCTGTCCAACCGCGGGAGGTAAGAGGCCAGCAAACTCAGGCTCCCCTAGCCCTCACCCCATGGGATCCCTGCCCTGAAGAGCAGGTATCGTTTTTGCTAAGGCCTGACTTCAATGTCCTGGGGGACAACTAGGACAGAGGCTCTGCTCTGGAGGAGGACATCCAGCAAGGAAGCCCACAGTGGCCTGAACTATGGATACTGTTGCCTGCAACTCAGGGTTCACTAGCCAGGGGCGAGCATTGGGAATGCTGCAGCACACAGGGCTGGTCTGCAAGCCCCAAGTAGAGACAGTGGAGCCAGGGGAATCCATAAGACAGCACCTCCTTCGAGTGCAGCTTCTCCAAGTCTTCCATATTTTGTTTGGCTCTCCGCTTCTCCGCATCCAAGCGCTCTGGAGGCCCAATGGGAAAGAGTGTGACGAGTCTTCCCGGGGTGGGGGGGGCTTTGTCCCTGGAGCCCCCTGTGCCCTTAGTGCCTACCTTCAGCTTGAATAGCACGGATCTTCAGCTCAGCTGATGTGTTAGTCAGCTCCTGCCTGGTCAGGAACAGCTGCTCCTGCTGAGACTTCACCTTCCGCTCCAGCTCATCCACCTGGGAAGTAGGCAACACTAGAGGAAGCGTCTCCCAGCCCCACGACACTACCCTAGGCTCTTCGGGTGGCTGGCGCTATCCCCCTTTGGCCACACCCTCTCAAACCCACACCCCCTCATACCTGGCTTCTAAGCAGCAGGTTCTTCTCATTGGCTGCAGACAGGTCTCTGAGGAGCTTAGATTCCCGATCTGCAGCTTCCTGAGTGAGAAGGGCAAGGCGACAGACGCTTCCAGTTGGGCTGTTGCCAGGTACTTCCGTCCGCCTACTAGTCCACACAGCCCAGCTCCTACCTGCTGCTCCAGCTTCCGCTCCTTCTCCTGTCTCTGCGACAGGCTCTGTCGTTCCTGTTCCGCTGTGGTCAGCAGTTCCCCCAGGTCCTGGGCCTTCTGCTCTGACAGAGCCAGCGCAGCCTCTGTCATCTGCAGCCTACAAAGAGGAAGACGGGCCCCAGTGCAGCTCAGTCATGAATGTCACCTGCTTGACAGAGGTCTTCTGTTCCCACTCAAACCCCAGGAAGCATTCGTCCCCTCCTCTCCCTTCTTGGCACGGTGATAAGTCTTGAAGGTGTCTGAGGGTTCCTCTCCTTACTTGGCTTTGAGGGCATTGATGATGGATTGTCTCTCGTTGAGGGCTTCCTGAAGCTGCCCAATTCGTGCTGCCGATGCCCTGATGGCAGAGTGGTGGCGCTGGGAAAGCCAAACCCCAGAGCCCCTGGCTTTTTTCCCAGCCTTGGCAGCAGCTCTTGATCTCTGCACAGTTATGTCTGTAGCATCCCCGAGTGCACCAGGCCGGAGCCAAGCACCCCACAGCTGCCACTAACTGCCATCCCCCTTGCTTGGATGGGAGCAATGACCTTGTTTTCAGCCTTGTAACAGGCAGGGCTCAGGTGAGGTCCTGCTCCAGTCAGAAGGCAGGCACTGAGTCGCAGGTACCCCCAGCTCACTCACCTGCTGTTCCTGGCCATGTCTTCTCGTTGCTTATCGATCGTCTCCATCAGATCCAGAAACTGGAGGCAGAGTCAGTCAAGACAGCATTAGAAGCAGAACCTATGCCGGTCAGGGACAGAAGTGCAGGCTCCCATCCACAGAGTCAGGCTGCAAAGGACTCAGTTCACTGTCTCACTCAAAACAAGGGTGGGCTGACTGACCGAGGGAGGCCTGGAGGCTAGAACTCCCTGCCTGCTCGCTGCTCTGTGGTGAAGTTGGCACACAGGAAGCGGGGCCAGGAGGCCACCTTAGCCCCGGGTTGCCTTGGCTCAGAGGCCTGGAGCAAAGGAGAGGGCAAGAGTGTGCCGCCAGGCTGGGCAGAGCCCAGGGCTAGTGAGGGCCCTCTGCTTACCTGCTTGGACTTCTCTTCCTGGAGGTTTTGAACCTCCTTGCTAAGGATGTTGGTGCGGGCTTTGTTTTCCCGAAAGGCAGTGAGCCGGTCCTGGTTGTGGTCCATGGCTTGCTCTGTCAGAAAGAGCCACGTTATCCACCGGGTTTGACATTAGGGGCAATGACCAACTCAGTCCTGTGCTGCCCGTGTCACCCTAGAGAAGACAACATCTCCACAACCAACCAGACAGCCCCATCCAGGGCACCTGGGTTAAGCTTTTCAGGACAGGACTGGGTGATGCAGGACCTTGGGACAGGAGGTCTTTTGTACAAATGGGGAAGATGCTGTACTACCTCAAAAGGTGGGCACTGCCTAGAGCATCTGGCTTCCCCATCGGAGGTCAAGGGGTGTATGACTTTAAGGGACAGGTACTATCTTCTCGCAAGGCTGACAGCATTATAAGCCCGATGTGGTACTGTATGCCAGTGATCCCTATACTTAGGCACCTGAGGCAGGGGGATTATGAGGTCAAAGCCAGCCTGGGCTACATAGCAAGACTGTCTTTGACACACACAAGAAGATCAAACATAAAACAATTATAAGGACTATGGCCACACAGATACAGGGCTGGGAATAAGAAGACATTGGAGAAGACAGAAGGGTCAGGCACGGGCAGCAGGGAATACGGCAAAGTCTGGGACCCACGACTCCAGTCCTGAAAGCTCAGACGTTGGTGGGCACTACCACGTGGTAAACTGCGGAGCCTGAGGCCAAGATATCACCTGTAAGGACTCGGGGTTCCTAGGCATCCCCACTCACGTTCAGTCTACATACAACACAGACACAAACTCAGGAGAAGCTGGGGGAAGCTACAAGGAAGCCTCCCTAGGTGGGGCTCAGGCCACCTGATGGCTGTCAGAGCAAGGCTTTAAGCCACAGGGCTTTAGCTTCTTGCTTGTGAAACCGGCACCCCTCACCACATAGGTGCTAAGATGTGTGAGCAGACGAGAGAAGCCTGCTGTAAGCACCAAGCAAGCTGTCTGTCTTCAGCTGCCTTCCCCTTGACCTAGGCCAGCTACTCATACCCTGGGCCTCCATGTCATGATCCCTGAGCCACACCCTTCTGTGGTGGATGGGCTTCTGTTTGGGGCTCCATGCCTTGCTCCAGCTTGTAAGAAGCTAGCAGCCCTGAGCGTCCGTACCCACAGCTCTCAGGACGTCGCCGGGGATGTTGTTCCCAGCCAGGTCCAGCCTCCACAGGGTTCTGTTGCTGGGGAGACAGTTCACCAGGGCCCGGCCCCCCAGGAGACCGATGTTATTCCAGCGCAGGTCTGGAAGGAAACTTGTTGTCACTCGGTTGGAAGGGAGGTCCTGACCCAGCCCAGGATGCTCCCTTTGTGCTTTACTGCCTGTGGCTGCCAACACAGCCAGGAGCAGAGGGAAAGGGTACGACTTAAGACAACCCAGCGTCTCACGGGGGTATGGCAGAATTCAGGAGACCTCACCCAGCTGCTGGAGAGTGGTGTTTCCCTTCAGGGCCAAGGCCAGTTCCTCTGCCCCCTTGTGACTGATCTGGTTGTTCCGGAGGTCCAGCTGCCGCAGGGTGCTGTTGCCTGCTAGGCCCCCACAGAAGGTGGCAAAGGCATCGTCCCACATGCCAAGGTTGTTCCACTTTAGGGTGAGACTACGGGAAAGATGGACACAGGTTCTCGGCTCAACTGAACACTTGTCCCACCGGGTCCAGGGCATGTAGCAGGTGAGAGTTAAGCTGGCTTACTATCACCCACCAAGTGAGCTGGTTGCAGGACTGTATCCTCTGGGGCCAACCCTGAGCCACGCAGAGAGGAAGCGGTGACGTACAGGCGAGGCCTGGATGTGGTCCTACCTCTGAATGGACTTGTTCTGTCGGAGAAGCTTTCCCAGAGCCCCGGCTCCCGCAGCTCGGAGGTTGTTGCCCTGGAAAAGGAACACCCTAGCCAGTCATTCTCGCTACCCTGGCTCTGAATGGCACATCTGTGCCCCCACAGACTCAGGCAGAGCACAAAGCTAGGAGGCAGCTCTGGGCAAAGGCACGGCTGCCAGATCCTCGTTTCCCTGACAGTAGCAGCATCATAGCGCCCAGTGCCTTGGAGTTTGCGTGAACTCTGTTGTAGATCATACTCAAAACAACACTCTGCCTTTAAAACACGCCCAACACACGGGGTCCTCAGAGAGCAGTCCTAAGACCTTGGGTATTGGGAGCTCTTTTTTTTTTCCTTTTCTTTTCTTTTCTTTTCTTTTTTTTTTTTTTTTTGGTTTTTTTGAGATAGGCTTTCTCTGTGGTTTTGGAGCCTGTCCTGGAACTAGCTCTTGTAGACCAGGCCGGTCTCAAACTCACAGAGATCCGCCTGCCTCTGCCTCCCAAGTGCTAGGATTAAAGGCCTGCGCCACCATCGCCCGGCTTTATTGGGAGCTCTTACAGACAGTCTCTAGCGGCTGTCAAGACCCCAGGCCCCTGGGTCTGTCTCTTTCCACTGCCCAGGGTGCAGGCCTGCTCACCTTTAGGTCCAGACGCTGCACAGTGGTGTTGGCACACAGCCCTTGGAACAGCAGTGTGGACCCTGTAAAGGCGGTTGGAAGAGAGGGCTGCTACCCAGAAACAGAAGAGGGACATCTGTCCTGGTGGTACCCAGGCTTTGAGTTCACAGTAGGAATGAAACAGAAGAGGGACATCTGTCCTGGTGGTACCCAGGCTTTGAGTTCACAGTAGGAATGAGTTTCCCCATTTGCTGTAAGGCCATGTTAGAAACATTTAGCTTGCCAAACGAGACCTTTCTTGAGCCAGGATGGGGAACTGTGAAAGCTGGAGACGTTAAGTGATATTACAGTGACATTGACCTCTGCTCCAAGGTTTTAGAAAAAAGCGCCAAAGTACACAAAGAAAGGAGAAAACAAAAGGGCGTGGAGGGAGGAAGGGGAGGGGACAGGGAAAGCACTGGCTTCCCAGCTAACAGCTACCCAGGTCAAACATAACCGGACATCGGCCCTTAGACCAGCCTGGAGGCGAAGGGCTTGAACCCCACTCGGAAGTTTCGGGTGCTGCTCCGAGGCCACCGGCCTCACCTTCCTCGCTCAGCATGCAGTCGCTGAGGACAAGTTCCTTCAACAGCGACTCGTCATGCAGCAGCTTGCCCAGGGCCCTGCAGGTGTCCACCGTCAGACTCTGAGTAGCCAGGTCCAGTCGGCCCCGCGGAAGCTGGTGCAGTTGCTGCAGGACAGCCTCCTGGGGCTCAGCTCCACTCTCCTTGCACAGGCGGCTGTAGGAGCGCCGGAACTCCTCCATGTTCCCGAACGCTGGCAGGGCCTTGCAAGCATGCCCCTAAACACAGGCTGCGCGTAAGCTTGCTAGGCTGATGACTGGGAGCCCCTTTCCCTAGAGGGTGTACACAGGGGCGTTGAGCTGAGCTGGCCCTATAAGGGGAGGCCTAGAAATGTGGAATAGAGAGGAGGTCAGAACCGCTCGAGGAAGGGGTTCGGTGATAGGAAGAGCCGGAGCGCAGAGCACACTGGCCTAGAAGAGCAGGTAGGCGCGTTGCACGTACCCTGATCTGGCCCTGCGGCCCCTAGCCCGCCCTCGCGACGTGGCCTCGGGTTGCTGATGCTGAGCTCTGGACGCGGTCCCGCGCGACTCAGTATCCAGGAAGAGCGTGGGGCTCCGGGAAGGATATGGGAACTACAACTCCCATGAGGCATCGCGGAAGAGGCGCTCTCGGTAGACCAATGAGAGCGCAGGGCGGACCTGCTCTGGGTCTCCAGCCACGGGAGCTGAAGCAGGACGCTCCGACTCATTGGTTGGGAACTCAGGGAAGGTGCGGAGAAGAGGGGGGACCCTCAGGTGATTGGTTTCTGAGCTTGGAGGCGGGACTTCACGGACGCGCTCCACGTTCATTGGTTGGGATGTGGGCGGGTTCCGGAGAGCGCGCCTGAGACTGTGGCCATGGAGGAAACGAGCGGCTTCCCGAAGGTGAGGCCCACGGGAGTGCGAGGTTAGCTTTGGGCGTTGCGGATAGCCGCGTGACACTGTGCAGACTCGAAGTCAGCCTTAGCGTCGTGTCCCCTTGTCCTTGGTGGGGGTCGGGCACCCCGGGGCGTGCTCTGCGGCTGGACCGAGTTGGTCCGTAGATCCAGGCTGGTGACAAGGGGTCTTCCCGGGAGGGACCACAGAGCCCTTTCAGCCGATGCGGGTGCGTGGGTCGGCGTCATTTCTCAGTGACAAGCAGATGTGCAAGGACTCGCCCATCCGCCGGGGGAAACTGAAGCCAGGTGTTCCGTCCCATGAGTGCTGCGGTCAGGGGTGGGCTTTGTTCAGGCTGGTGCGCGGCATGTGCTGACTTCCTGGCTTTTCAGTACTTGCAGAGTTTCGGAGGCTTTGGCCAGAATCGGAGTTGTGGGCATTCATTGGACTACGCCAAGTGGGCTGTCCGAAGAGAGAGTGCCAGGGAGGGAGGGACCTGTATCCCTGACTGTGGCCTTCTGGACCACTAACGAGCTTGTGTGCCACGGGATTTCCCCTAATCCACCCGTTGTTCATTGACTGTCCTGTCCTGTGCTGACGTTCCGTGGAGCCTTCTCTGGTACCTCTCGGGTAGCGTGCAGGGGACCAGCAGGTGGCGCTGCTCTCACGTCCCTCACCTGTGCTTCAGACTCACTATGTCCATTCCCACCTGTGTGTGTCCCTCGGCAGCAAATGGCTATCGTGGCCTCCACGGGACTGATGTTCGTGAATCCAAATTCACCTTGCTCTGTAGGTCACCCACTTCTAGGGTCCTGGGTAGGCGTCTTCCGCTGCCAGCCTTTTCCCATTCTGCTCTTCACTAGGTAAACTTGAGCGGTCTGATGGCTTCACAAACTGCAGATTCTCAGGGGCTCTTCATGTCTCACTTTGGGTGTCCCTACTGAATTTCGAGACAGGGTTTCTCTGGCTTTGGAGCCTGTCCTGGAACTAGCTCTGTAGACCAGGCTGGTCTTGAACTCACAGAGATCCGCCTGCCTATGCCTCCCGAGTGCTGAGATTAAAGGCGTGTGCCACCACCGCCCGGCTCCCACTGAATTCTTAAGCTTCTGGATTCTCACCCTCATCGCACACATTGCCACCTACCTTTGGCCACCACTGCTAATACTCATATTGCACTATTACAGCTAGGTCTCTCCAGACCTGTAGAAATTAGCTTGATACGGGAAATAACCAGACTAGTCAAAGGATAAAACAATTATACTTTATTTATTTTTTTATTTATTATAAGGGGAAAACTCACAAAATAGGAACGGGAAGTAGAAGTTAAGCTGTGTCACCGGGGAACCAGAGAGAGCGCACTGGGTCGGTGCCCCAGTTTTTCTCTTGGCCTCTAGGAAGCCATGCCTAACTAGGTTCCACCTCTTAAAGATGATTGGTTAACAAAGCTTCCCCCATCATAGGCCTAGTCTCTAAGTGTCTTCATTTACAACTAGAAATGACTTCCAACTTCTTGCCAACTTTCTTAAGCTTATGTGTTCTCGGATATCGTCTAGTCACCCACCCCTCTAGCCACAGCCTGGTTCTGATGTGCTAAGCATGGTGTGTGTGTGTCTGTGTGTGTCTGTGCAGGAGTAGTCCAAGCTAGGTCGTGTTGATAGACTGCTAAAGGGTCAGCATTCCTCAGCGCTGCCAGGGCCCGCTTTAGGAGCATAAGCCTCCACCCCGGACCCGATGGAGGATTCCCTCCCAGCAGTGAAGGTGCAGCTTTGTCCCTCAGCTCCAAGGAATGGCAATGATGTCACCAGACTTTCCCCCATCTCTTGTGCTCCCGTCCCTATAGGCAAGTGTCTCAAGCTCTTCTTGACAGCCCCTATGACAGCCTCCCCTCAAAGCACAGCCGGCCTCATCTCAGCCTGGGAAGAGGCCGAAGGATGGCAGTGCTGCAAGTTACAACCATGCTCCACCCAGAGCTGGTACTTGGGGGACCTGTTGGGAATGGCACTGACTCCCCCCTTCTTCCAGGAGCTGGTGAGCAGAGTCCTGCACCTGCACTTCAGGGATTGCAAGACAAAAGGTTTGGGGCGCCAGTGGGGTGGGGAGGAATTGTGGGGCACAGGGAGGAGAGGAAGGCTGTCTGCCCCATAACCTGCCCTTTCCCTCCAGTCAGTGGGGACGCGCTGCAGCTCATGGCGGAGTTCTTGAAGATCTTTGTGGTAGGTGAGCCAAGGGCCCCACAGCATCAGAAAATGGAGACTCCTTGTTTTATTCTTCAGTAGACAAGCTAAGGGTTTTTTTCTCAGCTATGGCCAACCCTCAGTCCTGTCCCTCACACTTACTAAGGAGCCACCTAGGCCTCCTCTGAGGCCTGGCAAGGGCTTCCCCCAGCTCACCTCAGTGTCTCTCCAGAAGCCGCTGTCCGTGGGGTGCAGCAGGCCCAGGCAGAGGACCTAGACATCGTGGATGTGGATCAGCTGGAGAAGGTGCTCCCTCAGCTGCTCCTGGACTTCTAGACGTTGGCCTGTGGCCTGCAGAGTCTAGGACGAAGTCCCTTCAGCATCGACATCCAGTTCCCCAGGTTCCAGAGAACGGGAGGACACCAGGAGCTGTTACCCTCCCTAGCTGTCGCCTCTGGGGGTCTGTGTGAGACAGGTGCAGGGAAGGTGGGCAGCCTTCCCACAGCCACCCACCTCCACCACCCCCACTCATTATAAACAGAGGCTGGCGGTGCTGCCTTCTTGCCCCCCCTCCATCAGAGCTGCTGTGTGGCTTTTAACCGGACCAGGATGCCTCCCTGAGCTGTAAATTTGTTCTTACAAAGCAACGCCAATAAATCAACACCATCTCTCCGAGGCTTGGCCTTCTTGTTGCCATTAATCACACAGTCTAGTTGCCCCACGCTCCTTCCATCCGTCTCAGTGGGACAAACGCAGGACGCTCAGAAAGGACAGGAAGACACACAGCATGTGTGCACATGCTGCCGTAAAACCACAGCAGCTGCCACTAGTAGGCAGTGCAGTCAAAGAATGTCTCTGTGAACCAGTAACCGTTCACTGGTTCACCGGGCAGCAGAGCCAGGATATACAGGAGGAGTGGACCAGATCTGCTGCCTGGGCCTGCTGTGGCCATGCTGGGCTGCAGAAAGGCTAACCTTGAGCCCCGCCCAACTGCAGTCTGAGTCTAGGTAAGGGATAGGCCGCACCCTCAGAGAGGTGCAGCTAAGAGGCTGACCTGGAAGCCCAATGCAGGTTTGAGCCTTCTGATCCGGCCCTGGCAGGCCAGTTCCAGGAGACATGCAGGGCGTCTTGCTAACCCTGACACAGCGCCCCAGTGAGTCCAGTGTGGGGACACCGTGGAGCACCCAGGAGTTAGGAGGCCCAGAGGTCAGTGCCAGTGGTAGAACCGTGGTATCAGTGAGAGGTGGGGGCAGGAGGACAAGTAGAAAAGGCATATAGTACCAAGGGACAATGACTATTCTTGAAGGGCCTAGACAGACTTCAGGGCAACCTCTGAAAGCCATGGTCAGACTAGATTTAGCTGGGTGGATGGAGCTGCTCTAAGTGCCCATGTCCTCAGTAGGTTTCTGGCAGGCTGGTGGACACAGAGCTCCTACCAGCTTACGTACTGGAACTGGACTTGCAGTCCCACTGAAGGCATACAGACAGGGCTACCAGAATACCTCAGGCCAGGCACAGCCAAAGGTAGCTTTGTGGTTAAGTGCCTGCTTCCTCTATGGCTGTATGCCAGAAGCTTGGAATGGCCCCAGGTTGTAGATAATTTGCCAAGGAGGCTTCCTCCTACGCTTCGGTCCATTCAGTAAAGGAGCTAATGAGGTCAGATATAAATGAAGAGGAAGCTGGCCTACCCAGGGTTCTGGCCTTCTCAAGCCCTTCAGAGATACCTCCGCTTTTTAAAATAGAAACACCTGTGGTCCAGCCAGATTCCCAGGGGTCCTTTGGGTAGCAGAGAATGAGACTGAGCTGGATGGAGGCCTGAGGGCCCTTTCTGCAGAAAAGAAAATCGGAGGGCCTTGAGAGAAGCGCGAGTCTTTATTCCTGCTCGGGGTGGGTGGGGTGGGATCCTGTGGCTGATGAAGGACCTCTCTGGGCTGGTAGCTCTCACCTCTTGCCGGCTGTGATACAAACACCAGAGTGAGCACCCGCTCCTGGGCTGCTGCCCAGCCACCCTCCTACCCAGTCAGTACGGGACAGGCAGGCACCTGGCAGCTTCAGCCACTTGGGCACTTTGCCTAGGCTTCTCCTCACAGGCTGGGCTGCCCCTTGAATGGGCTCTGGGGGCCCCAATGCCCCCTCCTCAGTGATTGGTTCGGACTCCAGGGACACAGGGTCAGGGGCTGGCAGCAGAGGTGGGGACCCGGTGGCCCGGGCCATACACCTACGGGTGAGAGGCCAAGGGTAGGTGGTGGGCACAGCCTTGGCGGGGCTCCCAACCCCTTAGGAGCTTACCTGGCCACCAGCATGTCAGCCGCAGACGGGGAGACGGTGTGTTCCAGCAGTCCAGGCTCCAGGTAGAGACCTTCAAGGCCAGAGCCACCCTCAGTCACGGTGAGACTTGAACCTCCACCCAGTGCCCCAGGGAGGTGGGGACTGGGCTGCAGATGCCCAAGCCCACAATGCCCTCAGTGTGAATGCTTTCTAAGGAATCTTGATCTGGACATCAGGGAAGCTGGGATTCTGGGTGAGCCCTGTTGGCAGGGGTCAGAGGTGAAGCCTCACTCACCTGTTGTTTCTTCAGCTCCAAAGTGCACAAGGGCAGCAGGGAAGAGGTTTGCCTAAGGAAGGCAGGGAGCAGGGAGGGCTCAGAGGGCCAGACCAGCAGTGTTCAGCAGGCTGGGGTCTCCCAAAGACAATCCCATCCCTTCCTCTAGCACTCTACCCTCGTGGACCACTTTTCACTAGTGTGACTGTGGTTCCTCCATGTTCCACTGCCCAGCTGCAGTACCAGATCTCCTATGACTCTGGAAACCCACGGTGCACAGCTTATGACTTGGGTACACCTTGGTAAGGCGGTCAGAGGAGACAAGAACTGCTGAGTGCAAGTCTGCTCCACCAGCCTGACACCGAAGTGGGAAAGACATACAACTCACCCCACTTATGCCCCCCCAAATAAGAGTGGGGGCTATGGATTGGAGCATCTCTATAGTTAGGAATGTACCCAGAGGCACTGGGAGACAGGAGTGCCCTAGGGAACAGGTGCAGGCATGAGGCAAGGGCTGGTTCCCAAAATCAAGCTGCTTTAGAGGCACCATGAGCTGAGAGATGCTTCCTTGTGAGTGACACTGGCTCAGGCAGGGTTGTCACCATTGGACTAAGCAGGAAGCTGGAGCCAGGACCAGCACAAGCTCCTCCTATTCCTCCCAAACAAGGATAGCTAGTGCTTTGAAAATGCAACTGAAGCTGGGCGGTGGTGGCGCACGCCTTTAATTCCAGCACTCGGGAGGCAGACGCAGGCGGATCTCTGTGAGTTCGAGACCAGCCTGGTCTACAAGAGCTAGTTCCAGGACAGGCTCCAAAGCTACAGAGAAACCCTGTCTTGAAAAACCAAAAAAAAAAAAAAAAAGCAACTGAATGCCTGGGATCAAAGCCTCTAACCCACATCTACCAAAGGGGGTGGAGGATATGGGGTTTCTAACCAGGGACTGGCCCTGCTTTCTTGGGCACAGGTGTGGCGTGGGAGTGAGAAATGGATAGGGTTGCTTCCGTTGACACCCTTGGACATGAGGCTCTGAGCCCTCCTTAACAGGGTATGTGACAGCACAGCCCAGAGTTGTAGGGGCCCAAGAGGCCCTAGTATCACACACCAGAATGTTTTCCTCTTTTTCAGTCTCTGTGCCTTGGGGGAGGGGGTGGGGGGCGCGGCTGGGGCTGGCTGACGTGGCCAAAGACTCAGGGCAGCCAGGAGCCTGGCAGGACCTGGGAAGGGGCTGCAGCTGCAGGCTGAGGGCATTCTTTCCATGCGGCTTCAGGCTCCTGTGAGTGCCACAGGCTGGAGGGGTGGGCGGGGTGGGTGGGGTTGGGGGGGGATGTTAAAAGATTAATAAGAGCAAGCTTCAAAGGCCAGGCCTAGGAACTGAAACCTCAGCCTCCAGCCGGCAGCGGAGGGACACAAACAAGGGCGGTGAAGGCTTTGAAACGCAATTGTGAGGTCTGCGATCAAAGCCTCGTGAGAGGAGGCCTGTGGGGTGGGCGGGGGGCTGCCCTAGTGCCCCTGGACAGGCGCCAGAAGGAAGCCAGGGATCCAAGCAGGGGGCATGGGGAGGACAGTGCTGAGGCCTTCCTCAGCCCAGAATGGCTAGTCTTCAGGGCCGACAACTGAGCAGGGTCCACAGGCCCGCCCTGGTCTCACTCTTTCTAGCACTTCTGGGAGCCTGACTGGCACATCCACAAGATCTCATCTGTCCTCGGGCTCCAGTCAAGGGGGCTCCCTTGGAAGTAACTGAGGAGGCAGCTGCCATGTGGCAGCTCCAAGACTGGACCCTTACCTGGAAATGCTTAGGAAGCTCAAAGAGGGCCAGGCAGAACCCAGAACACTGAGAGAGGAAAGGCCAGCTGTGGGCTCTGGCCCCACCCAGCCCCAGCTGAGGGAGAAGTGAGGGCAGTGGACTTGCTGACCTCCCCCTGCAGCTGGTCCCCTGTGACAGTGTGGGAGCTTCTGTCCTCTTCAGGACCACAGGAACAGCCATCACTTTGGTTCATAACCAAAAGCAAGGCTGCTATCTTCCACTTTCTCCCCAGGACCAAACCCCTTCAGGGTTTTGCATTCTCAAGCTGCCTGGCTACACACCAGCCATGGCCAGAATCAAGCCTGTTCAAGGGCGGGAATAGTGGAACAGCCTGTTGGTAAGGTCTCCTTCCGAGGAAGAGTGACCTGTGTTCCAATGACAGGAGACAGGGAAATCCCTGGCTGGGGTCTCAGCAGACTCAGCTGCAGGCCTGAGGAGTCCTCTGGGCACTGTTTGGCTGTCAGCAGCACAGAGTCCAGGGCCCACCTCACCGCGCCTCTCCCTGAACTTGAAGACAGGATGCCCTCCAGCCTGGGGCAGGAGTTCAGGAGAGCATGGGGAGAGAGTTCTCTCCCACAAGGGGGCCCTCTAGGCCCCTAGGACCAGCTCCTGGGTGAACTCATCCTCTCTGTCACCCTTCAGTGCCTGCCCAAAACTAAAACCCTTGCCCATTTGATTGGGTTTCTGGGGCCCCAATGGAACAAGGGACAAGTGGACAGAAGACCATCCCAACCAACAAATGGGAGTCCACCCTCTGCTCACTCCACAGCCCACCATGGGCTACTCTGCCCCACACTGGAACCTAACACTGACCAGGACCCCAGCACAGACACACAGAGAAGCAGTGGACAGACCTGACCACCTGACTACAATCCTCCCCCTAGATTCCCAGGACTACTTAGAGCTCAGAGTGGGATGGAGGTGGCAAATGACCAGAGGGCAAGAAAGGCAAGACCTCTCCAAGCTACAGAAAGTATAGCAGGCTATGTGGGGCTGGGCGCAGGGTCTCTAGGCTTTTCCTGCTTTGCCTGACTTCCCTCCCTGTGACATCAACAAAATACCACAAAGCCTTGAGCAAGAAGGTGGACTGAGGCAAAGCAGGGGGACCAGGGCTCAGGCCCAGCAAGTTTACAGGGCAAACAGGGCTCTGCTCCCACCTTTTTGTGGTCTTAGTCCTCCCTGCCCCCACTTGCTCTCCTGAGGCAGTGGCACTGCCCACACGGACCCCTGATGGTCTCTGTGGACCACCCGGGGCAGCAGAGCCCAGCCCAGCTCCAGCTTCCAGGGACGATGCCTGCTCACCCACCGGAGCAGAGCAGAGCAGGCAGGGATGCCACCGCTCGGGAGGCCCAGTGGCTCCAGACAGAGCCGACAGATGAAAGGAGGCGGCTGCTAGGAGCAGGGCAGTGTCACTGGGAATCAGGCAGAGGCGGATGAGAGGCACCCTGGGGCTTTGGGGGGTGCATGTAAATCCTGGCTGGGGGGGGGAAGGGGACTGGGCACTGGCCCTCGATCCCAAAGCGTCTTCCAGATTCAATGTTTATCAACAGGCTGGCCAGGGAGGTTGGGAGGGGCAGAGATGAAGGAAGAGGGCCGGCGCCTGGAGGTTCAGAAGCCAAGAAGGGAATCACAGGGTCACAGGCCCACTCTGGGTACCTCCCCACTTTCCACTACTCCAAAGCCATGTGGCTCCACTTCTTCCCTCAACAGCCCTTGGTGAACTTCCAGCGTGCTGGCCTGCTTGCTCCCAGCCCCATTTTACCCCAAGGGTGGCAGCTCCAGGCAGCCAGTGGAGTCTGTCACCCCCAACCCAGACCTTTGTAGAGGCCTTCAGGCGCCTCTGTTGTTAATTAAAATATCTGAAGATTTTGAAAAGAAAACCATTAGGCCAGAGGGGCTAGGGAGGCCCCAGCTGCTCTCCCAGGGGCGAAGAACAAGGCATTCATCCCTCCTGGCTCTGTGGGGCACAGGGTCAAGTAGCCTCTCTGCCTCGGAGTTCTCTGGATCTCCTGAGGCCCCAAGGAAAAGCCTGGGGCCAACCATGGTATTCCTACCAGAGATCACCACGGGTCCTGGGGAAAAGGTTGAACCCAGGAGGTGGTGGCAGAGATAAGGACCAACAGCAGCCAGGGACCCCAGCCTTCCTCTCAGCACCACTCCAGAACCAAGCTGCCAAGCCCCTTCCTCACTCAGATGCTAGGAGGCGGGTGTCCCACAGCAGCCAGAGGCCAGGACAGCAGGGCAGCGAGCTGGGCAGGCCCATCCCCACCCCGGGGCCAAGCAGGAAGCGGAGGAGGTTGGAAAGCCCTGTCAGAAACAACTTCAGAGGCTCACTGCTCCCTCTGAATTTACCGGCTCTAAAAGGCTTTATTACCCACCCACAGGGCCTGCCAGGGCGCTCCTTCCCAACCCAACCGCAGCATGGCGCCCTGCCCTCCCAGCACAGCCAGCCCCAGCAGCACCCTTGTGAGGCAGTTGTACCTGAAAGAGAGTCAGCGTGTGGTCATCCAGGACCATTTTGGGAGGAGCGATGACTGTGGAGAGAGGTGCTGTCTTTCAGGACACCGGCCCTACACCTCAAGGCCATCCTCCCACCTCTGCTGTTCAAGGGGTTCTCACCACCCTGGTGGCCGCTATGCTCCTGGATCCACTGTCTCCCTTGCAGCCTGAGCCACAGGGTGGGACTGGGAAAGGGGCCAAGCTGGGGACCTGGGCACTGACACTCCCTCCAAGGGACCACAGGGCTGGGCAGCCAGACAAGTCCCAGCCCAGAGAGGAGGTCACACCTGGCAGACTAAAAAGAGGGTCAGTGCCAGGTGGAGCAGGGGCAGGATGAGGGGCAGAGACTCACACAGGTAAAAGGAGAGCTCGGGATTCCCCAGGTGGCTCCTGACAAAGTCTCGCAGGTCCCCCACTGTGGAGAAAGGGGAGCATCAGCAGACTCTTCCAACACTCACCGCCAAGGCCCTGCTGGAAACCAGGGCCATCCCTGGCAGTACAGACCCAGCATCCCTCTAGATGTGGGGATCCAATGACGGTCAGTCTGGATGGAGACTACAGCACAGACTGCTTCCAGGATCCGTATCCTGAGCAAGAGTGGCTGCCAAGCTAAGCCCACAGCATCCCTAGTGCCTCTTAAGCACCCAACTCCTCCAGCTGAGCTCTTCCAGGGCTCAGGCCTAGAACTACTCCATCCTCCCTGCTGTAACTCAGACCATCAGCTCTGGTGGCTGTGACGCCTTCTTCTGAGAGAATTCCTACCTAGTCACGTCCAAAACACTCAGGGTCATGAGCCCTGGGGACGGGACCAAGGACTGCAAAGAATCAGCCAAGTCCTGACTTGGGTCAGGATTGCCATTTGAGTGGACAAGGATGGCAGCCTGCAACTACCCAGCGGGCACAGCGACCCTCCACAGGCCACCGCAGTACTCACCTGTCTCATTAGGGCGGAAAAAGCCCTGCAGAATGTAGCGGTCAGGGAAGAGGACCCTCAGTGCTACCTGTGCGGTCAGAAGGAATCGTCAGAGCTTTACCCAGCACAGGGAGGGGTCTCATCGCTCGGTTCCCACTATAGGAACTGTCAGCTACCCCAGGCCTGGTTTTCCCCGTGATTCTCAATACACCTGAGCTACAAGGAAAAAGAACCAAGTGCCCAAACGTATGGGCAAATGCCTTCTAAAAGCTCACACTCAGGATTCAAGGTCACTGCTGCCTACAGTGTAGATCTGAAGCCAGCCTGGACTGTATGAGCCCTTCTGAAGGAATGAACGGATGAACGGACAAATGAACACGTTAATATAGTGCAACCTGCGTAACTTCTCAAATACTGGCTGGGTGCGGCGGTGGATACTTGGAATCTCAATGTTTGGGAGGTAGAGGCAGAACAGTAAGTTCTAGGCCTACCAAACAACAACAACAACAACAACAACACAGAAACGAAGATTTTTCATCATGGGGTTAGGGGATAGTTGGTGGTGGGGCACTTGCCTAGCATGTAGAAGGCCAAGTTCAATTTTCAGCACTACAAAGAAAAAAACCAAAAGCTTTTCATCTCAGTGTGTTGCGGGATTAGCTGGCCAATCCTGAGCTTCATGTCACAGGCCTGCCATGACACCGACTCAGCCAGGGAACACTTGTCACATGTTGTGGTGCCCTGTGGACATGTCATAGTCACCCCACGGGAACTTAAGGGAGTCCTTGCTTACCTTTGGGTAGCGTTCCAGTTTTTCTTTCATCTGAGCCTCCCTGAAGGCCTTGGTCACTAAGGGGGCTTCTTCCAGGCGCTTCCTGTGGTGAAGAGGGCCAGGTCCTAGTCTCTCAACAGAAAAGCTCCTCACCCTTGCTCTTCAAGGTCTTTTTTGTTTGTTTTTCCGAGACAGGGTTTCTCTGTAGCTTTGGAGCCTGTCCTGGAACTAGCTCTTGTAGACCAGGCTGGTCTCGAACTCACAGAGATCTGCCTGCCTCTGCCTCCTGAGTGCTGGGATTAAAGGCGTGCGCCACCACCACTCAGCTAGCTCTGCAAGGACTTAATAAGGGTTATTCTCCCCCAAGAGGGTAGGAAGGGACCAAAATGAAGGTCTCCACGGAGGAAAGCCATGGGAGATGACTACAGGGCCAGGGGCACCCACCGCTCACTCTTGAGCTGGGCCAGGCGTCTCCTCACATCATCCACGGTCACTTCAAAGAACTCATCAGGCACCTCTGCTGGCCAGGGCTGCAGCAAGTCCTCTAGATCAGGGTGGCATACTACAGGATCTCGGTCAACGGGCTGTGAACAGAGAAACTCAGCTGATACGGCCTCAGCTGTGCATCCCAGCTCACCATCTCACAGCCTGTGTGTAACACTGGGCGGCCTCAGCTGTGCATCCCAGCTACCATCTCACAGCCTGTGTGTAACACTGGGCGGCCTCAGCTGTGCATCCCAGCTACCATCTCACAGCCTATGTGTAACACTGGGCGGCCTCAGCTGTGCATCCCAGCTACCATCTCACAGCCTATGTGTAACACTGGGCGGCCTCAGCTGTGCATCCCAGCTACCATCTCACAGCCTATGTGTAACACTGGGCGGCCTCAGCTGTGCATCCCAGCTACCATCTCACAGCCTGTGTGTAACACTGGGCGGCCTCAGCTGTGCATCCCAGCTCACCATCTCACAGCCTGTGTGTAACACTGGGCGGCCTCAGCTGTGCATCCCAGCTCACCATCTCACAGCCTGTGTGTAACACTGGGCCAGGGCAGGGCTTGGGACAGCAGTATACAAGCCCTAACATCAGCCCTCGGTGGGCATCGGTGCTGTCCATGGGAAATGAACTTCGGAGCAGCCCAGTAAATGTCCTAACAGTCTTGCCTCCATCGAAGAACCTCAAGAAAGATCAGGATGCCAACTTGGGGAGGTGCACCCCAGTTGGAGGCCACGTCAGGGGTTCCAGAAAGGAGGAACAGTAGAAGCCACCAAATTAGAGTGTTGGCAAAAACTCCGGCCAACTGCCCCTACTGCCCTCTCTCGGCCGCAGCCCCAAAGCCAGGCTGACTCCACCTCTCCCCTGGGGAGCAAGCTGGCCCTCCCTCTGCCCACCCAGGGACAGAGGAAGGGACAGCGTCACCCCTAATTGGCATCAGTGGCAATGCAAATTACAAGGCAGGCCCAGTCCATTGCGGTGCCCAGGAGGGTGGGCACCTCCTCTGTGCCGGAGCCACCCCACGGAGCCAGGCCAGGGACCAAGGTGCCCAGCTGTGCTGGCGGAACCTATCTCAGGCCCTGTCCTGCAGGAAACATAGATGTGACAGCACACGCCAGACCCCTAGGGACAGTTGTCTGACTCTTAGGGACAAGCTTCCCTCCTGCCTCCAGCAGCCTTTCACACAGCACGGCCAAGCCACAGTCATCATTCTGAAGATGGCTTCAGTCCCAGGGAGGTTGACCCTGCCCAAGACCAAGGTCTACCTCAATGCGTCCACACTGAGTGCATTCTGAGTACACCTGTCCCAAATGTCTCCTGGGAAGTCCTCCCGTAGCTACTGTCACGGACACCACATCCCCATCATCTACCAAGTTGTGCCGTACTGCACTAGCCGTGGAGCTCATCTGACTCCGGCTACGTGGCGAAGAAAGGGGCCCACAGGTGGCTAACCAGGGGGCTGTTCCTTCAAAGCTACATCAGTAGCCACTGCGGGCAGTCTGCTCCAGAGATCTTTCTAACACGATGTCAGGCACCAGTTCTTGCCCCGGCTCCACGGGGAGGGCAGAATCTAGGCACATCCTGACCCACAAGCAGCAGTGTCCATGGACGGCCGGTCCAGGCTGAGTGGTAGCAACCTGGGACCCAAAGGCAAATGTAGCCTTGGGCACTCACGCTCCAAGACTGGAGGAGCTTGAAGATGCTTTCTTGCTGCCAATCCCGGACGCTCCTAGGTGCAGTCTAGGGCATCAGGGGGACAATGGATGGGTAGCTGCTTCCAGGATGGGGACACAAGGGACATCAACACCACACAGTGCCCAGGGCTGCTGAATTCAATCAGAAAAACAGAACTGGCATGTTTCACCGCTTTGGGCCCTCCTGATTCCTGCTCTGCTCAGGAGCCCAGTGACCAGAGGACAGGACAGACACAGAGCCCACTCAGGACAACTCTGCTACAACTCAAGAGCTAAGGTGAAGAGTCCACTGGCACCTGCTGGCATGGATCAGGCCAAGCAAGCAGCTACAGAAGACCCCATGGCACCTCACAGGGTCCGCGACTGGGCTGACAGGAAGCATCACGCTGTCACCAGTGATAGCAGGGGCAGCCAGGGAGCACAGAATGGGGAAATTCCATCAGCCCCACAGTGCTCCCAAGGCAAGATCACCCCAGAGCCAATGGGAGGGAGGCTGCAGCAGGGCAGTCGCCAGCAGAGGCCACACAGCTTCCCCCCAGTCGGTGCCCGGCTCCCATCTGCCATCCTGCCAACACTGGCAGTTTGACATCCCATCCCCATCGTAGGTGTACTTATGGAGATGCTTCTGAATGGAGAACTCGAGTCTGGAGATGAGACACCAGGAGAAAGGATATAAAGGACAGTCATGCCCGATGAGGCCAGTGGAACACCCAGAGTGCATCACTGAGGCCTGTCTTGCCATTCCTCCCACTAAATGGTGCTGAAATCCCAGATAATGTCTTGGAACCCCAGTCAGTGTGTTGGGGGAGGATACAAAAAGCTGTGTTCCATTGGACTGGGGCTTGGAGAGGGCTGGGGGAAGCTAAAGGGCTCCTGATAATCATGAGATGCTGGGGCAGGAGGCTCCCAAGGCCAAGCCAGTCACACAGTCTACTGAGGGATAGGGAGCTCAATGTGAAGGGCCTCCCAAAAAGCCTCTCCCCAGGAGGCGCGTGCACGCTGGGCCCAAGTCCTCAGAATAAGCCGACAGGGTCAGGCCATATTATGGTTGCTATGTGACTGGTAAAGAAACTGAGGCACAGAGTGTCTGAGGAAGAGCTGGCTTGGGAGTACAGACATAGAGGGCAGATGACCTCCCTGTGTCTGGGGGCAGTGACGGATGGACATCAGGATAGAAGACCTCTTGCTAAAGTCTGTACAGGAAGGAGGCATTGATTCCAGGGAACCCAGGAAGACAACGGTCAGGCAAGGTGGGCAGGAAATATCCAGAGGAGCTGAGCAGCCTCCCATAGCTCCATACCCCAGACTCCAAGCAGCTAGGACACAGGAGGCACACAGGAGAGCCCCTGAGAAGCAGGTGGATACCTGCTGTGACAGTGTCCAGGCTGGAGCCACTACAAGGTCAGTGGGAAGTCGGGAGTAAAGGACCAGGCCAAGCAGAGAGCCTTTGGGAGGAAGGCTCAACATAGCCTGGCCTGGCCAGTCACGGCGGGGTCTGGTGGCCACAGGGTTACTCCTGTCAGAAACGGGCCGGCTGAAGTTTCCTCTTTTGACAGTGATTTTCCAGGACATGATGACAGATGAAAAAAAAATGTGAACACTATTTAGAGATGACCTCGATCTCAGATTTTCCAGATTCCCTATGAACAGCGGCCGCCTGCCCCCTTGGCTTGCTCTTCCTCAGCCCAGCCGGCGCTGACAATGGCTTTGGTGAGCGAGAATGTGAAGCGTTTCCCCTTGAGGCTTTGAGCCTAAATGAATCACTACAACAGGGACGCAGGCCAGACCTCTGCGTTACTCACAGGGCTCAGCCACCCTTGGGAGGGAGGCGCCTGAGCACATGGACACCATCAAAGGTCCTGGACAGCACAGCAGGAGGCAGCTGTGCCAGAGCGAGAGGCCAGACCGACATAGGCTTGGGGATGGCACAGGCGAGTGCGGCTGGCTCTTCTCAAGACGCCAAGACACCTATGGCCGCTCCACCCCACGACACTGACAGTTTAGCTTCTCTACTGTGGATGTGACCAAAGCCTTTTTAAAAGAAGAGAGCATAGTCAGGCATGGTGGTGCATGCCTTTGATCTCAGCACTCAGGAAGCACAGGCAGACAAATCTCTTGAGTTCAAGGCCAGCCTGGTCTATAGAGCCCATGACAGCCAGAGTTAACACAGAGAAACCCTGTATTGAAAAAGCCATAATAAATAATAACAATGATCAGGATGATGATAATAATGATGAGGATGATGATGGTGGTGATGATGAGGATGATGATAACAATGATAAGGATGATGATGAGGATGATGAGTAGGAGGAGGAGGATGATAACAATGATCAGGATGATGATGGTGGTGATGAGGATGATGATAACAATGATAAGGATGATGATGGTGGTGGTGATGAGGATGATGATAACAATGATAAGGAGGAGGAGGAGGATGACAATGATAAGGAGGAGGATGATGATGAGGAGGAGGAGGATGATAACAATGATCAGGATGATGATGGTGGTGGTGATGAGGAGGAGGAGGATGATGATGACAATGATAAGGATGAGGATGAGGAGGAGGAAGAGGAGGACAGCAAGAGCACAGCTGTAAAGAGTCAGCCACAGCACAGGAACCTGAGCATTTGGAGCATCTATCACCTCCCGAAAAGTACCGGCTAGACCAGTGAAGCTGCTCCTGGGATCCAGTCTGGTGGCACACATCTTTAATCTCAGTAATCAGGAGGCAGAGGCAGAAGGACCACTATGAGTTCAAGGCAAGCCTGATCTACATAGTGAGTCCCAGGCCAGTCAAGGCTCCATAGTAAAACCCAGTCTAAAAAAAAAAAAAAAACAAACAAATAACAATAACAAAAGATAAACCTGGAGCAAGCACATAAGACAGACTGGGAGCCCAGGTTAGATGGAACAAGGAGACTATTCCCTACCCGACGTGCCCAGTGAGCAGCAGCCCTGGAGATGGGAACTCGGAGGGATCCTTGGCAGTTAAGATCATGCACTGCTCTTGCAGGGAACTCACACTGGATGGCTCATAACTACCTGGAACTCCAGCTCCAGGGATCTTACACCCTCTTCTGGCATAGGTGGGCACTGCACACATGTACACATACCCACACATAGACATGCACACATGTACATTATTGAAGATAAAAATAAGCTGGGCATGGTGGCACATGCCTTTAATTCCAGCACTCAGGAAGGCGGTAGAGGCAAGTAGATCTCTGTGAATTTGAGACTAGCTCAGTCTACGTAGTAAGTTCCAGGTTAGCCAAGTCTACATAATAAAACCTTAGTTCCTAAATAAATACAAATAAAAATCTTTAAAACAAAACAAACAAGCAAAAACCCAGACACTCAATTGGCCCCTGCAAAGTCTCTGAACCATCTGCCAGCAAACCTCAGTGGTCTTTCCAATTAAGGCATGGCCTGCAGCTCTCAAAAGAACTGAGGTTAGCCCTCATAGCCTGAGGGTTATCCATAAATACCCAAGCACAGCAGGGCCCATGGCCAGTCTATGGAGATGACAGAAACAGGAGCCCCTAAGGCAGATAATAGCAACACAGAGTCCTCATCCATGGGCACCAGACTCCAGCCATCCACAGACACCTGCCACTCTGCCCTGCCCTGTTCAACATTCATGGGTCCAGATGGGTGTTCTCACTGAGTTTGGTACAACAACCCACTTTATACTTCCCAGACCCCCTTACAGAGTTCTTCCAGCCCCATTAGTACTAACTAGTCACCAGCCCAGGGTGCAGAGGGTGAAGGCCAGACTGTGTGAGCAGGGCATGTGGGGCAGACATGAAGGAAATCCCCAGAGGGGGAGGGGCAGGCAGGCCAGGGGCAGTCAGTCCTGCCCAGGAGGACCCAGGGCCTTTGATCAGCGTTGCCCCCCCCCCCCCGTGCCAGCTGCTGGGGAGGCTGCAGGCATGGGGGTGTGTATGCTGTGATCGGCCTGCAAGTGAGCTAGAGCTACAGGGCGGCCTCCTGGGCTGTGGAGGGACTTCAAAGGACATGGCCAGGGGGCGCCGGGCAGCCCCAGCCTCTCCCAGAGCCCGGTTCTGATCGCCAGTAAAACTACCTTCTAATAATTAATGTCTGACATCAAAGGCAGGAACCGCCGGGCTCTGTGAACCATCCCGGGCCTCAGCGAGGACCTGCCTGTATTTTATCCTGTCTCTTTCTTCTGAGTCTTTATTTAAATCCAAAAACCACACACAGGCAAAACATTAATGGGAAACTTGGAAACTCTTTTTGATTACTAAAGTGTACCTTTGAAGTTCCCCAAAAAAGTTCTGTTTTGTTCCCGTCCCCCTCCCCCCCAAGACTGAGGAGGGACACAAAGCAGATGCATGTGGCCAGCCAGCCCTCTGGGTGTGGGGCTGTTGGTGACAAGAAGCGCAAGGCAGAGGGCGGGGGACGCTCCACAATCAATCAGCTGCCCAGGCTCCCAGATCAAAGGCTGGAGAAGCTCAGGCAGAGCACACGCACCCGCCATGGAACAACCCCCGCTGGCTGGGGGCCCTGGGTTCAGTGCTTAGGGCTGTGCTGGGATCCTGACACAGGGACAGTGACTCGGACAGCTGCTTTGAACTGCTGCACCCACTACACAGTACAGGAAATGGGATCCGGTTGGCATGGCGGGAGAAGGAGCTGAAGGCTGGCAATATTAAGGTGGTAGAAGGACACAGCTACCCTGCCCCTTAAACCACAGAGACGGCCACAACCCTGGAACCAGCTATCTCTACCCACCACATCTGACTCTGGACCCAGGAACTCCATACTAGTCAAACTCCACACGGTTCCTAAGGGAGAAGACAGGTGGTGCCACCATCCTCTTAGTTTCAGGATGAGTTACTCTACAAGAGAAGCTTTTGGGTTCAAGGCCACCATGAACAAACAGATAAGCAAGGCACTAACAAGATAAACAAAAGTGACCCCTCACCCCTATGGATACAGGTAACCAGCCCCTCACCCCTATGGATACAGCCGCCTCTCTCTCAGCCCTCTCAGGTGTGGTGAGAGGGAGCAGGAGAGAAAGCCCCAACCACAAATGTCTAGGTAGGAGCTAGTCAGGCTGCTGGCACCAACACTGTGACCCAGCCACAGGCCACCTAAGTAATGTCCCTGAGCAGCAGTGACAGCTACAAAGTAGTGGACTCAAAGCACCTTGCCCTGTGTTCTAATACACACTATCATGCCCTCGCCCAAGTCATGAAAAGTCCTCAGAGCCACGGGCTGAGAGGCCTCAACAGGACCAAAGCATACAGCACACCTCCAGGACACAGGGAGGTCTGGCCTCAGTACACGGCCCCCTTGGCGGCACACACAGGAAACAAGGCGGGACAAGGGTTAGCCATAAAGATAAACTCATCATCAGATGAAGTGCTCTCCAAGAAGTGGGAAGTTTGGGGCTTTTGTTTGTTTGTTTTTATAAAAATAAAGCTCAGTTGGGCAGTGGTGGCACACGCCTTTAATCCCAGCACTTGGAAGGCAGAGACAGCCGGATCTCTGTGCGTTCGAGGCCAGCCTGATCTACAAGAGCTAGTTCTAGAAAAGGCTCCAAAACTACAGAGAAACTGTCTTTAAAAACTAAGTAAATAAACAAATAAGTAAATAAAATAAAGCTCCACGGACAGGAAAATCACCAAATGAAAAAGTCACTCTCACCCAGCTTACAAAGGGGACTGTCAGTACCCTAACACCAGCAGAAGATTTTGGAAAGGAGGGTAAGTACTACACGCTAGGTCTGCCTCTGGGCCAGCTACGCTGTTTTCACTTCCTCCCCGTGTCCAACACTGGGCACTTTTGGTCTCCAGCCTGCACTAGGGCTGCCATGGCCTCACCTACCTCCTCCAAAGCCCACAGGTGCCTTGATCATCTCACTCTGCACGGATGCTGAGGAGTGGAGGCTTAGGCAGCCTGACAGTGGGGCTCTATATGTGGTTAGAGGATGCCACCAGACAGAACCCAGGCAGGGACAGCAAGACAAAGAGGTAGGGCCCCAAGAGGCCACTCCATGATGCCATGCGACCACCCACATCCCATCAGTAATCTGCACCGCTGACCTCCCAAGACAGATGTGCCTCTTTTGTAACCACTACTACTTCTGAGAGTCAGGGCACAACTGTTTGCTTTTGTGTAGCACAGCCACAGATCATCCTGGAGCAGAGCTGTGCCCAGCAGCCATGGCAGTAAAAAAGCAGCAATGCCTCTGTGGCAATGGCAGTAGGGGCTGCTGTTTGAGTGAGGAGGAGTCACAAGACCCTCTCCTGGCAGTCCACCGTCCCACAGTGAAGTCTTGAGAGGCGTTAGAGTATACAGAAGGTGGAATGTTAAGAGAAACTGGGACTCCGCTGAAGCAGCTCCCATAGCTGACCCATGCTGAGGTGGAACGTTTCTGTGATACAGTCGCTCTCCCTTTTGTAACCCTTCACCGAGGGGCTTGGAAGGACTCATCCCTTTGTTCAGGGCTATATATGGGATGGATAAACTGCTCTACACACTCCCCAGGAAAGGTCACACAATATCAGGGCACAGACAGGGACCACCCCAGTTAATATCAAATACTTTTTTTGATTCCCAGGCTGGACAAAGAATGAAAAAGAGAAAAAACAAAAACAAAGACAAAAAAACCCACAGCCTGTTGCCCCTATGACTACAAATGCAAAGGTGGAAAATAAACAGTTAAACTTATGTGGCTGAAAATGAAACACATCACTGGCAATTAGCCCTAAAAGCAAGAATGACTTGACCCACGTTTACCCCAAATCTCAAGTGTGAGGGCTGAAGAAGTTAGTACTCAAAGACCCACCATCAATGCAGAAAAACTGCCTGAAAGCCAGGCATAGTGGCTCACGCCTTTAATTCCAGAACTCAGGAGACAGAGGCAGGTGGATCTCTGTGAGTTTGAAGCCAGTCTGGTCTACAGAGTGAGTTCCAGGACAGGCAACATTACACAGAGAGACTCCTCCTCAAAAAATCAAAAAAGAAAAAGGCCACCCACAGACTTCAGCACCTATATCTGAAAAGAAACATCTTAGAAAACTCAGGAGTAACGCCCTTACCTTGAGAAAGGTTGTTAACAGTGGAGCCATAGAATGTTCCCCTAGGCCAAGGCAAGGCTTCCTTTATGACTGCCATGACTCAAAGAACACTAGAGACTAGAGACAAGATGGACTTGACACATAAGAAACAGTCCAAGGGGGCCACGGAGACCCCAAAAGAAATGCAGACAGACTTCTTGAACATTATTAATAAAGGGGCCATCTGTGATAGTGTAGCAGGAACTCTGATACTATTCAGCACACCACAAAAAATAATCTCAAGTGTCCAAGTCCTACATTAAAAGACAGAACAAGACAACTGCACGGAAGAAAACGTGACGCCCACAGCCGAGGTGACACAGCAATAAAGAGACCAGTTCTCCCCAAAGTAAACAGAAACCCAACAGAGCTCCATGCAGTGTCCAATAGCAATTTCTCAGGAACTTGGCTAACATCCTGAAAACTATTTGAAAGGATAAAGCCCTTGAAGAGACATGTCACTTTTGGCAAAGAGAGGCAAGAGGAGACTCGCTCTGGCAACCATTCCAAGATGAGCGTCAGTGAGAACCAGCAGGGAGCCACTGGAGGGAGACCAGCAGCCTTGGATGTCACTGGGACTGAGCAAGTAGGAAGCTGTGTAGCTGAAGACGGTTTTGGGAAACCGGTTAGAACAAAACACTCAATGGAAACCCAGTGAATTCTATCTCATACTCTGTACACAGGACCAAAATTAATCCATGGAGTCAAAGGAAACAAAGCCAAAAACATCACCTGATAACTCTGAAAGCACAAAGATCAAGAACAAAGGTTCCACAGGCCCGAGCAACTAGATCTGGACTTGCTGTGCAATAAAGGACACCACCACCACATCACAACCGACATGTCAGACTCAGCAGAGCGGCTGGGGACACCCACAGCACGAAAGCAAAGCTCAAGTGCCAAGAACTTGCGGAGGGTGTATTCAACCACAATACAAAGATAAAGCGGTAGGGGACACAACTCTAAGCACTCAGGAGTCAAGAGTGCTCACTGCTCTTGCAAAGGACCTAAGTTTGATTCTCAGCACCCATGTGTAATGTAACAGCTTACAACCATCTACAATCCAGCTCCAGAGGATCCAGTGCCCTCTTCTGGGCTCATGGGTGCTTACTCAAAATGCACATACACACAAACACATACATACACAATGACAAATAAAATATAAGCCAGGCAGTGGCGGCACACGCCCGTAATCCCTGCACTCAGGAGGCAGAGGCAAGAGGATCTCTGTGAGTTCAACGCCAGCATTATCTACAGAGTGAGTTCCAGGACAGGCTCCAAAGTTACACAGAGAAACTCTGCCTCAAAAAAAAAAAAAAAAACAAAACAAAACCCAATAAATAAATAGATGGGTGGATGGGTAGGTAGATTTAAAAAATGATAGATTAGATAGTAGACATACAGACAGTTAGACAGATAATAGATAGATTAAAAAAACAGCTGCTGGTGGTGGTGCACATCTTCAATCCCAGCACTCGGGAGACAGAGGCAAGCAAATCTCTGTGAGTTTGAGGTCAGCCTGGTCTACAAGAGCAAGTTCCAGGACAGTTAGGGCTGTTACACAGAGAAATCCTATATTGAAAAAAAAAACAAACCAAAATACCCAGACACAGAAAGACAATTATCACATGTACTCACTCATAGGTTGTTTTTATACATAAAACAAAGAAAACCAGCCTACAAACCACAATCCCAGAGAACCTAGACAACAATGAGGACACTAAGAGAGACTTACATAGATCTAATCTACATGGGAAATAGAAAAAGACAAGATTCTCCTGAGTAAATTGGGAGCAGGGGGGCTTTGGGGGAGGTTTAAAGGGGAGAGGGGAGAGGCAGGGAGGGGAGCAGAAAAATGTAGAGCTCAATAAAAATCAATTTAAAAAAAGAAAGAAAACAACAAAACAGGACAGGCTCCAAAGCTACATAGAGAAACTGTATCAATAATAATAATAATATAATAATAATTAATAATAATAATAAAATAAGCTGAGTGGTGGTTGTGCACGCCTTTAATCCCAGCACTCGGGAGGCAGTGGCAGGCGGATCTCTGTGAGTTCGAGGCCAGCCTGGTCTAAAGAGCAAGTTCCAGGACAGGCTCCAAAACTACAAAGAAACCCTGTCTCAACAAAAACCCACAAATAATAATAATAGTACATAGATAGATAGATAGATAGATAGATAGATGATGGATGGATAGATAGATGGATGGATAGATAGATGGACAGATGGATGGATGGATAGGTAAAATATAGCTTTAACAGACATACACACTCACTCTACACTCATCTCCTTGGCAACTGTTAGATGTAGCCAACAGCCCAAGGCACTGAGGAGCTATAAGACTGCAGGTTGGTGTGAACCATGTCAAGATATTGTCAGCATCCAAAGTGTGTAGGATCATATCACAGAGCGTACATCCATCAATCACAGGAAGGAGCCCTTGCTCCCCCCCCCCAAAAAACCACACAGGATGCTGGAGAAGGCCAAAGTAGGGGAAGAGAGGGCTAAAGAGGCAAAGTGCAGAAGGTACAAAGGCAGTGGACGACCCCAGGAGACTCCCTCCCTAATGCTAGGCGAGGTCTTTGTCATTATCTGTGTCCAACCCAGAGCAAACCTGAATGAAAACCATGGGCCTGGATGGTGGAGATACGCCCTGTCAGCCTGTCTCCACGTTAACACTAACAACAGTATAACAGCAGCCCTGCGGTGTCTTAGCACCACCGGGAAAGGGGGCACAGTAAGAGCAGGGCTACTCTGGAGAGAGTGTGGACACTGTCTACACCTGTGTTCCAGACTGGGTCCAGGGTCTGGGTCTGAGGACCAGGAAGCTGCCTTGCTATGATATCCCAGGCAGGAAACTCATATCAAGTCAAGTTTGGTGGCACTTGAATGGATGAAACAGGAGTGTCATAAATTCAAGGTCACCCTGCCTAGGTCAAGAGACATCTCAAAAAGGAAAAACAAAGGCACTAAGGAGAAGCCTTAGTGGTTACGGCACTCACTCAGCAAGCATGATGGGATCTCAGGTCCCCAGGACCCACATAAAATGCCAGATGTGACACACACTTTTAATCCCAGCACTCAGGAGGCAGAGGCAGGCGGATCTCTGAGTTCAAGACCAGCCTGATCTACAGAATGAGTTTTAGGACAGCCAAGGCTTTACAGAGAAACCCTGTCTTTGACAGGGGGAAGGGGGAGTGTCACCAGGGGGGTATGACAGCCCAACTGTAATTCCAGTCTCCAATGGCAGAGACAGGGATCTCCAGAATAATCTAGGTAGATTGAGAAACCCTGACTCAATGAATCAGGTGGCAAATCGATCAATGTTGACTCCAGACATCCACTCAGGCTTTCACAAGCCTGAGTACACAGTGCCTACCTAGTCATAGCACACCCATACCATGCACACTTGTGCCTATGTACTTACAAAACATGCATTCATACATGTGCACACATGAAAAAACAGCTGGGTGTGGTGGCACATACCATAAATCCCAGGTTTCAGGAGGCAGAGCTAGGGATAGCTCTCTGAGTGAAGTGACCAACTTGATCAACATGGCAAGTTCATACCAGCCAGGGTTGCATAATGAGACCTTGTCTTTAAAAAACAATAACTCTAGCTGGGTGGTGATAGCACACACCTTTAATCCCAATACTCGGAAGACAGGTCTCTGTGCATTCAAGGGCAGCCTGGTCTACAGACCGAGTTCCAGGACAGCCAAGGCTACATAGAGAAACCCTGTCATTAAAAAACAAAACAAAACAAAACCCCCCAAAAATAGTAATAGTAATTTGAAAAATTTTAGGAAAATAAATAAATAATCCTGTCTCTAAAACAGCTGTCTTCCTTTAGGAAGCCAAACACAAGGCTCTAGGCCGTGGCCACCTCATAGCCTGGCCCAGAGATAACTTCAGGCAATGTATTAGCCAGAGAAAGACCCTCTCCAGCCCTTACACAAGAAACCACAGGTCTTGAGAATGAAGTCGTGCTTGGCTGGACTCTGGAAGACTGGGCCCTTCTTAGGACAAGCTTGTGAGGAAGCTGAGCTGACAGTCTAGGAATGCATCTAAGGAAACCTTCAGTGGAGTTTTACTCATATAGGGCGCTCTGGAGTTGCCCAGAGGACCTAAGGACAAGCAAATGCCACACCTGGACCAGGAAGTGTGTGTAGATGGGAACACTCACGGCACTCCACTTTCCAAGAAGTCAGTGGGAGCTTCTGTCTAAGCTACAGAGTTTTAAATAGGAGCCAAAGAGAAAACTACACCAGCTTTGAGAGCAGGAACACAATGTCCTCCTGCTGGACAGGGCCATCAGCCAATGCGGGAAAGACAGAGGGACTGGACACTGACATGACATGGACCTTCACACCCACATATGGTGCAAAGGTGGTCTCTGGTATGAGCGCCACCACAGGCTGGGAAAGGTGCTCACAAGGCCATTCTTCCAGTCTTTGAGTGGTAGCAGGAATAATTCACCACCAGCATGGTCTGATAAAGAGAATCATGAACAAATGGGGTAAAGGTGACAGCAACACCTGCAGCTCAAAGATGGACACAGAATTAAGATAAAGAGCTCCGCCGGGCATGGTGGTGCACCTTCCATTCCCTCTGTTCAAGTCCAGCCTGGACTACACAGAAAGACCCTGTCTCAAAAAAAAAACAAAAACAGGAAAAAACGATAAAGAACTGTGTGCTGCAATGGGAACCCAGCACAGCAGTGAGCTCGTCCTCAAGAAAGCCCACCAGATAGGAAGCAGCACCGCACGAATCGAGTCGTTCTGGACCAGGGACCATGGGGCGGGCCATTTCCCGCTCTCTCCTCCCCACGGAAGTGTAAACTTTCCATGAGGTTATGGACATCCCAATCCATACACTTTCTCCGCCTTTCTTACACAATCCACTCCTACCTAACACAGCCACCATCTATGCCTCAAACCTGCTGCCCAGCAACAGGAAGATGCCAAGCCTGGGACAACCAACACTCAGTGCCACTTTCGCCTTCTCCAAGCCTCTCAACCAGGCAGAAGGTGGGTTGCCGCTGTTCTCAGTCAGCCTTCCGAACTTTCTGGGTGGCACAAGCATGCTGGTGCTGATATGGGCAGGTTCACTGCTCCACACTCGTAAATGGGAAGCCCAGACACAATAGCCCTGTTCCCAGGAGATGCCTGCAAACCTATGGCCAGCATTCAGTTTTGGTCGGGAGAAAGCTCTGGGGCTCAGTCTACTTCTTACCGGTTCAGGCTCCTGCTGGGGCTCCTCACCAGGCTTTGACTTCTTGGGCTTGGAAGGGCCCCCAGGGCCAGAGAAAGACTTGGGTGACTTGGCAGATGATGTCAGAGATCGAAGGGACCCAGAAGGGCCCCCCAGCCGCTGACCCCCACCAGAGAAGGGAACAAATGGGGCGGATGCAGACTCCTTTGTGCTTTGCTTTGCCCGAGCATCTGCTGGCTTTGGGCCACTCTCAAGGCTGCTCCCTGAGGTGCCTACATCACCCTGATGGTTCAGGTCTCCCCTGCTGAACTCCCCAGAGTTCAAAGGAAGCAAGGGGCTGCTAGATGCCTGGTCAGCTGACATGGAGGAGGTTGGACTTCCTGGGGGCTTGCTCCTGACTGCAACGGGCTCCTGTTTGCCCGTGGTGTCACACTGCTTTATGACAAACCTGGGAGAAGCAAAAAAGTGAGTCTAACACCATAGAGTGGTCCTTCCCTCCTTCAGGGTCCCTTCTGAAATCCACTTCTCTCTCCAGAGGAGAAAAGAGAAAAAGGCTGGGAGGAGTGGTCCCTGCAGGCAGCTGTGGACACCGAGCACCAAGAGGGTAGCACCACCCACACTCCTAACCCCAGTTCCCATATCTCCCCATCCAGGACCTCCACCTCCGCCTCTGAAGGGCTGGGATTACAGGCACGGGCCACACCTAGCTCCCTTCCCCACGCCTAGAGACTCCGATGCCCCTACCTGATGGTGGCACTGCCACCCGTGAGGCCCAGGGACTGCAGCGTCGTGCTCTGCAGGGCAGCTCTACCGGTCACCTGCAGGAAAAAAAGGACACACAGGCCCCCGGCTGGATCCTTCCTTACTGAGCCCTGGTTGGTCAAATCCCCCAGGGAAATCACCAAGGTCTGTGTGCAGCTGGTCTGAAGCTGGTGAGGACCCGCTGACCGTCTGTCTCCTCGGCTGTGCACTGAGCCCACTGTGTCTAGAGAAAGCAGACTAACTGAGGATGTCCAGCAACCCAGAATCCCGTGCTCAGGGACAGGAGACTCAAGACTCACAGATGACTCCTTGGCCAGCATCTTGGGGATGAGGGCAGACTGCAGGCCCCATCCTCCCAACGACTCCCTGAGCTCCAGTTTCCACAGCCGCCACTGGCCAGCATTTCCACTGGGCCCCCAGTACCTTTGTGAATTCTTAACCTGTCATAGCCCCAGGCCACCAAACTCCAGTGGGCATCGTGACCCTTGACAACAATGGCCAAGAGGCAGCAGGCAACCTGACCCTGGGGGCTCCAGACATACAGGTCCCTTGCATCAGGTCCTTCTCAGTACCACACAGGTGTCTACCAGGCCACAAAGAGAGTCCACCCTGTCTGGTAGACCGAAGGCAAGGTGGTGGCACCCATTCTTCAAAACTCTTTGAGCTGTAGGAGCCCCAAATCAGAAAGCAGGGCCTGACCGGGATGATAGAGCCCTGTCGGCACACCACCTGACTGTGACAATGGCTCCACCATCGCCAGCCTCAGCTACTTCAGAAACACTGCCCAGTCTGTCTAGGTCCTCCCCTCTCCCAAGTCACTTCTGACAACTTGGTTCAGGGCAGAGGGCTCAGGCAAGACTGGCCACACCCACTGAACCAATGCTGGCCCTCTGAGGAGCTGTCCACAAGGGCAGACAGCCATGCATAGCATGAGACCCAGAGTATGTGGCCAGGCAGGATGATCAGGCTGGGATCCCTGGGGCCCCGTGGTCCATCTCTTCACAGGAAGAGTGTGGTCAGAGCAGCCTCCTGCACCCTTCACAGTTCCCCATGCCCCACATGGCCTTGGGGTGAGGAATCTCAAATGGGGATAACAGAGAAAGTCCTGTCCCACCCCAGGGCCTTCCTGAGGACCCGCAGAAACTGCATGCCTTTGCCTAAGCCAGGACAAGGCACTGGGCCAGGAAGAAACAAAAAGCCCCTGTGAGGTCAGGGGACCTGGGCTAGGAGGGTCCTCACGGTGGCGGGCGGGGCTGGCGGGCCGGCCCAGCCTCACTGCCAGCTTTGCCTGCGCCATGCTGCACTCGGTTTTGAGAAAGATCAAAACATTGAGCAAAGCAAATATTTACTAAAATGAAACCACTTTTGTGACTCTCCGGCTTTGAGAGAAGCTGAAAAAACAAACAGGGCACTGAGGGAGGTTTCAGGAGCAGCCCAGGCGGCCGCGGTCGGCTTCCAGTGGAGCCGGCTGTTCCGCTTTTTTCCCCAGAACACATCATGCTTTCAGGAGCTGTTGCTCCCGCCACTGCTTTGAAGACTCAAGTCAGTGAGGTTTCCAGGTTGGAAAGTGGGCTGGGCTGCGGGAGTGCAGGAGAGCAATCGATGGCCAACACCTACCTCATCCCTCATGTACACACAGATGGGGGTCCTCTCCCCCAGCTGCTGCAGACGCTCCCTGTAGAAAGAATAAAGAAAACATCACGACTTCAGGGCCCCTAACCCAGCATCTTGGAAATTGTAGGGATCAAGGCTCAGGGCCTGAGACCTCTGGAAGCCAGCCCCAGCCTTTCTAACTCTCTCTTATATCCTCCCATAACCTCCGGAAGGAAGCCGCCAAGGGCTACACGGAGTCCCAAGAGCAGCCTCAGTCATCAGCACATGGCCAAAGATTCCTCCTAACCCCTCCAGCCAAAAGGCCACCACACGACATGAGCCTGAAGGAGAAAACCTCCAAGCAGTCCGGAGGGTCCTGAGTCTGGAGCTGACACCAAGAGCAGCTCAGGACACAGATCCATTCAGCAGACTATAAGCAGCCTAGATTCCCAAGGCTATACACACTGCCATGAACTAGTCCATGAGCCCAGACCCCAGAGGAACAGTAGGACTGAGGGAGGGGAGCAGTCTCCCAGAAGGGCTAGAGAGTTCTCGACACACAGGCAATTTGAAATAATGGCCAACAGCTTGGGACTTGACCCAGTGTCCCAAGGACTGGACTGCACTGGATTCCACCGTGTCCTCACTGGAAAGCACAAGGGTCCCATTGTGCCTGGACACAGAGAGTGGGAGCACTGCCCCTTTATGAAGCACAACCAGATGTCTACAGGGTTAGCTCCCAAGGTGACAGTCACACACAGCACTCAGCTCCACTGACAAGCTGAGGCCAAGGCAGAGAGCAGAAAAGGCTGGAGAGCACCCCAGACAGATGACAGACACAGCAGTCACTACCCCCACTCTCCATTCTCTACCATCTCTATCGACCTCAAACAATGCCCTGAGGGCCAAGCACTTGTCCCCTTTCTCTTTTCTCCACATATCGCCACTCTGAACATAGAACCCCAAGGAGCACCCAGAGAGCACTGGCTGGACCCAAGCACAGTAAGTCACACAAGCACATACACACACACCTTTTGCTGACACACAAAATAACTAGTCAGGTCCTGAGCATCTCCTCTGCCAGTGCCCATGACAAAGGAACAGGATTAGTTTCTTATCGAGAGAGGTCCCATCTCAGACCTTAGTAAAAACAAGCTTTCCAAAGGGACAGGGAGAAGCTGGGCCCGTGGGTAAGGGCCACACTGCAGCCAGGTCTCATGGCCATCATGGCCCAGACAATGAGCAGAGTCACGAGGAACCGAGCTGGTGGCCAGAAGTCAGGAAGCAAGGATTAGGTCAGTGTTGGCTTGGACAGGGCAGGGCAGGGAGAGGTAGAAGCCAGCATGTGAGGAGCCTAGATATAAGACACATATACAGGACGGATTCCTCGTTTGGAAACCGTGATCAACCCCAAGTGCTCAAAGGACCTTTGGGGCACACGTGTGCCAAACACAGCTCTTTTGGGTCAGGGCCACAGGTATGAACCTGGCACTGGTGAAAACAAAACAAAACAAAACAAAAAAAACCTAAAAAACAAAAACAAAACCCAAGCTTTAGCACAGGACTGAGTTTCAGACCCATAACCCACAGCAAGGACAGCAGACAAGCAGATGAGCATTTGAGCCCAAGCCCACTAGACCTCTGCAGCCTGTGTGTCACTTTGGTACCAGGTACTCAGCTCTGGGGTTGCCCTGCTATGTCCCCACTCCTGGAGAGTTGCCCTTCCTGACAAGGCCCAGCACTGTTGCTTCACCTGTCTCCAGAGGCCTTGCCGGGATAGCAAGACAACAACAGAGTCTGAGGAGACCACAAAGCCCTCCCTGCAGGCCAGGCTTCTGACCCAGAGGATGTGTATGGAGGTATCCCCTCCATACAAGGCCAAGCACAACTGTAGGGCCTTTCACACGAGTCACTGTGTCCCTGTACTGGGAATACCCTTCCTGGCCCAAGACGACAGGCTACAGAACAAAGATACAGACTGGGAAGGAAGACAAGAACACTAAGAGACTTTGCCTCCCAGATACCAGACACACAACACACTCCTGCAAGAAGGCCATTCTGCCTGGTCACCTGACCCTGAATACCCAAACTAGCAGCAAGGGGATAGTCAATGCAGTATCCCTCTGGGAGCCCTTACCTGGGTATTATAGGATAACAAACCACAGATGGGGAACAGAGCCCAACATCAAGTTATCAGACAGTGGCCAGCTTGGATGTGCAGCTTCTCCAGAGCAAGCAGCGGGCGGATCAGATTCCCTCGTGCAGTCTGAGAGGAGCAGTGTGTAAACATGCCATGTGGCCACAGGCCCAGGAAGGGGCAGCCAAAATAGCTTCCAGGCCTGCCACCCCTGCCTAGCAAGCAGAGCTGCCAGTCCTGGTGGTGGGACTGGAAGACATCCCCTCATACACTAGTGGGGACACCATCACGCCCCACAGACTTCACAGGTCTACCCTTTCCCCCCAGGCTAGACTGAGCCACAGGACATCAAGCTCCAGAGGAGAAATGTACCACGGGGGAGAGGGTGGCTAACGGCGTCTATGGAGCCTGCTCACCCACATGAGAGATGCCCCTAGGCACAAGGGAAAGTGTTAATGGTATCAAGCAAGGTCTCCAAGACCAGCAAGCCCCCCCTGGCAGGACAGAGATGCCACTGCTGATGGCTTCAGAAGCATGCCTCACCCACCACAAAGCTCATTGTCCCCTCAGGGGTGGAGAGTCTGGGTATTTGGGGCTCAGCTCCTAGTGAGAGCACTATATGTTGGGGACAAGCACCGTCTACAATGTGTGTATTCGTCATCTGTTCAGACCTCACTAACACAGGACGGTGTTAACATCAGTGCTGCCAAGGAAAGCCTGGCACTACCATGTCCCCAAATACAAGAACGACACACAGGTAGTATGGCTTCTGGTTTAGGTGCCCTCTGAGGGTGAAGTCAAGTCGTTAGAGCACGAGGTACCAGTGCCCAGTACCACGTGACAGTGGAGCCCCTTGGGCTCATATTCTGTCTAGAGGAACAAGGAGGCCAGACAACTGAGCCTACACAAGTCTAAGGAAGGAAGCTTTATGTCCTACCCAGATAGTTTAGCCAGGAGCTGAGCTGCTACCCACTGGTACCAAATCTACCCTGAATATGGCCACAGGGCTTGACCTCAGAGCCCCAGAAGTGCTGTGCTCACCCACAGTCTTCTCCACGTGTCATACCCTGTGGACCCCCAAATCACCCAGCTCTCCTGAGAATTGTAGCTAATCACTCAAGAGCTGGGGCGGGGGACAGAGAAAGGGCTTGGGCTACATAGGACAGGTGCGGAGAAGAGGACCCAGTGAGGGCGAGTCCCCTCTGCACTGAGTTCACGACACTTACTAAACAAACAAACAAATCACCACCCTGTTCCCAAGCAGACTTCAGAGAGCAGCCTGGGGGCGCAGACAGGCAGAGTCTGAACCTGCCCGAGTCCTGGGGTGTTCCAAAGCACACCCTTCAGTTCATGTCCTCCCAGCCCCTCACACCCCCTCTCATCTGTCTTACTCAACACTTCCTGGTGGCCACTTGCCTGATGTGGCCTGCTGGACTGACCCTACTGACTACACACCCATGCGGGCTCAGTGGATAGCCGCAGGACCTCCGGACTTGTGGTAAATTCTGACTCACAGCAGGAGGCCTGGGTCACGCTACAAAGAAAGCCCCACACATTCTTAGTCTCCACTCCTATAGCCTTTGGACACTCATGTTTCCATTTGTGTCTTGCCCAACCACTGGACGGTGCTCCAGCATACGACCCTAAAGCAAGCATGGGCACATCTGGGTGGCCAGTGATCACCAGACACCAGAGTCAGCGACCAGAGAAGTAGACAGCAGGCCTGGCTGGTGCTTGAGGCAGCAACTGGGGCTGGCCGGAACTCTAAGTAAGATTCTCAAATTTCAACAATTTCATTCCAGGTCTGTAAATACGGCTCAGCAGTTAAGAGCGCTGTTGCTCTAGCAGAGGCCCTGGATTGAGTTCCCAGCATCCATATGGTGGCTCACAAGTATCTGTTAACTCCAGTTCCAGGGGAGTTATGGATGATACCATCTATAACATCCAGTTATGTGTATGTATACCAAGCATACATATATACACACATACATATATACACATACATGCAGACAAAAACATGAAAAACAGAAATAAGCAAATCTTCAAGTCAGGCATGACAGTGTATGCCTTTAATCCCAGCACTCAGGAGGCAGAGGCAGGAGAAGGCAGGCAGATTCCTCAGTTTAAGGCTAGCCTGGTCTAGAGTGAGTTCCAGGATGGCCAGGGTTACACAGAGAAATCCCGTCTCAAAAAAAAAAAAAAAAAACAACAAATAAATAAATAAATCCTCAAAAGCCTCTAATCATAAATAACCTAATTTTCAACTTATTACATGTTCAAAGGATAACATTCTTTGTTGTTGTTGTTGTTTTTCAACACAGGGTTTCACTATGCTGTGTAGACCTGGCTGTCCTGGATCTCACTCTGAATTCACAGAGCTCCACCTCTGCCTCTGCCTCCCAAGTGCATACACCACCACCACCCACCTTTAAAGGGTAATATTTTAGATGTACTTAAACTTATCAATCAAGTTAATTACATTTCTTTTTACTTTTTCATTAATATAGTTTCTATAGATCTGGGTTATGTCCATGACCAGCACATGTGGCCTACAAGGCATCCCCAGTGGTCTGCGTGGGGGTGGCTCAGACCAGAAAGAACCACTTTCCAAAGCTATGCTACTTCCAGTCCAGAAAGCCACCCAGTGCCCCCCAAACAAATATACACAAAGCATGCTTTATATTCAATATGACAACCTCAGTGCCCATTCAAGGAAGCATCAAGGAGGTGGAGACCTAGAGCCTTGGACTCCCCACTTGGAACTTGCTTTGCATCATATGCACTGATGAACCTGTCCCTGCTACACAGTCCCTGCCCTCACTGTGACACTGAAATGCACCTACCATGGGGCATGAGCGGGCAGCAGCTCAGGTCTCAAAGTTCAGAACTGGAATTCATGGGTGTCTTACCTCTTGGTCCAGTGATTCTATCTCTGAGTTTATCCTGAGGGAGGAAGCAGGATGGCAGGGAGCTGAGTGGTCCACTCTAGCTCTGCCTGTGCAGGCCACGGCCACTCAACAGAGACAGCATGCAGGAAGGGACACTGAGGATCTTCAGCAAAGTATTTACGGCAATCACAAACAAACAAGAAAGACGTGAGGAACAGACGACAGCATGCAAACATTCAGTAGTCTGAGGCAAGAAGACTCTGCATCCAAGGCCAGCCTAGGCTACAGAGTAAGTTCAAGGGCAGCCTGGGCAAACAAGTGAAACCCTGTCTCAAAAAGTAAAAGGAGTGGGCAGTGAGATGGCTTAGACAGGAAAATGCTTGCCACATAAAATGAATATCTAAGTCCAGATGCCACATGAAAAAGCTGGGCCTAGGGGTAAAACCTGTAATACCAATACCAGGAGGCAGACACAGGAAGGTCCCTGGGGCTTACTGGCCAGCCAATCCACCTGAATTGGCAAGTGTACATACACACGCTGAGTAAAAAATGAAGAGTGGGCTAAGGATATAATTAGTGGTAGAACACAGGCCTAGCATGCACAAAGCCCTAGGTTCAATCCATAATATCATGAGAAAGCCGGGCATAAATCACTCCCTATCCAATACTCCATGTTTAAAAAGTATCTGTAATATCCATGGGCAGAAATGCTAACTGTCATGGGTCCAGAGGCATTGACCTCGGGGCTGCACAGTCTCCTGAATCACACTACTATCTGTGTCTCCAACTGCACTCATGGCAAGAGTGAACACAGAGACACCAGTATGTTCTCCCACCTCTTCCAGTTCCATCAGCCCCTCACCAACAGGCAACCTAAAATACTCTGGGCCATTTCATCTTCATTCTCCTGTGATGACAGACACGCATTAAAGGAGAAGCAGCCCTCCACTTTTGGTGTCTTGATCCTGCAATGAGCCTAGGGGGACACCTAAGAACAGCACCTTGGCTCTAAAGCATTTTCTCTGGACCTTGCATCTTTCCTACAGCTATTTTGTTTATCTGTACCCACCCCATGCTCCTTTGAGGAAAACTGCCCCAGGACCCCAGCAGGAAGTCTGTAGTCTCCATTCTTGGAGACCAGCAGTTTCTTTCAGAGATATGCAGAGTAAACCTGGGCCCTTTCACATCCAGGGCTGTCTGTTCTACCCTCACTCTTCTGTGCCCCCCCGGGAAGGGAACAGGATCATTTCCATGCCCAGGCTGCATTTCACGGCATCCCTTGATAAGGGTCCTTGGCCTACTGTGGGTCTACACAAGCCTCTCCGTCAGGGACCCTGGTCTTCAGTTCTGCAAAGTGCTCTGTTGCAGCCAGGCTCAGTCTGGAGCCTCTATCCTCTGGACTGCACAGAAGACCGGCAACCCAACTGACCCTGATGCTCTGCCCTCTGCCCTCCATTGAAATGGAGCTTCTTTCCCCGAAGAACTGAGCTTCAAGCCGCCCGGTCCGAACATTAGCCCAGGTCTGCAATAGCCCCATTCTCCCGTGCTGTCAGTCTATACCCACAGCCACCAGGGGAGGAGCCCACAGAGCCGCAGCAGGACTCCAGTCAGGTGACCTGCCTAACTGCCAGTCATCCGGCCAGCCTGCCTTCCTGTCTTCGTCCCCTGTTTTAGGAGACAAAGTCATGCTATATAGCCCAAGCTGGTCAGTAACTCACTGTGTAACCCAGGATGGCCTCAAACTCACAAGCCTCCTGCCTCAGTGTCCTGAATTATGGACAGAAGCCATGCCTAGCATTAGAATGTGCTTTGTGTATGTGTGCCCTCATGCACATACATGTTACCAGGTATAAAACTCAGGGTCTTATGCACACGTGGTAAATGCTCCCCACTGAACTAAATCCACAGCCTGAGTGACCCTTTTTAGCCAGCTGTGTCTGCGATCTCACCAGCACTCTAAGGACAT
The DNA here is from genome assembly GCF_037038515.1 of Microtus pennsylvanicus. Lineage (NCBI taxonomy): Eukaryota > Metazoa > Chordata > Mammalia > Rodentia > Cricetidae > Microtus > Microtus pennsylvanicus. The sequence goes on from NC_134589.1 coordinate 1,315,754, forward strand.
GACAAGTCCTGGAGTTCCTGTCCCACACAGCCACCAACTCTCCCGGCTATCACATGACCTCATATTTACATAGTTGCTCACATATAACTTCAATTCAATTATTCCTTAAAAAATTAACTTATTCCTATCTTATGTGCATTGGTGTTTGCCCAAATGTATGTCTGTGTGAGGGCGTCGGGTCCCCTGGAACTGGAGTTACAGACAGTCATGAGCTACCGTCAGGTATCGGGAACTGAACTCAGGTCCTCTGGAAGAGTAGCCAGTGCTCTTAATCAGTGAATCATCTCTCCAGCCCCCTTAATTCATGCTTAAATCCACTTCAGACCTGGCTTCAACTCCCATGGCCACTGGGGCTGCTGACACCAGTGTCTTAGAGAAGGGAACCTGTAGACCTCGTACCACACTCACTGGAACAACTCGGCATTTCCTGTCCACCGCAGTCAGGTGCTGCTATAGCCAGGCACACTTCACCTGTGGGGCCACCGTGGGCATCAGACCCAGAGTCGCGCTCCCACACACACAGAGCACTGTGCCAGGCCACCAGACACATTAGCCTCCTTTGTCCACACACAGCCATGGCTCAAATGAGGGCACAGACCCAGGAAGGGCAGTGACTCACCTACAGTCATACAGCAAATACTACTCCTTCTAGCATGCTTGTCAGACTTGTGGCGGTGTGTGTGTGTGTGTGTGTGTGTGTGTGTGTGTGTGTGTACGCGCGCGCATGCGCACACCTTTATTCCCACTACTCGGGAGGCAGAGGGAAGCCAATCTCTGAGTTCAAGGCCAGCCTGGTCTACAGAGCAAGTTCCAGGACAGTCAGAGCTACACAGAGAAACCCTGTCTTGAAGAAAAAAAAAAGCAACAATAACAAAAACAGACAGACTCCTGTCCCACAGAGCACACTTAAACACTATTTACACACTTCAGAATAGCGTTTGCACTATTAACAACAAGAACTACAGATGCATATCAGAACTCTTTGTATAAAGCAATGTCACAGCAACAAGCTCATTCTAACCAAGGATCCTCAAAACACAGATCTTACACAGGCATTGGGAGACATTTCATTTCCCTTTGCAGTTCATCAGTCCTTGGGATCTTTTGAGTCCCGACAAAGATGGAGGAACACCTTTGCTCTCTTTGGAGGATAAAAGGCCAGCGGGCCTGGAAGCTGAGCTGCCAAGACCTTCAACCGAGCACCTCCATTCAGTCAGGACTGCAAAAGCCAGAGCCAGAAGCACAGTGTGGGTTTCAGACCTCTGCCAGGAGGGGGCAGGAAAGAGCCTGGGATCTGCCTGCCAGAGCTCACCTGGTCTGTACAAAATGGCTGAGGAGCTCCCAGAGTGTCTGGCGGGAACAAAAAGTGTCCTGCAACCTGGAGCCATCATCCAGCTGTAATGCAATTCGAACCTGGAGAGGTGAGAGATTAGCCCCGAATTAGGAAGAAACACACTATCCCAGCAGACCCAGATTCCCAGAGCCAGGCCCTCCCCACCTCCTGGACACAAATACCGAGGAGGGGTGTGATGCCTGAGGGGGCTTCCCAGGAGGGCTATATCACCAAGGAAATGGCTGCACATCAGTGAGCCATCACGGAAATGCCCCCTTTACCACTACCCCCAGCCACAGACAGCACCGGTGCAGCCTCTCTGGGAGACCAAAGATGAGCTGCTTCCCGACCCAGCCCCAGCATCCTGTGAGATGTCCCCAACTTCAGGGCAGACTATTGCACACACAGCACAGAGGACTGACACCTGGCGTTTTCTAAGTTTCTGCTTATTACTGAGCACACCACTTTTGTATGTCTCATAGCAACCGTACCTTCAACGAGGAACACATGAGCTACAACCCCCTCCAGCAGTCCTCAACCTTCCTAATGCTGCAGCTCATCAACACAGTTCCTCACGTGACCCACAACCATAAAACTATTCCATTGTTACTTCATAACCACAAATTTGCCAGTTATGAATCATAATGTAAATATATAATATGCAGGACATCTAGTATATGACCCCTGTGAAAGGGTCACCTGATTCCCCAAGGGGTTGCAACTGCTCTAGATCATGTCAGCAGGTGGGCAAAGCTGCAGCTGAGGCCCAGCAAGAGCTCTAAAGAGGCTGAGTGAGAAGCAAGTGTCTGTCAGCCACGTCCGTAGGGCAACTCAGGATCTCTGATCAGAAACACCCAGCTGGTACAGTGTTACCAACAAACCCCAACAAAACCAAAACACAAAAACCACCTGCATAAAGGAGAAATTTTTCACTCCCAGTCCTGAGTTATTCAAGCAGAAAATGTAACTTTGGCTTAACTGACGGAGAATGGACCTCAGGACTTGTCTCGACCTCCAGTCCTTCTCAGACCCGTAGGCAAAGCTTCGGCACCGCTCCCATTCAGCCCACGGCGGTGCCATCCCCTGCTCCACAAGGCCGGCAGAGACAGAGGGGCAGTGCCATTGGGCTTCACAGCTGGACACCTACCATGTTCTCAGGCCCCTCGCGGCTCCGGGACACAGGCACCATCTCCAGCTTGGCATTGTTAGGCAGGTTGGCAAATCTCCACTGGAGAGAGAGGTCGAGCACAGTCCTCTGAAACCTGCACAACAAACACAAGCACAGACATCCCTGAGGACGCAGCCCCTGCCGACTGCTCCCTCAGCTCCCAGAGCTTTAGAGAGGCACAGGACTGGCAGGGATACAGAGGGGAATACAACAGGATGAGCCTATCCACAGGTGAGGGTGGTACCTAGAGATACTGCAGCAGATGCTGGCCTGAGAGCTGACCCTCAGGAATGTCTAATATGCCTAATATGCATGAGGCCCTGGGTTCAATCACCAGCACTGTACAACCCTGGTATGGTAGGATTGCATGCCTGTAACCCCAGTACTAAGACACAGAAGGATCAAATCATCTTGAGTATGTAGAGAATTGGAGGCCAGCCTGGACTTTTGGAAACCTTGACCCGTAAAAATCCCTATGTGATGGGTGACAGCCAGTGGTAACGGAAGAGAACTGACTTCAGCAAGCGTCCTGACCTCCACAGGCACGCTGGGCATGCATGGACCATACACAATTATGTATAAAATAAGAAGAAAAAAGAAAGTTGTCTCAAGCAAGACCAATAAAATTCCACCTAAGAATCCTGTCGTTCCAGTTGCCAATGTTGCTCTGGCTCAGGAAATATATCCCAGTCCATCACTCTGCCTGCTGCTACCCAGAGGAAGGAAATATATCCCAGTCCATCACTCCGCCTGCTGCTACCCAGAGGAAGGAAATATATCCCAGTCCATCACTCTGCCTGCTGCTACCCAGAGGAAGGAAATATATCCCAGTCCATCACTCCGCCTGCTGCTACCCAGAGAAGCACGAAACAAGCACAGGAGGGTGACGGCCCAGTCCGATGTCCTTACAGAAATTCATAGTGAAACCAGGCAAGATACAAAGTCACATTAGCCATCGCCTCTCCGCCTTACACCATGAGGGGTTAGTGTGCAGGGAGGCTCCAAGGGCTTGTAGGGGCTTCAAACGTATGGCTTCTCAGAAGCACCCAAGGACCAACAGATCTAGAAGCATCAGTGGAGACTCAGACATTATCTTGGAAGCAGCCTCCAAGATGTTTGCCCTTTCCAGAGAGCTCAGCTCAAAACTGGAGAGTCAATGACAGTTCAGGACACACAAAGGCGACTCTTGGATCTGGTACATGGCTCCTGGCAACGCAGTATGAGTCACCAGGAGGCTATTACCTGCCCCTTGGATGAGAAGAGCAGGCAAGAAGGGAGACAAGCTTGGTCAATGCCATCCCTGGGGAAAGAGCCGCAGCCTACCCAGCTGCCTTCCTAACCTTGTTCCTTCTCATCCCAAGACTCTCCGGGAATGAGAACAACTACCCAGCCTACAGCTCCCACACCGCACAGAGTGGAACAGCCTTGCCTAGAGGACGTGCATGGGCCACCTGAGGACTACAGGACAACAGGGCTCAGACTCTGACTCTGTTTTAATGAACATTTAGGAGGAAACCACAGAACTAGATAGATACATCTGTGTGGAATTTGAATATATCATTTATCGCCAACCACTTTTGAATACAGAAAGTGACTAGCCCCACATTATAAACTCAAGACACTGTTGGGAATAGCAGTTTTGGCGACTGTGACCTATTTATAAAGTCCAAGGGTGTTTGGAAGAACTGAGAATGAGCCAGGTGTGGGGGCAACACCTTTAATCCCAATACTCAGGAGGTAAAAGCAGGAGGATCTCTGTGAGCTCAAAGCCAGACTGAGCTACACAATGAATTCCAGCTCAGCCAGAGGCGGTGAGACCCTGTCTCGCAAAAGAAAAAGAAACCAGAGAGACAAAAGCAGAACTGAGAAGGAGACACTGTTGACCCCGGTCCTCAGCACAGCTCAAAACTGCAAGCTGCCATGGGCCTGCGAGCTGACAGCGACGGGCAGAGAGAAGGCCCCTCACTATGTTCACTGCCGGGCACCAGTCAGGGCAGCGGCAGCACTTCTTAAACAAATTACAGCCAGTGAATGGAAAGGAGAGGCCGGGACAAAGTGTTGTAGAGGAACTGACTCAAATTATAATCATTACTCCAACCAGACACCATGGACCATGGGCAGGTTAAGGGAACAGCGCTGGCACAAGGCTTTGTGGCAGGGTATCCTGACCACTCAGAGCACATGCTCCGTGATTGTGAGATGACCAGAATGGGAGCTGGAGCCTGGAACCGCCTGATGCAGATACCTTTTTAAAGAAACGTCTTCCTAGAAAGCTCAGAATGCAGTGTGGAAAAGGTCAGGAGAATGGGCTCTTGTGTTCAAACAACAACAAGGCTGTGAAAACAGGTCTCTCTCTCCAAGGGGAAATACCATGCACGAAATGCGCCCTCCTGAGTCCTCAGCCCTGAGGGCCTGTTGGAGGGCCTGCCCCTTTCTTTGTGTCAGTGCCCCCCCCATCCCTGCGGAGAATCAGATGGGAAGAACAACAGTGGGGGAGGATGACAATCCCTTCACAGGTTTCTACCCATTTCTGTACGACCAGGTCTTTGCACTAAGACCCCCACCAGGAACTTACATACTCAAATGAACTAAAATCCTACACTGTAGGGTTAGAAGTGCTCCCCAAAAGATACATCATTGTCCCTACCCCTAAAAACCTGTGGGCATGACCTTATTTGGTACAAATATAGATTTTTTAAAAAAAAAAATATTTATTATGTATACAATGCTCTGCCTGCACATCAGACTAGGACATCAAATCTCATTACAGATGGTTGTGAGCCACCATGTGGTTGCTGGCAATTGAACTCAGGTTCTCTGGAAGAGCAGTCAGTGCTCTTAGCCTCTGAGCCACCTCTCCAGCCCCGGTACAGGTATTTCTTGATGTTAAGTTAAGGAAGGAAATCACACTCAGTGACTTGTATCCTCACAGCAGAGCAAGAGATGGCAGAAACTGTAATGACGCAATCACAAGCCAAAGAACACCTGGACAGCCAGAAGCTGAAAGGAATAAGAACACCTCTCCCTTAGAACATTTAGAGTATAGTCATACTGACACTTAGATTCTGGACTTTGCCTTCTGAACTGGATAAGAATAAACTTCTTTTAAACTACCCAAGGGGGCTTTTCCAAAGCAGAGACAGTTTGTGTGTTGAGAAAAGGACCAGATGGATTGAGAAGCCCACAGCTGAGCCTGAGTAAACTCACTTCAGATCGTATTCACTGGGGTTGAAGTCCTGCCGTCGGCACGTGTCCTCCAGTACCTAGGGGACGAATGGACAGTAAAACCTATGTGGACCAGAGAACTCATACGGCAGGTACACAGGCCAGCCCACCAAACATCCCACTCAACAAGGCTTAGCAAACCGTACCTAAAAATTCTGTCAGGTTTCCCCTTCCTACTGGGGACTCCTTCCTGACTTACTCCCCAAAGTGTGGCACAGCCTGTCCATCCCTGATCCCACGTTCTGGGTTCTGGGTGGCGACTAACAGCCTTACAGGGACTACTTTGTATCTCTTGTCTCACTCTGGGGTCTGGCAGCCTCTGTGCAAATGCTGCATGACCCGAATCTTCTCTGCATGAGCCCAGCTCCAAATGGGTCCTGCCAGAGGGTTGTGGGGCTGTATTCGGTACTATAGAGCCTCATTTTTGAACTGTGTTCCCCACTCTGTGGGCTCCTGACACAGATCTGAATAGTATGCTCTTTTGCAACCTAAAAACAGAGGTTCAAGAAACAGGTGTGTGATTCATAGGGGGTCACAAGCAGCGACAGTCAAAAGCAGTGAATGACTTAGCAAAATTCATTTCCGGGCCCAGGGACGAGGCTGATTCAGGGTTCAGAGGGACGCCCCTGAGCGGAGCAGGCAGGGACGCCCCTCTTCCCGGTGACCGAGGAGGCTGAATTCGGACAAGCGCCGGGTCTCCAGCAGTACGGCCTGGGGGTAAGGTCCCCAGCAGCCCCGGGGATCAAGAAAGGCGCCTCCGAGCATCCCGCCCCGCCCCCGGGACCCAGACACAGAATGGGGCGGGCAGCCGCGCGAAAGGCACCGATTGGCTGCTTCAAGCACCGCCCACCAGGGTCCGGCCCCGCCCCGCAGCCCCGGGAGCAACCGCAGGGGCGGGCCCGGGTGCGGCCACCTCGGGCCCTCCGCCCGTCCACCCGTCCGCCCGTTCCCCACCCGAACCGGCGGCCGCACCTGCAGCAGTACGGTGCTCGGCGTCACCTTCACCGTGTGGCGCCGCCCGTTTGGAGCCAGCACCGACACCGCGGAGCCCCCGCCACCCGCCGGGGCCGCCATCTTCCGCTCACGTGACAGCGGCCGGCTCGCCGCAAACTACTTTATCCGCAACAGCCGGGACGCACGGCCACGCGGCCTCGGGGGCGGGGCCGACTGGAGCCCCGCCCCAGACCCCGCCCCGGCGCCCTGGTCAGGTCCCTGGCTCTGCCTGCCTCCCTGCGGAGCAGGCGGGCGCACTGGTCCCTATGGCGTCGCCTAAAGGGCTCTTTGGTGTGGGAGGCGCACACTGCGGCCAGGGGCACTGTCCCTTCATCCCGCGCCCATGGTCCCAGGATCCGTCACGCTCTGGAGACTGCCTGCAAGAAAGCCGCGTTGTCTGCGGCCAGCCTGGTGTCCTGCAAGCCACCTGTCTGCCGCCAAGTCCTAGATATACCCGCACCATAGTTGGCCCTCTTTGTACCCACTCCGATGAGTGCTGGTCCTTCCTCCCCCAGCTTCTCAGATGTCCCTGTGATCATCATCTTCACATGGTGACAAGCACCCCTGTGCTGGTCTTCCCCAAGTGCTTAAGCCAAGTATGGTGGCTAGCACTTGGGAGGCAGAGACAAGCTGACCCCTGAGTTCCAGGTCAGGCTGGTCTACAAAGCAAGTTCCAGGACAGCCACGGGTACACAAACCCTGACTTGAAACACTAATAATAATAATTAGTTACATTTATGCATTTTTTATTGTGTATATGTGAAAGACGGGGTACAGGGGTGCCATGGTACTTGTGTGGATATCAGAGAACTTGACAGGGTCTGTTCTCTCCTTCCGCTTTGTGGAATTAAGGGATAGAAGTCAGGTTCACAGACTGTGGAGCTGTCTTGCTGATTGCAGGCCCTCTCTTGACTTGCCACCATGACTGAAATGCTTGTGGTCCTTGGAAATGTAAAGACCTCTAAATCTGAGAGTGGAGAAATTAGTACACACCCCAGAAACACTGACTGGGCCCCATTTTTTTACTTGGACTCGGGTGTCTGGTGAACCGACTTCCCCTGGTCAAGTCCCATGCTGAGCAAAGGTTACCAAGGAACCCACCGCAGCCCTGAGGTGCCAGATCAGGACGGTAGCTGGCCTCATGATTCAGACTGCAAAGGCCAGATCTGGGAAAAGCAGGTCACCCTGATTCTCCAGCCAGGGACCAGCTTCAGGCCCCAACACATGAGCTTCATTTGTATGTGTGTGTATCCCCCACACTATCTTCCCCCTCCCCGCACCCGATACCCTAGCTCAGCTGAATCTTAAATGTCATTCTGAACCACAGCTCAGCTGCCTAGCTCTGGTTTTGCCACATGTCCATCCTGCGCCACAGTGTCCTGTCAGAGTTCAGGTGCAGACTCTGGAGGGCCATGTGCGTGCAAACATTAGCCCTTGCTTAAGCTTGCGACACCTGTGTGTGGGTGCTGGCATGCCTTCATATAAATGATACATCTCTGTCACACCTGTATATCGACAAGCGTGAGGAAAAGAATGTCCTTGTGCATGAGGAGAAGAGTGTAACCGTCTATATGTTCTGTGCAACCTCAGACCTTCACTGAGCCTCTCACTGTGCCTAATCCATTTGGTAAATTTCTTTTGATTTTTTTGAGAAACTAGCGTTTTGGGGTTTTTTGGTTGTTTTTTTTTTTTTTTTTAAGAAACTCAAGCCTGTTTTCTTTCAACTGTTCCACAGTTAGAATCCCCTAGCAGTACATTTTGAGGGGGAGGTGGCAAAGATGGCAAGACCATCGGGAGAGACAGGGCATCAGTTTGTCCTGAAAGTGAATGTGTGAAATTTGACCACTTACCTGGTCAAGTTAAGGTCAGAGTCCTCCATGATCAAGGTCCCATGTTCCTGGTGGAGTAAATAAGTCAGCTCTGGGCTAATTCTTTAGGACTACAAATGTCGTGTTTTTCACAAACATTTATGAAGAAGTTTTAGCATCAATTGAGAAATGAGTTGTTTTTATTTGGTTTCTTGACAGTTGTCCTGGCTAGTTTCATAAGAACTTGACCACAAGCTAGAGTCATCTGAAAGATGGGGATCTCAGCTGAGAGAATCTCCATAAGATCCAGCTGTAGGGCATGTTCTTAATTAGTCCCTGATGGGGGACAGCACAGCCCATTTTGGGTGGTTCTACTTCTGGGCTGTGGTCCTCGCTTCTATAAGAAAGCAGGCTGAGCAAACCATGAGGAGCAAGCCAGTAAGCAGCACCCCTCCTGCAGGGACAGTCAGGTTCCTGCCCAGTTTGTGTTTCTGTCTTGCCTTCTTCAACGATGGACTATGATATAGAAATGTAAGCCACATAAACCCTTTCCTCCCCAGCTTGCTTTTTGGTCATGGTGTTTCATCGCAGCAATAGAAACCCGAATTAAGACAACAATATTGGAGCTTTATTGCAGAACTTCACACATACCACACAAATGCTCTCCCCCTCACCAACATTTATTTTGTTTTTTTAATATAGTCTTGCCAAGTTGCCCAATTTGACCTTAAATTTTTGATCCCCCTGCTTCAGCCTCCCAAGTAACTGGGATTACAGGCTCATTTTAACATTTATGGCTGCAAAAATCATGACTCTTCAAGTTACCATTCTACCTTCATAAGAGCTTTTCCATTAAGAAACACTGTACTGATATGGGATTCCCTTCTGGATGCTGTGAATGTGTTTTGTTACCATTGGTTAATAAAGAAGCTGCTTTGGGTCTCTGGCAAGGCAGAATAGAGCAAGGCAGGAATTCCAAGAAGACATAGAGGAGAAAAGTTGGCAGAGTCAGAGAGATACCGTGTAGCTACTGAAGGAGAGAGACACAGGAACTTTACCCAGTAAGCCACAGCCTTGTGACAATACACAGAATAATAGAAATGGGTTAATTTAAGGCATAAGAGTTAGTTAATAAGAAGCCTAAGCTAATAGGCCAAGCAATGTTTTAATTAATACAGTTTCTGGCTGGATGGTGGTGGTGCACGCCTTTAATCCCAACATTCAGGAGGCAGAGGCCTGATCTCAGTCAGTTCAAGGCCAACCTGGTCTACAAGAGCTAGTTCCAGGACAGGCTCCAAAACTACAAAGAAACCCTGTCATGAAAAAAAACAAAAACAAAAACAAAAACACAAAAAAATTAGTACAGCTTCTGTGTGATTATTTTGGGTCTGGGCAGCTGGGAAAAGAATGAGCAACCTCCACCATCACCGTACCATTTATGATGTAGTGTATGCCTTTAAAACTAGTACTCAGGAGGCAGAGGCAGGCAGATTTCTATGAGTTTGATGCCAGCCTGTTCTATAGAGTGAGTTCCAGAACAGCCAGGGCTACACAGAGAAACCCAGCCTTGGGGGGGGGGGCAACAAAAATTTTTGGTTTGTTATTTGCTGTTTTTTTTTTTTTTTTTTTTTTTTTGGTTTTTCGAGACAGGGTTTCTCTGTGGCTTCGGAGCCTGTCCTGGAACTAGCTCTTGTAGACCAGGCTGGTCTCGAACTCCCAGAGATCCGCCTGCCTCTGCCTCCCGAGTGCTGGGATTAAAGGCGTGCGCCACCACCGCCCGGCTTATTTGCTGTTTTGAGATAGCCCTGGCTCTCATATAGCTCAGGCTTCAACTGTTGATCCTCCTGCCTCCTTATCCTGCCTGCCAGAACTATAGGCATGTGCCACCATCCTCAATTTTGTGACACCACTGCCAGCCTGGAAGTCGCCTGCCTGAGTTTGAGCCAGTGGTGGTCCCTTGCTTTGGCATCCAAGAGCTGAGATTACAGGTACATGACAAAATTTTGGCTGAGTTTTTATGTTACTTCAATTAGAAGAGCTGGGAGGTAGTGGTGAATGCTTTTAGTCCCAGACCTCCAGAGACAGAAGCCAGGTAGTTCTCTGAGTTTGAGTCTAGCCTGTTCTATAGAGTGAATTCTAGGTCAGCATTACACAGAGAAACATTGTCTCAAAACAAACAAATAAAAAAACCCAGGCAATTATAGCACACAACTTTAATCCTAGCACTCAGGAGGCAAAGGCAGGCAGATCTCTGTGAATTTGAGACCAGCCTGGCCTATGGAAGGAGTTCTAAAACAGCCAGGGCTACTGAGAGCCCTGAAAAACAAAACAAAACAAAACAATAAAATTTTTTTTATAAGAATGATGTAAAATAGTACAAAGAACATCTTTTAGCCAGATTAATAAATTGATTAAGATTGCATACAGCTCGTCCAGATTCCTAGCACCCATATTAGGAAACTCACAACTCCCTGTAGCCCAAGCTCCAAGAGGTTCAGCGCCCTGTTCTGGCCTCTGAAGGCACCTTTGTGCACATGGCATAAATACACAGACCACATAAATAAAAGTAAAAAAGAGTAAGTTGGATACATCGTGCCTCTTTGTCATGGAATACTTCTTTAATGCCTGCTTTCTAAGGACAAGGACATTTTTAAATAAACAAAATATGAAATAGGGCTGGACTTGGTGGTGCACTTGGGAGGCTGAGGCAGGAGGATCTCTGTGAGTTCAAGGTATCACAACCTGGTCTATGTGGTGAGTTCCAGACTATACTGAGAAACTCTGCCTCCAAAAAAAGAGAAAAATTCTGGATCTTTCAACACAAGGTCTCCTCTGCAATAGGAATGCTTATGTTCAGTTATAATACTTTCCTTCATCTTCTCTGCTTTAAGATATGCTGCAGAAATAGAGGTGTGGCTAGGGGTAAACTATTTGTTTAGCATTCACAAAATGTAGAGTTTGATCCTTAGAACTATAAAAAAACAAATAAAAATTTAAAAAATAATGATTTCAAATTTTAGAGCTGTAAAAACCCCACCACTAACAATAATAAGGAAAGTACAGCCAGGAACAGTGGTTCAAACCTACATTCCTATCATTTGGGAGGCAGAGGAACGCAGATCTCTGTGAGATTGAGGCCAGCCTGGTGTACGGAGGACAGCCAGGACTACATAAAGAAAGCCTTCTCAAAAGAAGAAGAAGAAGAAGAAGAAGAAGAAGAAGAAGAAGAAGAAGAAGAAGAAGAAGAAGAAGAAGAAGAGTAGTGGTGGTGCACGCCTTTAATCCCAGCACTTGGGAGGCAGGGACAGGCAGATCCTTGTGAGTTTGAGGCCAGCCTGGTCTACAGAGCAGTTTCCAGGACAGGCTCCAAAGCTACAGAGAAACCCTGTCATGAAAACAAACAAAAAAAAAAAAAGGAAGGAAGAAAAAGCTGATGAACTGGTACAATGAGCCATACAAGCCCAACAACCTGAACTCAATCTCTAGAACCCACTGTGGAAGGCTGGAACCAACACCCCAAATTACCTTCTACTGTCACACATACATAGTGGCAATCTCACAAGTATGTGTTTGCACACACTTGTTTACAATCCCAGCACTTGAGGGATACAAAGAGGAGTATTAAATCTGATGACAGCCTGGGCTACATAGCAAGTTCTAGATAGCGAGGACTATAAAGGAAGACCCTTGCCCCATCAAAAACAAAGACCAGGGGCTGGAGAGATGGCTCAGCGGTTAAGAGCATTGCGTGCTCTTCCAAAGGACCCGAGTTCGATTCCCAGCAACCACATGGTAGCTCACAACCATCTGTAATGAGGTCTAGTGTCCTCTTCTAGCAGGCATATATGCAAACAGAATATTGTATCCATAATAAATAAATAAATAAATATAAAAAAAATTAAAAAAAAAACAAAGACCAGGCATGGTGGCACACGCCTTTAACCCCAGCACTCTGGAGGCAGAGGCAGGCGGATGTTTGAGTTAGAAGCCAGCCTGGTACACACAGTTTCAGGCATTCCAGGGCTATATAGTGAGACCCTACCTCAAAAATATTTTTTTTAAATATTTATTTATTATGTATACAATATTCTGTCTGTGTGTATGTCTGCAGGCCAGAAGAGGACATCAGACGTCATTACAGATGGTTGTGAGCCACCATGTGGTTGCCAGGAATTGAACTCAGGACCTTTGGAAGAGCAGGCAATGCTCTTAACCACTGAGCCATCTCTCCAGCCCTCAAAAATATTTTTTGATTCAGAAATTTAAGTATAAAACAAGACTTACCCTGACACATCCACCCACCCACCCACGCTCACCTTGAAAAAGCCAATTTTATTCTGTGGCCTGTTTCTCTTTGAAGAAATAAGCAAACGCGTATGTCAGGGTGCTTGGAGGACCAACCAGAGGCTTCCTCTTAACTCTTCAGCCTCCTTGGTTCCTTTCTCTGCGGCCCCTCTGTAGCAGGATGAAACAAGAACAGAGTCGCCTGGTGGACCGTAGTGGCTGAGGGTCCCCCTGTCAGAGGAATGACAGCCAACTCAAGATCTGACACCTCGCTGAGAAGCACTCCCATCTAGGTCACCGTGCCCAATTCAGGACCAGGTGAACGAATGCCCCTATCTGAACCATCTGGTGCTCAAACTTACCCATGTCTGGTCTCAGTGAGAGGCCTACAGGAAGGGCAGATACCTGGTCGGGTAAGAATCTCAGGTTCTGTTTGATATGCAAAAGAGATCATGTAATTTCATCATTCAATATGCCTAATATCTTAAGTCGCCATGGGTCAGGCGGCCAGAATAACCAACTCACTGCCCAGGGACCTGCTCAGCCTCAGTTGTCTCCCCAGAGAGAAAGAGAGGTCTCCTCCCAGTGGCTCCAGGGTCCTTCTACTGAAAGAAGAAAGTGCCCGAGGAGCTGCATCTGCTCCCCGGCCCCCCTCTACCTCTGTGTTTTAACCACTTCTGAGGATGAATTCAGAATCCTTTTTGAGGTTACCTTCCTTCTATTGCCGGACTGGGCCGTCGCTCTCCTCCTCCTGCCAGCAGCTAGACAGCTGTTCCAAGGATCTGCTTTGAATTAAAAGTGGTATAGCCCTTTAAGAGAAGCATCCACAGCCTCCAGCACTGAAAGGTTCCCAGTGGCAAGATCTGAGGGTTTGTCTCTGCCTCCTCAGAAGCCACGTGCAAGCCTTCCGGAGGATCACAGGGCTGGAAAGAGAGAGCTGGAGGTCACATGGCAGCCGGCCTCTTTGGCCCTTAGAGCCTTTTGCTTCTAGTACCTGGGGCTACAACTGGACAGTTAAGGCTTTGGTACCAGCCTGAGGCTCTTTCAGCATCGAGAGCCATTATCAGCTCTACCCAGTCAGGATCAAGGACATATGCTAGACATCTCAGGGTGCTCCAGAGGCACCCCAAGAAGTTCCATGAATAAAAAGGGAGCCTCTCCCAGGGCTACACCCTTCCTCCCCTCAGCTGGGGAATGTGGCTGCACCCTAGTGACCCTCTCCAGTCAGCCCATGTCATTGCAGACAATGTCCATCAGGGTCCTCGTATTGGACTGTCTACCAGGCAGGGAAATGCGGCAGGGCAGCCCTTAGCTGCTGAGGTCCTGGTCGGAACAGGTACTGCCAAAACGTCAGTAGGGTTCAAGGCACCCCAGTGGCCTGAGCTGCTTACACTGGATCACTGTTGAGGGGCGGTAGGCCTTCATTCTCCCCTCCTGGCTCTTAGGACTCTCGTGCTCCCAGTGAAGGAACTTTGACTCCTAGGATCAAGGAAACTTCCCGTTCTGCCAAGTGACTTCAATGCTGCCTACAGATGGCCACCTGTTTTCCAAGAGCCAGAACTGAAAGTCTCAGGAGTCCACAATGTCAAGCAGAAGAGTGTCCCATTCTTGAAAAGGCTGGGGCTGACCCTGCTCCCTTCCACACACTGGAGTTCAGGCTAAGATAACCATCTGACTGTCAGCCGGCCACCCTACTGCTGCTGGGGAGTTGCTTTCCTCAGGTCAAAGAGGAATTCGCTAAAGAATAGGATAGGGGTATAGAGAGGAAGGGGAAACTAAAAAGAGGTTTCATTTCGGGTCCTTCTAGCTCTGAGCCCTAGCCCAGATTGAGAGCTGGAGATGGGATTTTAGCTAATACCAATCCATCAGAGTTTCCCCTCCGTGCAGGCTACAGAAAAGGGGGCTAGCCTGCCTGGTTTTCTTGTTCACTTGGGCCTCAGAGGCCAGCAGCTGGAGTGCAGAGCCACCCAGATGGCCATGTGAGGCCTGCCGGCTGAGGCCAGTGTATAACAGCTGGGCCCCAGAAAGCAGGAGGTAGCAGCTGGGCTTTGGAGCTGTGGAAGAGTGCAGGCTGGGGGCTGGGGATAGATACAGGGGGGAGGCCAGTCCCACATCCGGCCACGGAATTGGGTCCAGAGTTGCTGGACATGCTAAACGGGCTGGCCCAGCCCTCCAACCAGGTCATTCATCTGTTGGAAGTCACAGAGGGTCTCAGATGGGACCCATGTGCCTCTGTCTGCCCTCTGCCACACCCTGCTCCTTCCCAGCATGGGAGACCAGTTCACCCTAGACCCTAGCTCTTCTTTTCTGACATGTTCCATCTTAACTCCTTCTTCCCAGACACTGGGATCCCACCTGCCTAGGTAAGGCCTGCAACTCCCAATAGTTAACTTTATGTTCATCTGTGTATCCTCCCCCACTCTATCCTTCTCTCCAGAACCTCAGAACCAAACCCTGACCCTAATCCTGTTTTTTGTTTTGTTTTGCTTTTCAAGGCAGGGTTTCTCTGTAACTTTGGAGCCTGTCCTGGAACTAGCTCTTGTAGACCAGGTTAGCCTTGAACTCACAGAGATCTGCCTGCCTCTGCCTCCCCGAGTGCTGGGATTAAAGGCATGTGCCACCACTGCCCAGCTCCCAATCCTGTTCTTTAGGTATTGCTCTGAAAATGCGCAGGCCCCTGCTCCAGGGACTGTGATTTTTCCAGGCCCCCTTGCTACTGGGCATGCTCTCAATCTGAGCTAGGCAGACACACCCACTAAGAGCTTTAATGGGAGCCAGGCAAGAACAGCAGGAGGAACCATGCAGTACCCATCCCAATAAAGCAGTGGAGTAGTCAAGGCTGGGGAAGGGCACAGCCCTTGACTAGTGTCTGATGTGTTGAACATCACAAAGGTTAAGTCTGAGGGCCCAGAACTCTAATGGTGACTTGTACCATTGTTCCAAGTCTGACTACCAGAAAGGTGACTTGTACCATTGTTCCAAGTCTGAATACCCAGAAAGGTGACTTATAACATTGTTCCAAGTCTGACTACCCAGAAAGGTTACTTGTAACATTGTTCCAAGTCTGACTACCAGAAAGGTGACTTGTAACATTGTTCCAAGTCTGACTACCCAGAAAGGTGACTTGTAACATTGACTACCAGAAAGGTGACTTGTAACATTGTTCCAAGTCTGAATACCCAGAAAGGTGACTTGTAACATTGTTCGAAGTCTGACTACCCAGTAAGGTGACTTGTAACATTGTTCCAAGACTGAATACCCAGAAAGGTGACTTGTAACATTGTTCCAAGTCTGACTACCCAGTAAGGTGACTTGTAACATTGTTCCAAGTCTGACTACCAGAAAGGTGACTTGTAACATTGGTCCAAGTCTGACTACCCAGAAAGGTGACTTGTAACATTGTTCCAAGTCTGACTACCAGAAAGGTGACTTGTAACATTGTTCCAAGTCTGACTACCCAGAAAGGTGACGTGTAACATTGTTCCAAGTCTGACTACCCAGTAAGGTGACTTGTAACATTGTTCCAAGTCTGACTACCCAGAAAGGTGACGTGTAACATTGTTCCAAGTCTGACTACCAGAAAGATGACTTGTAACATTGGTCCAAGTCTGACTACCCAGAAAGGTGACTTGTAACATTGGTCCAAGTCTGACTACCCAGTAAGGTGACTTGTACCATTGTTCCAAGTCTGACTACCCAGAAAGGTGACTTGTAACATTGTTCCAAGTCTGACTACCAGAAAGGTGACTTGTAACATTGGTCCAAGTCTGACTACCAGAAAGGTGACTTGTAACATTGTTCCAAGTCTGACTACCCAGAAAGGTGACTTGTAACATTGTTCCAAGTCTGACTACCAGTAAGGTGACTTGTAACATTGTTCCAAGTCTGACTACCCAGAAAGGTGACTTGTAACATTGTTCCAAGTCTGACTACCCAGAAAGGTGACTTGTAACATTGTTCCAAGTCTGACTACCCAGAAAGGTGACTTGTAACATTGTTCCAAGTCTGACTGCTCTTCTAGTCCTCAAGCCTCCTATACCTAGGATCTCAGACCACCCTAGTTCGTGAGATACCACCAACACTTGCCATGATAACTGTTTGTCATCACATGTTCACCAAGATGACAGTCAGAGTTCCCAGCATCATGCCTCGCTTGGTGCTCACAGTAAACCAGGTACTTTAGAGGTAAGGAATGGGGCTCAGAGGCCAGCAATGGTAAAGCCAGGCTCCAGATACAGAGGAAGCTCCCATCCCCACCACCCCATTCCATTCCCAGCTGTGAAGGAAATTGTGGAGAAAACCAGCCTGTGTTATCCCAGCCAACCCATCCTCCTGGCTTCAGGCTTGGTCCAGCTTGTCCTGTGCCTATCTGCTGTCATCAAAAGTGGTAGACTGTGTTTGTTTTGAGATAGGGTCTCCTATAGCTTAGGCTGATATCAAACACTCTATGTAACTGGGGCTGGCCTCGAACCCCTGATCCTCTCTCATCTACCTCCCAAGCAGTGATCTACACCACCATTCCAAACTATGGGATTTTTAAAGGCAAAATTCAAGCAACATGGATCTAATCTTTTTTAAGTGTCACAAAGCCACATCATTCAGTAGACCTACAATGGATGCGGCCATCACCACAGTTTCAGAATGTTTTTATCACTCCCCCAAAGATAAATCACACCCCTGTTAACAGTCACTCTGTAATTCCCTATTCTCCCAGTCTCCTGGTGGCCTCCAGTGAGGCTTTTGTCCCTGTGGAGTCTCCCATCCTGGGTATTTCATGTCAATGGAACCATACAGTATATGCCCTTTGTGTCTGGGTTATTTCATTCAGCATAGTGTTTTTAAAGACTGTAGCGTAGGTCAGAATTTTCTTTCTATAGCTGAAATGCATCCCATTGTAGAGATAAACCACACTGGTGGGCTTTTGAGCGGCTTCCACCTTTTAGCCATTGAGAACTGTGCCGCTCTGATCACTGTGCCAGCTTTTGTCTGAACACCTGTTTCTAATTCTTTGGAGACTATACCTAGGAGCGGAACTGCTGGGTCATATGGTGAATTTGTGTTTGACTTATGGAGGAGTCACTCAATTGTCTTCTGTAGCAGCTGGACCAGTCTGTGCTACCCTCCACAGTCCACAGAGCTCCAGCTTCCTGCCCTCGCCAACTCTTGTTATTTTGCGTGTTATTTTCAGATCCACTCAAGCTGCCATGAAGCGACATCCAGTCCAGTACTGAAGAGTCTTCCATACAGTTGTGAGGATTACCGTGGCCTCTAGTTCAGGTAGAGGTGAACTGAAAGGACTTGAGTTCTGGAGTGACTTCCCCACACTTACAGTACGGGAGATTCTGGTGCAGAAGACACATGCAGTAGGCCGTAGGGGACTATAGAAGCTTATTTAAGCTAAGAGAAGGGCTGTCGTGGACACTTTAGTTGGAAAAAGAGGGAAGATTGACAGTGAGGGCAGAGTTGTTACGGGGAGTTTTGGTTGGAACCCCCTTTTTGTTTCTGCTAATAGTGTTAAATAAACCAAACACAAACTCATTATGGTTCGATGTGCAGGATAAATCACACTACGGCAAAGGTCAGAGAGTAGAATATGCAGGTCCTTGGCTTGTTCTGGAATTTCTTTGGCAATCATAACCACCACCCCGCTGAGCACTTTCATGCATGGGCTCCTGTAATCCCACAACAACCCTCCAACGGAGGTACGGTCACTGCTTCGCTTTAAAGAATAGGAAACGGAGGCACAGAGAGAGGTCACAGGCATTGCCCAAAATCTTCCCATCAGGAAATGGCTTGCGGCCAGGATAGTGTGCAATCTAGTCCTGTGCATGCACCGTACAGCCATGCCTGGTGCAGCCTAACCCTGTGCAGTCATGCCTTGTACAGCCATAACCAATGTAGCTTATCCCCGTGCAGCCGTGCCCTGTGTGCAGGCATGCCCTGTACGGCCATGTCCTGTGCAACTTAGCTCTGTATAGCTATGCCCTGTGCAGCTTAGCCTGTGCAATCATGCTCAGTACAGCCTAGCCCTGGTGCAGCCTGGCCCTGTGTGCAGCCATGCCTTGCCTGCAGCCATGCCTCCCAGCTGGAAGTTAGCGTTTGACTGCTGAGACGTGGACTAATGGGCTCCTTGACTGGAAATCTTCTAGTGCATGTTCTTGCTCAATGCTTATTTCTACCCCGAGTCAGCTTTGGCTACTGAGGATAGGGGCTTAACAGAACATCTCAGAACCATGGAACTGCTGCCCAGGGCCAGTCTCAAGCACAGACTAAGCTGATTCAACAATAGAGAGATAGCAAATGTGGGTTTCTTTTTTCTTCTTTCCTTTTTGGAGGCAGTTTGTTTGTGTAACCTTGACTAGCCTGTAACTAGCTCTGAAGATCAGGCTGGCCTTGAACTCACAGAGATCTGCTCCCAACTGTTGAGATTAAAGGTATGCACTACCACCACCTGGCCCTCTTTTTTTTAAAAAAAAATTTATTATTATTTGTATGTGTATGAGTGCTTTGCCTGCACGTATGTCTGTGCACCATGTGTGTGCCTGGTGCCCAAAGAGACCAGAGGAGGGCTTTGTATTCTCTGGAACTAGAGTTACAAACAGTTGTGAGCCACCATGTGGGTTCTGGAAATGGAACTTGGGTTCTTTGCAAGAGCAGCAAGTGCTCTTACCCGCTGGGCCATCTCTTCACCCCAAATGTGAATTTCTGAATGAGCAGAGCTTGGTGCGGTCTCTCAGCTTCCCTGAATTCAGTTTCCATCTGGAAGCAAAACGCACATTTGCACCAGGTGCTTGTGAATGGACCCAGCGTCTGTGACTTCCAGCCAGCCTCATTTTGGCTTCCCTTTGGCTTCTCACTGTATCCTGGGATAGCTGGCCTACTGTATACTAGGGTATATTGGGAACTTGCTTTCTGCAGCTATCAGCCAGGAGAACAATTGCAGGCTGGCCCTGCAGCCCCGGTGGAGGCGTCTTCCCGGCTCCTCCCTAGATTCCTGCCTAGGAGGTGCAGCCGGTACCCACTAGATGAAGCAGGCTTCTCCTGCCATGAATTAGAATGTGGGCAGCTGAAGCCCTGCCCGAGGTTTGGACCCGTGTCCTATAAGGCAGGTGTGTTTCCTGTTTCTAGAAAAAGCTGTCAGACTGCAAGCAGAAGGCAAAGGAAACCAAGTGGCTGGCTTGCGGCGCACCTAGGGCGGGTGTGTTTGGTTTTATGCATCTAGTTTGACCGTTGCTATCATCATCACCAGTCCGGCTCCCCCAACTTTGATTATTTATCCATTTATTTAACATTAGAGGTTCACTGTGTCGCCATGGCTGGCTTAAAACCTGCAGCAATCTCCTTGCCTTCTGTGCACGCCACAGTTGGCTCCTGGTTTTGATTTCTGACGGGAACCTCAATACCGCTGGTCACCTGAGCCTTGGGATGTGTAGAGGAGGTGGGCACAGTAGGTGAGATGACTTGGTAGGTGCAAGGAGGTCTCCAAGCTGGCGACTTATCCGTTCCTCAGGCCTCTTCTCCTCCAGTGGCGGCAGGGAGAGGTTCTTAGAGGTCTTCTTCATGGGGTGCAGCAGCAAGGGACTTTGCCAAGGCCTACCAACCTCGTTAAGTCGCAGCACTGCCTCTGACCTACATCTCCTAACATCTGCGGGCTCCGGCACCGGATAGGGAGATTCTTCCGCGGGCTGAGTTCACACGCCCAATCTTTCCTGCAGGTCGACCCCGAAAAGCCGGGGCTTCGGCCCCACCTGTCCGCTGCTTGCAGAGGCCCCCCCTGCGCCGCTCCTACCGGCCCCTCGGCGCGGAGCCCTGTGTCCGCCGCCGCTTTGATCCCGGGGGCCCCGCTGAATAAAAGTCTCGGGCGGCTCTGCGCCAGCGCCAGAGAGGGAGCGCAGCGCTGTCGGACGCACCAGCAGGATAGCGCAACTCGAGCAACTACGAGGACCTACGGTGAGCGCAGGACTCCAGGCGGTGCGAAGCGTGCGGAGGGGACCCGAGTGCGAGTCTCCCAAGAATGCACTGGGCTTGGGCGCGGGAGGGAAGGCCCCGGCGGCTCCAGGTGAACGCTCGCACCCTGAGCCTTGGCCCGTCGGGCTCGGCAGCTGCGCAGCGGGCAGAGCGCCCCCCGATGCGGAAAGGCCTCTTCCTCCGAGCGGCCGGGCCGCTCCAAAGGGCGGGGGTAGCGGCGCCGGGCTGGCCGCGGAGAATGGAGCTGCCCCGGGCCAGCCCGGCCGCGCTGCCCCCCACGGAGCCGGGCCGGGAGCGCCTCCGGCGGCCGCAACGGGTTAGTCCAGGCCCCTCCGTCAGGCTTGTGGTTTGGGAAGAAAAGGCTAAACCTCCGCCAAGAAAAGAGTGAGCGCAGCCCCCTCCCCCCTGCCGCGCCCGGGCGGCGGCGGCACTTCTAACGCGCGGGCACCCGGGCAGCCGCGGCCCCCGCAAACTACGCCCAGCTCGTCCCCCGCCGCTCATTGGCGCGGGCCCGAGCCAGCGCACCCAGACTCTGCGTTGCCCTCGGCCGGCTACGCGCGTAGCCCGAGCTGCGGAGACCGGTGGCGCCTGACTCCACAGCCTCGACGCCGAGAGCCGGCCCCGCCGCCCAGGGCAGGAGCAACGCGCGGCAGCCGGGGCCGAGGAGCAGCAGTGGCCCGCGCGCCCTCTGGCCCGGCGCCCCAAGCCGCCGACTCCTCACAGCCGCCCGCTCTCCGCAGGTGGCCACAGGCCGGAGTGACATTGCCATGGGCGGAGAGGTGCGCGTGCTGCTACTGCTGGGCCTGCTGCACTGGGTTGGGGGCAGCGAGGGCAGGAAGACCTGGCGGCGCCGTGGCCAGCAGCCTCCCCAGCCGCCGCCCCCGCCGCCGCCCCCGCAGCGGGCTGAGGTGGCGCCGGGCGCCGGACAGCCGGTGGAGAGCTTCCCGCTGGACTTCACGGCCGTGGAGGGCAACATGGACAGCTTTATGGCGCAAGTCAAGAGCCTAGCACAATCCCTGTACCCCTGCTCTGCGCAGCAGCTCAACGAGGATCTGCGCCTTCACCTCCTACTGAACACGTCGGTGACCTGCAATGACGGCAGCCCCGCCGGGTAAGGCCGGCGCTGGGCATGACCCCGGGAGGCCGTCGGCCCTGCTTGGCTGGCCCCGCCGGTGCCCCGCGCCTAGCTTGCCGCCCGTCCCATCGCTCGTGGCGCCCGCATCCTCTGCCTCCCTGCACGCGCACTAACGCGGAGACTGCGCTGGACCCTCCCTATTTTCAATGGCAGATCTGGTCCCCAGAGGAAAGGGTTCCATTCGGGAGTCCAACGCTGTTGGCCCTGGGGAGGGCCTGGCTCGGTGCCTCCCAAAGTGGGGGAGGGGGCAGCTCTTGAAGCCCTGACCTGAGGCCAGCTCCGGTGCTGACCCCTTGGCCACCGTGCACACCCGCCTTTGTGCTCAGGTCCTCGGACAGAACTGCAGTCCTAGAGTGACCCCGACTACAGTAAAAAGAGACAACACTGAGGGACAGGAGATTCCCGTCTCAGGGTTTCCACTGTGCACACCAGATTGGTTCGGGACAGTCAGGAATCTGAGCACGGGAGCAAGGAGAGGGCCCAGGAAGGACCGAAGGCCCCAGGTGTAGCATTCACACACGCACTCAGCTTTGGAGTAGATAGAGAACACAGGTGAAGCTGGGCGGTAGGAAGGGGACTGTGGGTGCCCACGCGCTCAGTTGATCGATGTCATTCTGGGCCTTGATAGGAGGCTGTGACACGGCCTCACAGGCTCCCCGCATCTCGCCGCTCTCCCCTACCCCTACCGGTTTACAGGCCTCTAGCCCTTGCATTTCTCACTATGCAAACGCCACTGCGTTCCCGGGAGCGCCTCTCTTCAACTGTCATCCGCGCCAGGGTTAACACAGGTCCCTTGCGGGGCGGGCTGTGGGAATTTTCCACGGACCAGACGGCCCTCCTTTTCCCCCTCCTCACGATCGCCACCTCCGGGGAATCAGCCGGGTTCCACTAGTCTTTGCGTTCAGTTTGCGATTGGCCGCGGGCGCCCCCGTGCGGCTGCGGTGCGCTCCAGGCAACAGGTGGAATGACCCTTTCGGTACCGGACTTGGAAAGGGTCGAGGATTAGGGCTTTGGGGTGGAGGGTAGCGATCGGCGGTGGCTCAGGCATCCCTAACTGACTGCCTGCTCTGTGCGCCTTCCCTGCAGCTACTACTTGAAGGAGTCCAAGGGCAGTCGGCGGTGGTTACTCTTTCTGGAAGGTAAGTTCTAGAGGCTGAGGTGTGTGGTGCAGGAGGGGCTCCCCTCTGGACTCAGAACCGAGCCTAGTGCCTGTGCCTGCAGGCGGCTGGTATTGCTTCAACCGTGAGAACTGCGACTCCAGATACAGTACTATGCGGCGTCTCATGAGCTCCAAAGACTGGCCGCACACACGCACAGGTCAGCAACACAACTGGCCAGTCTGGAGGAAGTGGCGGAATAGTCAGATTCGGCCTCTAGGAAGGACTCGTTCACCCCTGGAACCCGATCCCAGGTCCCAGTATTTGAAATTATAGTGAACTCATCCTTGCTTTTTGGTATGGTGACTCCTTGGGTAACTAAGTCCAGCCATCCTCTCACCATTCCCTATCCATCCTAGCACCTCGGTTCAGACCAAGGCCCACCCTCTTCCCTGGTTAAGGCCATCAGGAAGGAAGTGCCCATCCCTGCCTTTCCCCTACCTCTGTTTCCCCAGGTACTGGGATTCTATCCTCCCAGCCAGAAGAGAACCCTCACTGGTGGAACGCCAATATGGTGTAAGAGAGCCTGGATTTCCCTTGGTGGGGGTTCCTTCCTGGGAGTCTTTCCTATAGAGTCCTGTCCTGTGGGGTCCTCCTTAGAGCATGGGGGTTCATTCTTGGGGGGCTGGCCTTTGCAGGGGGTCATATTTGGGGTAGTCTTTAGTGGAGGTCTTGGTTCTTCCTGGGAGCGATGGTCCTTTTCAGAGGATCCTCTTGGGGAGGTCTTTCCTAAGGGTCCTTCCTGTTTTAGAAGGCATCTTTTCTACTCTTCCTTCCTGGGATGATGATTTCTCTAGGGAGTTCCTTTCTTAGGGGGACCTTCCTGGGGAGGGGGTCCTTCCTGAGGGTCTTGTCCCGGGCAGCATTTTTCTTGGGGCCTTTCACGGTAACCGAGGGCTATGGCGGGCTTACCTGATCCCTGTTACAGCTTCATCCCCTACTGCTCCAGTGACGTTTGGAGTGGGGCTTCACCCAAGCCTGAGAAGAGTGAGTCCCTGGTTTCCCAGCCCCTTGAGACAGGGCAGGGTGGTGAAACTTCTGGGGAAACACAGACTTTCTCAAGCTTTTTGTAGCATGCCTTAGGGTTCCTGCTTGTCTGTGACTCACCTGGCCCCCGAGGGATCCCCAAACAGGGCCTCGAGCCCTTGGTCCTCCCTCCTCAGTCTGCCCCATCCCTAGAGAGAGCCCAGACCCCTCTTCTTGCCTCCTGGAGTAGGAGACCTTGTCCTGTGTCCAGCTTCACCTAAAGCTACCCTTTGCCTTACAGATGAGTACGCCTTCATGGGCTCCCTCATCATCCAGGAGGTGGTGCGGGAGCTGCTGGGCAAGGGACTGAGTGGGGCAAAGGTGCTGCTGTTGGCTGGGAGCAGGTAAGCAGAATGCACCCAAGGGACGAGGACTTTGTCTGGAGGGAGCAAGGGGCTGTTGCGGCCGCTATGGGACTTAGGTAGGGTGGTGTCTGGGTGGAGGAATCCGAACGGGAACTGTTTGCAGTCCTGGAATCTATCCTCAGAGCTTTACTGACTCCGGCCTTGGCAGGCAGGAGCAGGGAGGTCGGCCTCATTTGGAGCACCTTAGAGGTCTGGGTTTAGAGTGTTTGCGCTGGAAACTGTTTAGAAAATGCTTCTGGACCCCCAAGGGTGTTGGGCTGCAGCCACCTAGGTGGTAGGTTAGTGGTCAGTTGTGTTATGATGTCTCTTCTTGAGGACACGGTGTCAGGGTAGGCTGGGCTGATGCCTGCTGGTCAGTGACCGTATTCCATCAGGAATACATAACGCTTGCCTGGACCGGATGATGGGGCCTGGTACACGGGACTTAGGCATCTTTTTCTTTGGATAGAGAAACTGATACAGGAAAAAAGAGGGGAAGGAGAGGCAGCTCTGTGTCCTGCCGACCTCAGCCGTGGGTTAGTGCTTAGAACTTACCGGTCCTCCGTCTGCAGACCGTGAGGGACAGAGGCCCCCGAGTCTTGCAGACAGCTTGTCTGCAGTCAGGATGCTTTACTCAGAGGTAGACGATCCTCAGGACTAAAGCTGGGGCTGAGCCAGCTCTGGGTGGACAGCAAGCACCTCTCTCCAGCCACTTGGCCTCATGTCTGGCCTTCCCTCAGCGCTGGGGGCACCGGGGTGCTGTTGAATGTAGACCGTGTGGCCGAGCTGCTGGAGGAGTTGGGCTACCCATCCATCCAGGTGCGGGGCCTGGCTGACTCAGGCTGGTTCCTAGACAACAAACAGTATCGCCGATCAGACTGCATCGATACTATCAACTGTGCACCCACAGAGGCCATCCGCCGTGGCATCAGGTGCCAGGGGTGTGGGTAGAGGGCAGCCCCCATGCCCAAACCCTTTCTCATGCCTGGGGTGAGGAGTACCCTAGCATCACAGCCTACTCTATGATTGTGGTTGCAGGTATTGGAATGGCATAGTCCCAGAGCGCTGTCAGCGCCAGTTCAAGGAAGGCGAGGAATGGAATTGCTTCTTTGGCTACAAAGTATACCCGACTCTGCGCTGTGAGTGGCCAGTTCAGTGAGGCCTTTGGGAAAGGGTGGGATATTCCGAATTATGTACCAGTCCTGAAATGAAAGATCTTATGTTGTTTCACAAAAGTAGGCATGCCTACACCGAGGTGAACAGTTGTTCCTACTTAGCTGGGACTGTCACGATTTTATCACCCAAGCAAACTGGCACCATTTGCAATGGCAACAGAGCCAAATTCAAATGCTTCCTTTCTGTATTTTGAGGTCACCAAACAGTTCCCCCAACCCCACTTTCCAAAGAATAGTGAGGTCCCATGCCAAGGGACAACATCGTCAAATCTAAGTGAGAGAGACCCTGAGAGCCAGGCCACAGTAAAAGTGGGTTTTCAAGAGTCCTTTGAAGGAGAATGGGCTTTAAAGAAGAATCGGGACTGAAGTGGAGCATGCTTACCCAGCATGCTCAGGGCTTGGGGTTCTTCTCCTCCATATCAAACAAAGACCAGGAACTTGGACTGTGTGGAGCACAGCTGGTGTGAACTTGCTGGGAGCAGGACCACAGCAGAGGCAGGCAGGCCAAACTGAGCCACATCCCCCCCCCCCCAGGTCCAGTGTTCGTGGTACAGTGGCTTTTCGACGAGGCCCAGCTGACCGTCGATAATGTACATCTCACGGGGCAGCCGGTTCAGGAGGGCCAGTGGCTATACATCCAGAATCTGGGCCAAGAACTGCGTGGCACGCTCAAGGATGTGCAGTGAGTGTGTGCAAGGGATTTGGGCTGGGCGGTTTATGCAGTTCCTCCAAGCCATTTGACTTAAAAAAAAAAATAGGTCTTGAGGACGGGCGTGGTGACACTTTGGAGACAGAGGCAGGTGAATTCCTGTGAGTTCAAGGCCAGTCTAGTCACATAGTGAGACCCTGGATAGATGGATAGATAGATAGATAGATAGATAGATAGATAGATAGATAGATAGATAGATGGATGGATGGATGGATGGGTGGGTGGATAGATAGATGATAGGTAGATAGATAGATAGATAGGTAGGTAGATAGATAGATAGATAGATAGATAGATAGATAGACAGATAGAATAGAAGGCTCCCACTGAGGTCATCAGGCATAGTGCTTGCCCAGCATATACAAAGCCCTGGAATTAATCTCCAGCACCACAGATGTCACACGTGGTGTAATCCCAGCATCTGAGAGATAGAAGGAAGAAGATAAGAAATCAAGGTCATTTTTTTGACTACGCAGCTAGTTTGAGCCTGGCCTGGACTACATGAGACCCAGCCTCAAGGGAAAAAAAAAGATTCATGTGTTCAAGATAGCCTCCTGCTACTGCCTAGCAGATTCTGGCAGGATGGGGTGTACCTGCATCAGGCTTTGGAGGCTCGAAGGGGAAGGGTCAGTGTGGATCATGTGGTCATCTGGCAAAGGGCAGGCTGTGGGACTCAAGCTGATTGTCTCCCTACCAGGGCCAGCTTTGCCCCCGCCTGCCTCTCACACGAGATCATCATCCGGAGGTCAGTGTCCCCTGGGTTTTAGGTGCTTGCATATGTAGTACTAACTCCATAGGCCTGTAGGCCCCTCCCAAACCCCTAGGCATCTTTCCACGAGCCCCTCGGAGCCCTCCAAAGCACACCAGTCGTGCTGCGGAGTTGAAATGCAACCCCCAAAAAGACAGTGATGGCCTCAGTGACCCCACCTGGGTTCTTTCTACAGCTACTGGACGGATGTCCAGGTGAAGGGGACCTCACTGCCCCGGGCACTGCACTGCTGGGATCGAAGCTTCCATGACAGCCATAAGGCCAGCAAAACCCCCATGAAGGGCTGCCCCTTCCACCTGGTAGACAGTTGCCCTTGGCCCCACTGCAATCCCTCCTGCCCTACCATCCGGGACCAGTTCACAGGGCAAGAGATGAACGTGGCGCAGTTCCTTATGCACATGGGCTTCGATGTGCAGACGGTGGCTCAGCAGCAGGGCATGGAGCCCAGCAAGCTGCTGGGGATGTTGAGTAGCGGGAACTAGACAGCTTGGAGGAAGAGGCGGCACAGAGGGGCTGCTCCGCTTGCTGTCCCTGGGAGCTCAGCTCTATGTCCAAGCCCTTCCGCCACTCCCAGGACCCACCTGGGTGTGGATGCCTGACTGCCTGTATTCTCCCACTGCCTTCAGGAGGCCTGGCCAGAGGAGTGGTGTTCTCTGAGCCCTGCCACAACTTGGGGGACCCTTCCCACCCCACATCTGTTTCCCTAGCCCCCAGCCCAGTTTGGGGAGGGAGCCAGGGCAAAGCAAGCACTGGATTCCTGAGCCCATCAGCTCAGACGGTCCCTCCTAGCCCCCAGCTGATCATGCTCTTTTGTATTATTTTATAAAGTGACTTTTTTATTACTTTAATTTTTAAAAAAATGGAAATTAAGAAATATATGATGGATGATATTGTTTTGTAACATATTTTTTCTTAATAATTAAATAAAAAAATAACAGAAGTTCACCCTGAAACTTTGATTATTGGAAAAGCCTTTCTACTCATTTTTTTTTTTTTGTTTTGTTTTGTTTTGTTTTGTTTTTCGAGACAGGGTTTCTCTGTGGTTTTGGAGCCTGTCCTGGAACTAGCTCTGTAGACCAGGCTGGTCTCGAACTCACAGAGAGCCTTTCTACTCATTTTGATTGTGTTCCTAGGGCAGCATAGGACTGGAAGAGGGACCAGGGAACCCCAATCTCTGACACATTCTTGGATGTTCGGTAGCCCCCACTTCACCTGTTTAACCCCCTTCCTAAGGCAGCCCCATTCATTCATTCATCAGAATGAATTCATTCAGTTCCTATTGTTGGTGATTACAACTCATCTTGATTTTTTTCTTCTTTTTTTTTCTTTCATCCTTTTTTTTTGTTTCTGTTTGAGACAGGGTCTCTACTATCTATGTAGCTCTGGCTGTCCTGGAACTCACAGAGACCATCCTGCCTCTGCCTTCCAAGTGTTGGGATTAAAGGCACGGGCCACCACACCAAACAAGTTTTTCATGTTTATGAGTGTTTCACCTGTATGGATGTGTACCATGGGCATGCCTGGTGCTCACAGAAGTCAGAAGAGAAGGCACCAGGTGCCCTGGCATTGGTGGGTGCTGGAAAGGTGACTCAGTTGGTAAAAATGCTGGCCATACAAACATGAGGACCAATCGGTCAGGATAGCCTGGTCTACAGAATGAATTCCAAGACAGCTAGAACAACACAGAGAAACCCTGTTTCATAAAACAAAAACTTGAAGACCAGGGTTTGATTCCTAGGACCCATGTAGGAAGCTGGATGTGGTGATACACATATGTAGTCTGAGCTTGGGGAGGTAAAGACAAGTGGATCCCGTAGGTTGTTGGCCAGCAGCCAGCTTGACCTAATCGAGAGCCCCAGGTCCCATTGAGAGAGAGAGATCCTAAGAGAGAGAGAGAGAGAGAAGAAAAACAACATTACAAGTGGTGGCACACACCTTTAATCCCAGCACGAAGGAGACAGGCAGGCGGATCTCTAAGTTTATAGCGAGCCTGGTTTACATAGTGAGCTCCACACCAGTCAAGGATTCGTACTGAGAACTTATCTCAAATAAACAAGCAAACAAAAAACAAAAAGAGCATAACAAAACCACAGAAACCAAGATGGGGGCTGGAGAGATGACTCAGTGGCTCAAAGTGTATGTTGCTCTTTCCGAAGACCTGAGTTAGGTTCCCAGCACCCACCCCAGTCCAGTGCTTTCTCCTGGCCTCTGCAGGCACGCTTACCCACACGCACACACATACTCCCATAAAGATACGCATACATAGCCAGGCAGCGGCGATGCTGGCCTTTAATCCCAGCACTCAGGAGGCAGGAGTAGTCAGATCTCCATGAGTTCCAGGCTAGCCTGGTTTACAAAGCGAGTTTCAGAACAGTCAGGGATACACAGAGAAATCCTGTCTCAAGACAAAAACAAAGTGAACTGGAAAAATGCCTAGTGAGATCCCACACTAGAGCCTGGAGCGATGACTCAGCAGTTAAGAGCCCTTGCTCCTCTTCCAGAGGACCAGTGTTGGATTCCCTGCACCCACGTGGTTACTCAAAACTGCCAGTTTCAAAATCTCATGCCCTCTTCTCGCTTCCAAAGTGGCTGCATGCAAAAGGTACACATGACCTGCGAGGTTGTCAACTTGAATACACCTGGAATTAGCTAAAACTCAAGTGGCTGGGTACACCTGGGAGGGAGGTTTTTCTTTTCCTTTCTTTTTCCTTTTCTTTTTCCCTTCCTTCCTTCCTTCCTTCCTTCCTTCCTTCCTTTCTTTCTTTCTTTCTTTCTTTCTTTCTTTCTTTCTTTCTTTCTTTCTTTCTTTCTTCCTTGCTTTGGAGCCTGTCCTGGAACTTGCTCTATAGACCAGGCTGGCCTCAAACTCACAGAGATCTGCCTGTCTCTGCCTCCCGAGTTCTGGGATTAAAGTCATGTACCACCATCGTCCGGCTGGGAATTTGTTCTTAGTGAAATCATTGTAAGTGGGAAGGTCCAATTTTAATCCATATCCTTTGAGGTGGGAAGAGCCACCTTCCATCTGGGCCACACCTTCTGGTGGAAGCCTCTATAAAGGATTTGGAGGAAGGAAACTCATTCTCTCTGCCTGTTTACCCTCACTCTTCACTGGCAAGTAGGCTTGGAAATCATTTCTTCAGGATTCTGGTGTAGCCAGGCGGTGGTGGTGCACACCTCTAATCCTAGCACTCAGGAGAAAGAGGCAGGTGGATCTCTGTGAGTTCGAGGCCAGTCTGGTCTACAAGAGTTAGTTCCAGGACAGCTAGGACTATTACACAGAGAAACCCTGTGGATTCTGGTGTATACTAAAGACCAGGAGAGACATCCAGCCTGGATTCTTAGACTTTCTGTTGGTGGACAGTCATTGTTGAGCTAGCTGGATCCCAGTTTGTAAGACACTCTAATAAATAAATTCCATATATATATATAAATTTTTTAAAAGGCCTGAGCTAGGCAGTGGTGGCACATACCTTTAATCCTAGCACTCAGGAAGCAGAGACAGGTGAATCTCTGTGTTCGAGGCCAACCTGGTCTACAGAGCTAGTTCCAGGACAGGCTCCAAAGCTACAGAGAAACCCTGTCTCGAAAAACCAAAAATAAAATAAAAAAGGCCTGAAGACCTAGGTGAACACTGCATCTCAGTAACACATGGTGTGTTTAGAAATCTCACAAACAAATACCTTAGATCTGGTGATCAGTGTGTCTCCATGATGCTAAGAATCCTGCAAAGACTGTTGGGTAATAGGCGGATGCATAAATAGGATTACCCCGTTTATCCTTATGGCTGACCTCCCTGTGATCCAGATATTCAGTCATGTATGGTGTTCCCTCCTTGGTCTTCCTACCAGAGGCTTTTAGCTTGGAATTGAATCATGGGAAAACACTCCACCACCAAACCCTTCGCTTGGACTCTTGAAAACACTGGTGTGTCTGTAACAGGGCCCCAGACCTCTGCAGGCCCCCAGATCTTTGCACTCCACCATGTAAGTGTTTTCTGTGCTGTAAAACTCAGCACATAGACAACACCACCTGCCAAAAATGAAAACCAAGACCTAATCCATCAAAGCCACAGTTCTGGGAAAGTCTCTAAATACACTAGCCTTGCTTTTTGGCTTCCCTAGCTCCGATTCTAGCTAACTTTTCTTGGTAACTGAACATGTCGACCCAGGACATGGTTTTTGTGCTTAAAAGCTCACCCTGAGGAGGGTTCAGGGCTACTCTGGAGTCCTGAATACCCAGTGTAGTTGCTGTCTGGCTAATAAAGACTTGCTATTGGCTTAAGCCCATGTCTGAGCAGTCTCCTTTGGTAAATACCCCACGACAGTCACCAAGCACAAGATGGGGGCGTCCCACCCCAGATAAAGCACGATGAGCCACTGCAGTCCTGTACAGAGCCTAATTCCTGATCAGGTCTGGACAGACATGCGTAAAAAGCTACACAGTATACCCTGAGAATAAGTGAGGAGCCCGAGCACCAGTGTGTTTCAAGTGATTGTCCTGAACCGTTTTGTTTGTTTGTTTTTGTTTTTTAATAAGTCTTTCTTTCTTTCTTTCTTTCTCTCTTTCTTTCTTTCTTGGTTTTTAAGACACGGTTTCTCTGTGTTGCTTTGGAGCCTGTCCTGGAACTAGCTCTTGTAGACCAGCCTGGCCTCGAACTCACAGAGATCCACCTGCTTCTGCCTCCCAAGTGCTGGGATTAAAGGTGTGCGCCACCACAGTCTGGCTGTTTTATCTATTTGTATTTTATATGTATGGGTGCTTTGCCTACAGTTATCTCTATGCCCCATGTGTGTGTCTGGTGCCAGCAGAGGCCAGAAAAGACCGTTGGAATTCCCAGGACCAGAATTACAGAAAGTTTCAGGCAGTTGTGTGGGTACTGGGACCCAAATCCCCATCTTCTGTAAGAGCAAGAGGAGCTCTGAACTGTTGAGATATCTCTCCAACCCTCTGTCCAGAAACTTTTGAGTGACTTCTCCGGGGCATAGCCTGTGGCTATATTAGCAGTATTAATTAATTACGAAAGCAAACCACCAAGTATGAACCGTTTTGCGGACTGTGGAGTTCAGCAGGAGAGCACTTGCCTGGTTTGGTGAGGCCCGCGATTCCGCCTACAACTGCAAAAACAAAGAGACTCAATCTTGATCCTAGGTGAAAGGCGCAGAGGTACTGGTTTGCTCTGGTTTTGGCTCTTCTGTAGATCTGATGCTTTCCACTTATAAGCTGAAGATAGGTCTACGAAGATCTCTCAGTAGATATTAACGTGATCAACTCTGGGTACAAAGGTTGGATTGTTCCTTCTCGCTTACTCTGCTGACTGAACTCGAACAGGCACCATTCTGTTGTCATAATTATTTTTCCACAAAGAAAAAACTTAAAAAGAGGAGCAGTCAAGAGCCCTGACTGCTCTTCCAGAGGACCTGGGTCTGGGTCCTAGCACCCACACGTCAGCTCACAATCCTGGTACAAATATATGCAGGCAGGCAAAACACTCACAGACATAAAATAAAAATAAAGAAATCTTAGCCAGGTGTGTGTGGTCCATCCCTTTATTCCAGCACTGCAGAAGTACACCAGATCTCTGTAGGTTCAAGGCCAGCCTGGTCTACACAGTGAGTTACAGGACAGCCAGAGCTACATAGAGAGATCCTGTCTGAAAGGAAAGAAGAAAAAGAAGAGGAGGAGAAGAGGAAGAAGGAAAGGAGAAGGAGGAGGAGGAGAAGAAGGGGCTGGAGAGATGGCTCAGAGGTTAAGAGCATTGCCTACTCTTCCAAAGTTCCTGAGTTCAATTCCCAGCAACCACATGGTGGATCACAACCATCTGTAATGAGATCTAGTGCCCTCTTCTGGCCTGCAGGTATACACGCAGACAGAATATTGTATACATAATAAATAAATAAATAAATAAATAAATAAATAAATAAATAAATATTAAAAATGTTTTTTAAAAAAAAAAAAAGGAGAAGGAGAAGAGGAGTTAAAGTGTCTCAAGATCCGGCTTCAGAGATGGCTCAGCGATTAAGAGTGCTTGTTGCTTTCACAGAGAATCTCTGGGTTCTATTCCCAGCACCCATGTTGTAGGCTGTTCCCAACAATCGATAGCTGCAGTTCCAGGGGATCCCACGCCTTCTCACCTCCACAGACACTATTCGTGTACATGGTGCACATACATACATGTAGGCAAAACACTTATGCATATAAAACAAATAAATAAATATTAGAAAGAGAAGTTCAGGTACTGGAGAGATGGCTCAGTGGTTAAGGGCATTGGCTGTTCTTGCAGAGGACATAAGTTCAGTTACCAGGACCCACAAGGTGGCTTATAATCATCCATAGGCTCACAAAAGGTGCACATACATACAGGCAAAACACTCATACACATAAAATAAAATGAAATGGGGCTGGAGAGATGGCTCAGTGGTTAAGAGCACTGACTGCTCTTCCAGAGGACCAGGGTTCAATTCCCAGCAGCCACATGGCAGCTCACAACTGCCTGTAACTCCAGTTCCAGGGAATCGGTACCCTCACACGGACATGCGTGCAGGAAAAACACCAATACACTTAAAATAAAAGTAAATTATTAAGAAAATAAAAATAGAGCCAGGCAGTGGTGGTGCACGCCTTCGATCCTAGCACTCAGGAGGCAGAGGCAGGTGGATCTCTGTGAGTTCGAGGTCAGCCTGGTCTATAGAACAAATTCCAGGACAGGTTCCAAAGCTCCACAGAGAAACTCTGTCCTTAAAAACCAAAATTAATTAATTAACTAATCAATTAATTAATTAAATTTAAAAATAAAGATAAGTAAGTCTGATTTTTTTAATTAAATAAAAAGTTCAGGGTTATCCTCAACTACTTAGTGAATTTGAGGTTAGCCTGGGCTGCAGGAGATCCTGTCCCCAAAATAAATAAATAAATAAATGAATAAACAAACAAATGTAAAGCAAACAAAGGCAGAGTTGTTAAAGTATTTCTTCTTTGGAGCCCCCCGCCCCCGTACTCTCAAAAGTTCTTTCTCATTTTTTTCTTAAAAACCTCTCTGGAAAAAAAAAAAAAAAAAGGAGAATCGAGGCAGGCCAGGTGACACCAGCCTATAATACAACAGTAAAAGAACAGTAAAACAATGCCTCCTACGTTTTCTAGAGCCTCCCGCTGTTTCTCCACCCAGAGGTTGCTTGATACCCTAGCTGTGAACCCCCGGAGGAAAAGCACCCCCACCCGGTTCTCGCCCAGCCCCTCCCCCACACTGTACTGACCGGGACGGACAGATGCAGGTGCTTCGGGAGGCAGGAGGTGGGTGTCTAGCATCCGTAGCCTAACTAATAGTCCTAACAGGGAATCTTTGTGGGATGCCGGGGTCAGATGTCCCTCCAGAATGGGAACCAGGATGCAGGCTGCTATTCCGGGGCTCTGATCAAACCGTTTATTTATAGCGCTGGGGGAGGGCTCCCAACACAGACAGCAGAGCGGCTGATCTGCTGCAATGTCACTGTTAACACTGCCGCTGCAGACAGCCAGCACTTGCCATTGCCGTCGCCGCAGAGGACAGAGGTCTCTCAGCTGCAGACCCCAGGGGCCGCTGGGCCCCGTGTCAGAGCCTCATGGGCAGCACCATGGAGCCCCCGGGGGGTGCGTACCTGCACTTGGGCGCTGTGACCTCCCCGGTAGGTACAGCCCGAGTGCTGCAGCTGGCCTTCGGCTGTACAACCTTCAGTTTGGTTGCTCACCGAGGTGGTTTTGGGGGTGTCCAGGGCACTTTCTGCATGGCTGCTTGGGGCTTCTGTTTTGCCGTCTCCGTCCTGGTAGTAGCCTGTGAGTTCACGAAGCTCCACAGCTGCCTGCGCCTTTCCTGGGGCAACTTCACAGCAGCCTTTGCCATGTTGGCGACTCTGCTGTGCGCCACGGCTGCGGTCATCTACCCTCTGTACTTCACCCGACTGGAGTGCCCACAGGAGCCTGCCGGATGCATGGCCAGAAACTTCCGCCTGGCAGCCAGCGTCTTCGCAGGACTCCTCTTCCTGGCCTATGCTGCTGAAGTGGCCCTGACGCGGGCACGGCCAGGTCAGGTAGCCAGCTACATGGCTACCGTGTCCGGACTCCTTAAGATCGTCCAGGCCTTTGTAGCGTGTATCATCTTTGGGGCACTTGTTCATGACAGTCGCTATGAGCGCTACGTGGCCACACAGTGGTGCGTGGCTGTCTACAGCCTGTGCTTCATGGCCACCGTGGCTGTGGTGGCCCTGAGTGTGATGGGACACACAAGGGGCCTAGGATGCCCATTTGACCGCCTCGTGGTCGTGTACACCTTCCTGGCAGTGCTCCTGTACCTCAGTGCCGCCGTCATCTGGCCCGTCTTCTGTTTTGACCCCAAGTACGGAGAGCCAGGACGGCCCCCCGACTGCCTCCGAGGCAGCTGCCCCTGGGACAGCCAGCTAGTGGTAGCTATTTTCACCTACGTCAACCTGCTCCTTTATATCGTCGACCTCGCCTACTCCCAGAGGATCCGTTTTGTGCCTGCCTTGTAGCCTGACCCATCCATCGGGATCCTCTCTCAGGCTATCAAGGTGAACTAAGACATGGGAGACAAGAGGGAGGTTGGGGGCTCAGGAAAGTCTTGCCCTTGGACATCTGGCAGCGCTAAGAGAGGCAAAGAGGAAGGACAGAGGAGCAGGGAGCCTTGAGCAGGGACGAGGGATAGCTAATGGGCTCTCGTTCTTCCTCTCTCTGTCTCCATCTCTTGTCTATTTCTCAGGTTCCTGACTGTCCTTGGGTCTAGTGATAGTCGTGGTACCGTATGGGAACTTTTGGAGCAGAGGCGATTGTATTTCGTTTTACAGATGGGTACCGTGAAGCTGGAAGAACTTCAGAGGTGGGCAGGTATCAGTGTCTTGAGATAGTGCATCGCTGGGGTACTACCAGTTAGAACTCGGGCAGTTTCCTGAGGTCGAAATGGGTAAAAACCAAGCCAAGGACAGCAGCGTCCGGCCATTGGAAGGAACGCTGGAGCTGGAACCTTCTGTTTGTCTGAAGGGGAAGTTTCTAGAACCCCAGGAGTCTCCTTCAGGATGGTTGTGATCATTTGTAGAGAAACCTGGCAGCAAGGATGGACCTCACCTGTGTCCAGGAGTATCCCAGGGGGCTCAGCCTTTTTTTTTTTTTAACAGAGAAAAGACTGTGCTGTGGTTCTCAGGTGGCCTTATGTCAAAGGTCAACACCAGAATCACTGTGAAAAGAAGATGGGGCTTTTTCCCATACACCCAACGCAGACTGTGGCCCAGAAGCCTCTGCAGAGCCTACCATGGCAGGCTGGCTTGGTTGGCAGCATTGACTCACAGAGAAGAACCATCTTGGTGCAGCCACTGGGTCATGGAGCCTGGTCACAGGCTCTGCACTCAAGCATCACTGGGTCATGGAGCCTGGTCAAGGCCCTCCACTCAAGCATCACTGGGTCATGGAGCCTGGTCACAGGCCCTGCACTCAAGCATCACTGGGTCATGGAGCCTGGTCACAGGCCCTCCACTCAAGCATCACTGGGTCATGGAGCCTGGTCACAGGCCCTCCACTCAAGCATCACTGGGTCGTGGAGCCTGGTCACAGGCCCTGCACTCAAGCATCACTGGGTCATGGAGCCTGGTCAAGGCCCTGCACTCAAGCATCACTGGGTCGTGGAGCCTGGTCACAGGCCCTCCACTCAAGCATCACTGGGTCATGGAGCCTGGTCACAGGCCCTCCACTCAAGCATCACTGGGTCATGGAGCCTGGTCACAGGCCCTGCACTCAAGCATCACTGGGTCATGGAGCCTGGTCAAGGCCCTGCACTCAAGCATCACTGGGTCGTGGAGCCTGGTCACAGGCCCTCCACTCAAGCATCACTGGGTCGTGGAGCCTGGTCAAGGCCCTGCACTCAAGCATCACTGGGTCATGGAGCCTGGTCAAGGCCCTGCACTCAAGCATCACTGGGTCATGGAGCCTGGTCACAGGCCCTGCACTCAAGCATCACTGGGTCATGGAGCCTGGTCACAGGCCCTGCACTCAAGCATCACTGGGTCATGGAGCCTGGTCAAGGCCCTGCACTCAAGCATCACTGGGTCATGGAGCCTGGTCACAGGCTCTCCACTTAAGCATCACTGGGTCATGGAGCCTGGTCAAGGCCCTGCACTCAAGCATCACTGGGTCATGGAGCCTGGTCAAGGCCCTGCACTCAAGCATCACTGGGTCATGGAGCCTGGTCACAGGCCCTGCACTCAAGCATCACTGGGTCATGGAGCCTGGTCAAGGCCCTGCACTCAAGCATCACTGGGTCATGGAGCCTGGTCACAGGCTCTCCACTTAAGCATCACTGGGTCATGGAGCCTGGTCAAGGCCCTGCACTCAAGCATCACTGGGTCATGGAGCCTGGTCAAGGCCCTGCACTCAAGCATCACTGGGTCATGGAGCCTGGTCACAGGCCCTGCACTCAAGCATCACTGGGTCATGGAGCCTGGTCACAGGCCCTGCACTCAAGCATCTTGTTAGCCGGTTGCTCCTGAACGCCAGAACGTGCTGGCATCCTCCACTCTCGACTCAGCTTCTCCTGTGGAAGAGCCCGGACTGGATTAACCATGGGAAGCCCTTCAGTTCGTTAACTGACTGTCCCCCCCGGTCCTCCAACAGGGAATAAAAGGTGAATGTTTAGACCTTGCCTTCTACCTTTGCTGAGTATCCACACAAGCCCACTCGAGTCTTAAGGGCTATGGTAGATCACACTACTTAAGCAACCTCCTTGTTGCATGCTCTGAGAAAAGGTCTAAACCAGGTCATTGAGAGGGAGGGGGTGTCCTTGGGGGTTTCCTGGATCCTGAGATAAAGGCAAGGTGTGGCCTTATCTGGGCCTTCTGAAAAGGGGGCCGTTCAGGGTGACTCAGAAGACCAAACGCAAAGAAGGAAGGTCAATGTTGGCTCATTCTCTTCATTCCTAGAGGCACCCAGAGCCCCATACTGAGGTCTTCAGGGACCAGATCAGAAGGGTAAAGGGACTGCTGTACTCTCTGGACGGTGGATCCAAGAGCAGTTAGACTCGGGCCTATGAGTCAGGCCTTGTGTGGTACTGTGTGGTCCTTTCTGGAGAAGGAATATTTGGGTCAGCCAAAAACTGAGTTGGGACCAATGTCTTTTACTTGGATGGGCAAGCTTAGGTAGCTTCTGGGCCTGCAGGGGCCCTGAACGATGAAAGCATCGAACAACAGAAGGTCACATCATCAGGGAACAAACCGATAAAGGAACACGACAGCCACGCACCTCCTGTCTAGAGGGAGACCCTCCTGCTTCTTCCTCTTTTCATTTTTATTTATTATATTATACATGTATGATGGGGGCGTGGAGGTGAGAAGAAAACTTTGTGGACTTAGTTCTTCTACCCTATGTGTTCGGGAGAACCAGCTCAGGTGGTCCAGTTGTTAGGCTTTCGAAGCAACTTAACAATGGCCTTTCTTGTTTTCCTTTTTCCCTCGAGATAGGGTTTCACAATGTAGTCCAGGCTGGCCTGCCACTGGACATCCTCCTGCCTCTGCTTCCCTAGTGCTGGGATTACAGGTATGTGATACCTCACCAAGTTTCACTGGTTTTTCTTGGGGGGGGGTCCCCTTTCATTTTTTCACTAGCTAAAATTCTGAAACATGGTATCTGTCTCTAAATCCTCAGTGTTCTTGCTGTTCGGTAGCCTTCTGTTCTCAGCATCACATCCAACCTAAATTTCAGAGTTCCGGGGGGAAGGCAGAGGAGAAGAGGACTAAGAGGAAAATGGGAGAGACCCGTCTTGCTCACGCCTTTAATCCCAGCACTCAGGAGGCAGAGGCAGGCGGATCTCTGAGTTTGAGGCCAGCCTGGTCTACAGAGCGAGTTCTCTAGATTACAGAAGTGTCTTTCTTTGGAGGAAAGCATCCGTTTAAATTTTTTTAGTTTACTTTATGTGTATAACTATTTTTGCACATATACATGTACATACTTGCATACCTGGTGACTGAGGAGTTCAAAGGAAACGTCAGATGCCCTAGAAAAGGAAATCTGGATAGTGTTAGTTGCCTTATGGATGCTGGGAACACAATCCAGGTCCTCTGCAAGGGCCTGCAAGGGCAACAAATGTTCTTTTTATGTTTGTTTGTTTGTTTTTGTTGTCATTGTTGTTGTTGTTGTTTTTCAAGACAGGGTTTCTCTGTAGCTTTGGAGCCTATTCTGGAACTTGCTCTGTAGACCAGGCTGGCCTCGAACTCACAGAGATCTGCCTGCCTCTGCTCCCCGAGTGCCAGGATTAAAGGCCTGCGCCACCACCGGGCGCAACAAATGTGCTGAGCCATCTCTCCAACCCTGGAAAGTCTGAAACACGGAGCTGAGTTTGGAAAACCGAACTTCTAGGCTTTGTGCATAGGTTTGAGCTGTCAATTCGGCATAGTTGTTCCAGCCTTTTCTTAAGAGGGTGAGTGCCGAACCGGCCATCCAGACCTTACCACGGGGTAGTCTTCTAGTTTGGTGGGTGGTCATTATGAACAACAAGAAGGGATGAAAATCCAAACTTTGCAGGCTAGAGACTCCCTAATGATTTTGAAATTACTTTCTAAAGCAGTTTGTCTTCGTCTAAGGCAACAAACACAACAGGAAAAAAAAAAAAGCAATGTCTAATGGGGGTGGAGGTGATGGGCGCCATACTTTGGTATGATGGGTCATGCGTACTTTGATAGAGTTTAAGGAACCCCAGACTGCTATGCAGCTTTGAGACCAGCAGATGGACCCTGAGCACCTCTGGGGGTTGTGGATGCCCAGAGCACAATATCCCTAAAACCCGTGGCTGGGCAGCTGGGGCACTGTAGGAAGGAGGAGGTTCGGGAAGTAATGGGTCTGTGGCTGCAGCGGACGCCCAGCTTTCAAATGAACACTTGCAATGAAATAGAGGAGGGGATCCGTGACTTTTGAGGTACTGATCGGTATTCGCAACTACAACCCACTTCACGGCGTGTGGATGATGCAATGCACGAGGCTCCAGTTGCAGCTCTGGATTGGCTAGCTCCCGGAGGCCGCACCGCGCATTGGCTAAAATGGAGGGAGGGCGGGGCTGGTGGGCGTGGGTGCCGCGTGGCAGATACAGAGGACTCGGTACTCGCTGGTGTAGCTTAGCTCAGGTAGCTACGCTGAGGGTAGTGGGATTCCGGGCTCCGGCGATGGGACTTCTGTAATGAATGCTTCGGGGATAGGGCTTCTGGGACCCAAGCTGGAAGCGGACTCGGGACTTGGATGTTGAGGGTACTCTTGATTACGGGGCCCTTCCCTACAATCTGTCGCTTCGTTTGCAGGTCCCTGAGCCCTTTTCAGAGGGGTCAGAACCTTCAGTGCAGGCCAGGACTCCTGTCTCTGGTCAGCAAGTGGTTGTATTACGGGGTGTGGGGGAATTGAAACAACTCTTAGCTCGGGCAGCAGAGGAGTAACAAAAAATTAGGTAGGGGGATATGGGGGTGGGGGAGCACCTGGCTGCCGGGAGCGGCCAGACCTGGTTCTGCCCACCCAACTTCTTGCATTCCATCCAGTTTGCAGCTGCCCAGCAGGGTCGGAGTAGCTGTGAAGGTTGTGGGTGCTGAACCTCCGGACATGAGCGTGGGTTTCATCGGGGCAGGGCAACTGGCTTTTGCCCTAGCCAAGGGCTTCACAGCAGCAGGTAGATTCCTCTGGGGCCAGGGAGGGTGCTAACGTGGAGTGTCTGGGTTAGTGGCCTCAGTCTTTTGGGAACTGGCAGGCGCCATATGTTTGGGGTTGCTGTCCTAATGGGGGTGAGGAGTGTTTCTCTGCTGTCTCCTTTCTAAGGATGCAGGGCAGAGAGGCTAGAACCAGCCTTGAGGGAGGAATTTTGTCCCTTTCAGGTGTTCTGGCTGCT
Organism: Microtus pennsylvanicus; assembly: GCF_037038515.1. Lineage (NCBI taxonomy): Eukaryota > Metazoa > Chordata > Mammalia > Rodentia > Cricetidae > Microtus > Microtus pennsylvanicus. The sequence goes on from NC_134589.1 coordinate 1,356,736, forward strand.
CACAAGATAATGGCCAGCTCCCCGGATATGGACCAATCCACGGTCTCTGCCCTCCGGGTAGGTGCCAGGTGGACGCAGATAGGAAGTCTGACTCTCTTACGGTTAGGGTCTAGTTACGGTTAGGGTCTAGGGTTAAGGGTGAGGGCCAGAGTGGGGAGCAGCTGTAGCCCCCCCCCCCACTCCAGTGGGAGAGGCAAACCTGCCATAAGGAATCTCCAGATGCTGCCTCCCTGTCCTGTCGTGAATGCAGCTGGTAGAAGAGGGTGTTGGTCTAGAATGGGATTGCCTAGGTAGGGGTTAAAGGAGCCCTGCAGATGGCCGGGCAGCCCTGAGACCAGATAATGGACCAGGGGTGGTGGTGAGTACAGCTTCTGTTTGCTATGGCTCAGTCAGGGGGTCAGGCTCGTGGCTTGAGATCCCCATCCACCTCTGGAAGGTAGGCAGCTGCAGAGACCGCAGCCATTATAGCCTCACGTAGGATGGGCTGAGCTGCGGTTTAGAAGGCTTTTTGGCTTCAAAGGGGAACATTCCAGAGCCTAGTGCCTTTTCCATGTCTGGGTAAGGACAGCTGAGTGGGTTTTGACCCCCAACCCAGCTGGCACCATAGCCCAGCAGCCTTTGGGCTTCTCTCGGCTCAGGGCTCTCGGCTTTGTGGGTAGACAGCCCATGAGGCAAGCTGAGTCCCCTTGCATTCCTGCAGAGGATAGGGGTGAACCTGACATCCCACAACAAAGAGACAGTGCACCACAGCGATGTGCTCTTCCT